>NC_138584.1:1756200-2101857 GCF_964289735.1 Phaethon aethereus | reverse complement strand
GCTAGATGCAGGCCCCCAGGAGGTGTCCAGCTCGCCCAGCAGCATGGCCGGAGACACCGCGGGAGAGGCAGGCGGCTACGCAGAGCGTGCATCTCCTGCCCTGTCACAAGACTCGGATGCAGAACCAGCAGAGCCTCACCTGGCCGGAGGTCCCGGCGACGAGGGGCACCGCGAGCCTCTCCTCATACCAGCGCCTGAGGACACCGACTTCTCAGCTTCTCCATTGCCTGGAGGCTCCTGTGAGGAGAGTCAAAGTGCGACTCTCCCTGCATCAGCGCCTGAAGATGCAGAACCGTTGGCTCCTCCCTCGCCTGCGGCCGTGCCCCAGGCGGACAACGACGGTGCCCAAACTGTCGTCACTGCTCAGGGCACCCGGAATGAGGAGGACTTTGCAGCGAGGGAAGAAGGCCAGGGGTCTGCCTCTGATAGCCCCGTGAGCGGTTACGCTTTTGTGGACGTGCTGCTGGAAGAGTCGGAAGACGAAGAGGTCTCTGACAGAGAGGCAGTGCCAGCAGACTCTTCCCTGGACAGTGATTCCTGGGACGAGGGGTACAGAGCACCCGTCCCCTCAGCAGAGCCCGAAGATTCAGAGCTGTCGGCTTCTGCGTCACCTGCAGAGCCCGACCCCGTGGAGGAGGCCGACGCAGCATGCTCGGAGGGTAGCCATGCCCAGGCCGCCGCTCCTCAGGAAAAGGGGGAACAATTGGCCTGGGGACCGACAGGAGCTTGCTCGGTGCCTGCCCAGCCCCTCGCCTCCAGCCCTCCTTCCCCCGCAGGCATGGCTGCCCTCCCGCGCCCCCCGGCTCGCCGGCGATGGCACTGGGTCGTCAGGACGGCCCGTCGGGCCCTGCGCTGGGCTTTCTCCTGCAGCTGCCTGACGGGACAGGGCCGAGCAGCGGCGCCCAGCTGCCAGCGCCAGACGGCGGGTCCCCCAAGACGGCTCACAGCTCTGAGGATGCGCAGTTCCCGGAGGGGACGGCACAGGGAGCCACGCGATGCCTGGATGGTGCCCAAGGCAGTCAGCTGCCCCAAGGATGTCCTGCTGCCGGCCTCGGGCTGTCTGTGGCCGCTTTCTGCTCTAAATAAACGAACTTGTGAAGCTTTTTCCCCAGCGCTGCTCTGGGCCAGGTCTGATTCTGTACGGAGTCTCCTTCCCTCACTCCTTGTTGAGAGAGTCGCTCAAGTCCTCACTCCCTTGCAAGCACTGCCCGGGCTGCAGGACTGCCCTTGCTGCCCACGATGCACACTGGAGTGGGCCCATGTGAACCTCAGGAGGTTCAACAGGCCAAGTGCTAGGTCCTCCTAGTTTACTGTCATCGGCAAACTTACTTCATGTACCTTTGATTCTTGTGTCCAGATCGTTTCTAGAAAGCAGTCAAGATCCCCGGCCCTAACATTGAGCCCTGGGGAACCCCACTGTGACTGGCCGTCAGCCTGGTGTAACTCCATCTACGGCAACTCTTTGAGCCCAACCCGTCAGCCAATTGCTCACCCAGCGTACGATGGCCTTCTCTAGCTGTGTGCTGGGCAGTTAGAATCACTAAGGTTGGTAAGGACCTTTAAGATCATCAAGTCCCACCATCAACCTGACACCACCATGCCCACTAAACCATGTCCCAAATTGCCACGTCCGCACGTTTTTTGAACACTTCCAGTGATGGTGACTCTACCACTGCCCTGGACAGCCTGTTCCAATGTTTGACCACTCTCTCAGTACAGACATTTTTCCTAATATCCAGTCGAAACCTCCCCTGGCACAACGTGAGGCCATTTCCTCTCGTTCTATCGCTAGTTTCTTGGGAGAAGAGGCCAACACCCACCTCACTACAACCTCCCTTCCAGGTAGTTGTAGAGAGCGATAAGGTCTCCCCTCAGCCTCCTCTTCTCCAGACTAAACAACCCCAGTTCCCTCAGCCGCTCCTGTAAGGATCTGGAAGAGCCCGGGCCCTTAGCGGTCGATATGATTCGCCCCGGTGGAGAATAAAACACAAACGAGGTGAGGTATCGGTTGGAAGGCTCCAAGCTTTATTGGCGAAGAAAGGAGAGAGAGAGAGAGAGAAGCAGAAAGGAAAAGGTAGCAAAGATAGACGTTAAGCAGAGGATAGCACCGTGGATCCGAGCGACGTCTCGCGGGTTCCTGTGCAGTCTTCTCGCGGTCGGGGGAATTCGGCCGAGCCGCGGGGATCACCGCCTTTTATACCTTTCTGTCAAGCCTCCAGTCGTCTGGGACCTCCCCTGTTAAGCAGGACTGCGGATAAATGATGGAGAGTGGCTTGGCAAGCTCCTCCGCCAGCTCTCTCAGTACTCTTGGGTGGATCCCATCGGGCCCCATAGACTTGTGGGTATGCAGGTGGCATAGCAGGTCCTTAACTGCTTCCTCCTGGGTCATGGGGTGTTTATTGTGCTCTCCATGCCTGTCTTCCAGCTCGGGGGGCTGAATACCCTGCGGATACCTGGCCTGGCTATTAAAGACTGAGCAAAGAAGGCATTAAGTACCCGAGCCCTTTCCTCAGCCTTGGTGGCCATGTTCCTCCCCTGTGTGCAATAAAGGACGGAGATTCTCCTTGGCTCTCTTTTTGTTTTGTTAATATATTTGCAAAAACATTTTTCGTTGTCCCTTAGGCCCGCGGCCAGATTGAGTTCTAGCTGGGCTTTTGCCTTTCTACTTTCCTCTCTGCATGGCCTAACGAGGTCCCTGTGCTCCTCTTGAGTTGCCTGCCCCTTCTTCCGAAGGTGGCAAACTCTCCTTTTTTTCCTGTGTCCCAGCAAAAGCTCCCTGTTCCGCCAGGCCGGTCGTCTTCGCCGCCAGCTCGTCTTGCGGCACATGGGGGCCGCCTGCTCCTGCGCCTCTAAGGCTTCCTTCACGTTCCTTCAGAAGGTTCCTGTGACAGACCTTATCAACGGCTTTGCTGAAATCCCGAACAACCCACACCTCCTGGCTTGCCGTGGCCAACTAGATGGGTGACGTGTCATGAAAGGAAATTGGACTGGGTAAGCCGGGCCTTCCCCTCGTGAACCCGTGCCGGCCATGAGCGATGGCCGCTTTGTCTCGCGAGAGTTTTTCACTAACTGCCAGAACAGCCGGTGCCAGCCGGTGCCAGCCGGTGCCAGCCGGCTCTGCCGCGGCCCCGGGCAGCCACAGCTCAGGCTGTCAGCGAGGCTGGGGGCGCCGCTGGGAAAAGGCCCCGCGAAGGCCACAGGGCTGACAGAGCGGGGCTGGACTCGGGGACGCCGCAGGTGCCTCCTGAGCCACACCCTGCCGCGGGCCCGTGAGCCCGTGGCCCCTGGGGGCCGCCGGCAAACGGGCAGCGGCCACGTCGCCGCGGTGACCGCCAGGCCTCTGTGACCAGGGGCGGCATCGTGCCCAGAGGCCATTGTGACAGGGGGTGCGCACGGCGGCCGTGGGGGCTCTTATGGGGCCAGAGCCCGCGGGTGCGCACTCCCAGGAGAGCGGCTCCATCGGAGGCAGCGTCTCCCCTGGGTGCCCATGGCAGGTGTCCGGCAGAGGACCCCGAAGATGCCAGAGAAGCAGGAGGCGAACGCCCACTGCCAGCCCCGTGAGGGGCTGCCAATCCTGCAGAAGCGCCGCCAGGTGAGTGATGGGGCTGGAGGGAGAGGCTGCCAGTGGGACGTGGGGGAAGGCTGGGGGGGAAGACGGCCAGCCACGCCCGGCCCCGGGCTCTTCTGTGGGGCGCAGCCGGTGCCGGGATGGCCGAGGCCCGTGCGGCCCCGCAGCAATGCCCCCGAGGCGGAGAGCAGCTGGGAACTGAGCTCGGCCTGGCTGTCGTGGCCAGGAGCTGCCCTGACACCAGGCCCGGGCTGGCCAGCACGGCGGGGGCCGCTGCGCCGACACAGCCGCCTCCATCCCGCGCCTCCTCCTTCCCCCACAGGTGCGCCACAGGCAGCCACAGGCAGCAGCGCAGCACAGCTGGACCAGCATGTCGCCCCTCCATGGGGACCGGCTGCCGCCAGTCCCCGGCCCGGCGAGCTCCCAGAGCACTGGGGGCCTGTGCACACAGGTAAGGGTCTCAAGGGGGATGGGGCCCAGCGCCTTCCCGAGGCCGGGAGGTGCCGAAGGCAAGGCGGGAGGTGCCGGAGGGGACAGGTGCGGACCTGCAGCAAGCTGAGACCCCCGTGCCGTGCCTGGCCGGCTGCCGGGGCACATCGGGGGTGCTCCCTGGGCCTGGGGAGGGCCACGTGGGGTCCAGCCCTCTCCTGAGCTGGCTCTGGTGGCAGGGCGGCAGCCACCCGCGGGGCTGAGTGCTGCCCTCAGAGCTGGCAGGACGGCCTGGGCGCAGGGGGTTTCCCACTGGGATGTGGGGGAAAAGGACCAGAGGCACGCGGCCTTTCTCCACCCCTTCTCTTGCAGGCGGACAGGCGGGAGGCCTGGGGGGCGCTGCCCCGCATCAAGGGCACACGGCGAGAAAGCACGGCCGTGCCACACTTGCCGCGTTGCCCAGGGCTTGAAGCGACACAGGCAGCTGCACCCTGGCGCGCACCTGCAGCTCCAGCGGCAGCATCGGCAAACGTCACCAAGCTGCCCCCCCTGCCAGCAGCAGCCTCCGGTTCTTCTTGGAAAGGCGGAGCACATGCCGTGGGCCTGGCGGCCAGCGGCCACCGAGAGCTTGTGCCACCTGCTCAGGACATCCTTGATGACTGTGGCATGGCAGCGAGGGCTGAGAGAAGATGGGGACCTGCCCCACACAGCCCCACAACCCACAACGTCGCTCTGGAGGCCTCCGTCCAGGCGTTGGCGTCAGGGGTCCTGAGTCACGCCACAGCCGCCAGCTGGGAACACGGCCAGCAGCTGGCGGCACAGGGACCCCTTACACACCCCGTTCTGGCGTCACCGGCAAGAAAGAGCTGAGGTGCAGGCTGCGTGGGCTTGCAAGATCCCTGCAGCTCCGCCAGGGCTTCATCCCTACGCTCAGTGGGGTACCAGGGCTGCCGGCAAGGCCTATGAACCAGCCTCCCTGGGGAGCTGCACCGAATGGCTCTGTGAATGGCCGACGGCAAGGCAGGGCCGTCGTCTGCCACCCTTGCGACACGCACGCGGCGCGCCGCTGCGCACAGGGCCCAGGAGTGCTCCAAGGCGTCTTGTGCTCGTGCAACTCAAGGTGGTGGATATGGAGGAGCTGGAGGAAGAGGACGATGATGAAACCGATGAAGACCTGTCAGGAGAGAGTCTGCTGGAGGAAGAGTACGATGATGAAACCGATGAAGACCCGTCAGGAGAGAGTCTGCTGGAGGAAGACATCTCCACCTACACCATCTGCGACAGCTCCGGTCTGCCAGGACTCGTCCAGGAGCTAGATGCAGGCCCCCAGGAGGTGTCCAGCTCGCCCAGCAGCATGGCCGGAGACACCGCGGGAGAGGCAGGCGGCTACGCAGAGCGTGCATCTCCTGCCCTGTCACAAGACTCGGATGCAGAACCAGCAGAGCCTCACCTGGCCGGAGGTCCCGGCGACGAGGGGCACCGCGAGCCTCTCCTCATACCAGCGCCTGAGGACACCGACTTCTCAGCTTCTCCATTGCCTGGAGGCTCCTGTGAGGAGAGTCAAAGTGCGACTCTCCCTGCATCAGCGCCTGAAGATGCAGAACCGTTGGCTCCTCCCTCGCCTGCGGCCGTGCCCCAGGCGGACAACGACGGTGCCCAAACTGTCGTCACTGCTCAGGGCACCCGGAATGAGGAGGACTTTGCAGCGAGGGAAGAAGGCCAGGGGTCTGCCTCTGATAGCCCCGTGAGCGGTTACGCTTTTGTGGACGTGCTGCTGGAAGAGTCGGAAGACGAAGAGGTCTCTGACAGAGAGGCAGTGCCAGCAGACTCTTCCCTGGACAGTGATTCCTGGGACGAGGGGTACAGAGCACCCGTCCCCTCAGCAGAGCCCGAAGATTCAGAGCTGTCGGCTTCTGCGTCACCTGCAGAGCCCGACCCCGTGGAGGAGGCCGACGCAGCATGCTCGGAGGGTAGCCATGCCCAGGCCGCCGCTCCTCAGGAAAAGGGGGAACAATTGGCCTGGGGACCGACAGGAGCTTGCTCGGTGCCTGCCCAGCCCCTCGCCTCCAGCCCTCCTTCCCCCGCAGGCATGGCTGCCCTCCCGCGCCCCCCGGCTCGCCGGCGATGGCACTGGGTCGTCAGGACGGCCCGTCGGGCCCTGCGCTGGGCTTTCTCCTGCAGCTGCCTGACGGGACAGGGCGAGCAGCGGCGCCCAGCTGCCAGCGCCAGACGGCGGGTCCCCCAAGACGGCTCACAGCTCTGAGGATGCGCAGTTCCCGGAGGGGACGGCACAGGGAGCCACGCGATGCCTGGATGGTGCCCAAGGCAGTCAGCTGCCCCAAGGATGTCCTGCTGCCGGCCTCGGGCTGTCTGTGGCCGCTTTCTGCTCTAAATAAACGAACTTGTGAAGCTTTTTCCCCAGCGCTGCTCTGGGCCAGGTCTGATTCTGTACGGAGTCTCCTTCCCTCACTCCTTGTTGAGAGAGTCGCTCAAGTCCTCACTCCCTTGCAAGCACTGCCCGGGCTGCAGGACTGCCCTTGCTGCCCACGATGCACACTGGAGTGGGCCCATGTGAACCTCAGGAGGTTCAACAGGCCAAGTGCTAGGTCCTCCTAGTTTACTGTCATCGGCAAACTTACTTCATGTACCTTTGATTCTTGTGTCCAGATCGTTTCTAGAAAGCAGTCAAGATCCCCGGCCCTAACATTGAGCCCTGGGGAACCCCACTGTGACTGGCCGTCAGCCTGGTGTAACTCCATCTACGGCAACTCTTTGAGCCCAACCCGTCAGCCAATTGCTCACCCAGCGTACGATGGCCTTCTCTAGCTGTGTGTTGGGCAGTTAGAATCACTAAGGTTGGTAAGGACCTTTAAGATCATCAAGTCCCACCATCAACCTGACACCACCATGCCCACTAAACCATGTCCCAAATTGCCACGTCCGCACGTTTTTTGAACACTTCCAGTGATGGTGACTCTACCACTGCCCTGGACAGCCTGTTCCAATGTTTGACCACTCTCTCAGTACAGACATTTTTCCTAATATCCAGTCGAAACCTCCCCTGGCACAACGTGAGGCCATTTCCTCTCGTTCTATCGCTAGTTTCTTGGGAGAAGAGGCCAACACCCACCTCACTACAACCTCCCTTCCAGGTAGTTGTAGAGAGCGATAAGGTCTCCCCTCAGCCTCCTCTTCTCCAGACTAAACAACCCCAGTTCCCTCAGCCGCTCCTGTAAGGATCTGGAAGAGCCCGGGCCCTTAGCGGTCGATATGATTCGCCCCCGTGGAGAATAAAACACAAACGAGGTGAGGTATCGGTTGGGAAGGCTCCAAGCTTTATTGGCGAAGAAAGGAGAGAGAGAGAGAGAGAAGCAGAAAGGAAAAGGTAGCAAAGATAGACGTTAAGCAGAGGATAGCACCGTGGATCCGAGCGACGTCTCGCGGGTTCCTGTGCAGTCTTCTCGCGGTCGGGGGAATTCGGCCGAGCCGTGGGGATCACCGCCTTTTATACCTTTCTGTCAAGCCTCCAGTCGTCTGGGACCTCCCCTGTTAAGCAGGACTGCGGATAAATGATGGAGAGTGGCTTGGCAAGCTCCTCCGCCAGCTCTCTCAGTACTCTTGGGTGGATCCCATCGGGCCCCATAGACTTGTGGGTATGCAGGTGGCATAGCAGGTCCTTAACTGCTTCCTCCTGGGTCATGGGGTGTTTATTGTGCTCTCCATGCCTGTCTTCCAGCTCGGGGGGCTGAATACCCTGCGGATACCTGGCCTGGCTATTAAAGACTGAGCAAAGAAGGCATTAAGTACCCGAGCCCTTTCCTCAGCCTTGGTGGCCATGTTCCTCCCCTGTGTGCAATAAAGGACGGAGATTCTCCTTGGCTCTCTTTTTGTTTTGTTAATATATTTGCAAAAACATTTTTCGTTGTCCCTTAGGCCCGCGGCCAGATTGAGTTCTAGCTGGGCTTTTGCCTTTCTACTTTCCTCTCTGCATGGCCTAACGAGGTCCCTGTGCTCCTCTTGAGTTGCCTGCCCCTTCTTCCGAAGGTGGCAAACTCTCCTTTTTTTCCTGTGTCCCAGCAAAAGCTCCCTGTTCCGCCAGGCCGGTCGTCTTCGCCGCCAGCTCGTCTTGCGGCACATGGGGGCCGCCTGCTCCTGCGCCTCTAAGGCTTCCTTCACGTTCCTTCAGAAGGTTCCTGTGACAGACCTTATCAACGGCTTTGCTGAAATCCCGAACAACCCACACCTCCTGGCTTGCCGTGGCCAACTAGATGGGTGACGTGTCATGAAAGGAAATTGGACTGGGTAAGCCGGGCCTTCCCCTCGTGAACCCGTGCCGGCCATGAGCGATGGCCGCTTTGTCTCGCGAGAGTTTTTCACTAACTGCCAGAACAGCCGGTGCCAGCCGGTGCCAGCCGGTGCCAGCCGGCTCTGCCGCGGCCCCCGGGCAGCCACAGCTCAGGCTGTCAGCGAGGCTGGGGGCGCCGCTGGGAAAAGGCCCCGCGAAGGCCACAGGGCTGACAGAGCGGGGCTGGACTCGGGGACGCCGCAGGTGCCTCCTGAGCCACACCCTGCCGCGGGCCCGTGAGCCCGTGGCCCCTGGGGGCCGCCGGCAAACGGGCAGCGGCCACGTCGCCGCGGTGACCGCCAGGCCTCTGTGACCAGGGGCGGCATCGTGCCCAGAGGCCATTGTGACAGGGGGTGCGCACGGCGGCCGTGGGGGCTCTTATGGGGCCAGAGCCCGCGGGTGCGCACTCCCAGGAGAGCGGCTCCATCGGAGGCAGCGTCTCCCCTGGGTGCCCATGGCAGGTGTCCGGCAGAGGACCCCGAAGATGCCAGAGAAGCAGGAGGCGAACGCCCACTGCCAGCCCCGTGAGGGGCTGCCACTCCTGCAGAAGCGCCGCCAGGTGAGCGATGGGGCTGGAGGGAGAGGCTGCCAGTGGGACGTGGGGGAAGGCTGGGGGGGAAGACGGCCAGCCACGCCCGGCCCCGGGCTCTTCTGTGGGGCGCAGCCGGTGCCGGGATGGCCGAGGCCCGTGCGGCCCCGCAGCAATGCCCCCGAGGCGGAGAGCAGCTGGGAACTGAGCTCGGCCTGGCTGTCGTGGCCAGGAGCTGCCCTGACACCAGGCCCGGGCTGGCCAGCACGGCGGGGGCCGCTGCGCCGACACAGCCGCCTCCATCCCGCGCCTCCTCCTTCCCCCACAGGTGCGCCACAGGCAGCCACAGGCAGCAGCGCAGCACAGCTGGACCAGCATGTCGCCCCTCCATGGGGACCGGCTGCCGCCAGTCCCCGGCCCGGCGAGCTCCCAGAGCACTGGGGGCCTGTGCACACAGGTAAGGGTCTCAAGGGGGATGGGGCCCAGCGCCTTCCCGAGGCCGGGAGGTGCCGAAGGCAAGGCGGGAGGTGCCGGAGGGGACAGGTGCGGACCTGCAGCAAGCTGAGACCCCCGTGCCGTGCCTGGCCGGCTGCCGGGGCACATCGGGGGTGCTCCCTGGGCCTGGGGAGGGCCACGTGGGGTCCAGCCCTCTCCTGAGCTGGCTCTGGTGGCAGGGCGGCAGCCACCCGCGGGGCTGAGTGCTGCCCTCAGAGCTGGCAGGACGGCCTGGGCGCAGGGGGTTTCCCACTGGGATGTGGGGGAAAAGGACCAGAGGCACGCGGCCTTTCTCCACCCCTTCTCTTGCAGGCGGACAGGCGGGAGGCCTGGGGGGCGCTGCCCCGCATCAAGGGCACACGGCGAGAAAGCACGGCCGTGCCACACTTGCCGCGTTGCCCAGGGCTTGAAGCGACACAGGCAGCTGCACCCTGGCGCGCACCTGCAGCTCCAGCGGCAGCATCGGCAAACGTCACCAAGCTGCCCCCCCTGCCAGCAGCAGCCTCCGGTTCTTCTTGGAAAGGCGGGGCACATGCCGTGGGCCTGGCGGCCAGCGGCCACCGAGAGCTTGTGCCACCTGCTCAGGACATCCTTGATGACTGGGGCATGGCAGCGAGGGCTGAGAGAAGATGGGGACCTGCCCCACACAGCCCCACAACCCACAACGTCGCTCTGGAGGCCTCCGTCCAGGCGTTGGCGTCAGGTGTCCTGAGTCACGCCGCAGCCGCCAGCTGGGAACACGGCCAGCAGCTGGCGGCACAGGGACCCCTTGCACACCCCGTTCTGGCGTCACCGGCAAGAAGAGCTGAGGTGCAGGCTGCGTGGGCTTGCAAGGTCCCTGCAGCTCCGCCAGGGCTTCATCCCTACGCTCAGTGGGGTACCAGGGCTGCCGGCAAGGCCTATGAACCAGCCTCCCTGGGGAGCTGCACCGAATGGCTCTGTGAATGGCCGACGGCAAGGCAGGGCCGTCGTCTGCCACCCTTGCGACACGCACGCGGCGCGCCGCTGCGCACAGGGCCCAGGAGTGCTCCAAGGCGTCTTGTGCTCGTGCAACTCAAGGTGGTGGATATGGAGGAGCTGGAGGAAGAGGACGATGATGAAACCGATGAAGACCTGTCAGGAGAGAGTCTGCTGGAGGAAGAGTACGATGATGAAACCGATGAAGACCCGTCAGGAGAGAGTCTGCTGGAGGAAGACATCTCCACCTACACCATCTGCGACAGCTCCGGTCTGCCAGGACTCGTCCAGGAGCTAGATGCAGGCCCCCAGGAGGTGTCCAGCTCGCCCAGCAGCATGGCCGGAGACACCGCGGGAGAGGCAGGCGGCTACGCAGAGCGTGCATCTCCTGCCCTGTCACAAGACTCGGATGCAGAACCAGCAGAGCCTCACCTGGCCGGAGGTCCCGGCGACGAGGGGCACCGCGAGCCTCTCCTCATACCAGCGCCTGAGGACACCGACTTCTCAGCTTCTCCATTGCCTGGAGGCTCCTGTGAGGAGAGTCAAAGTGCGACTCTCCCTGCATCAGCGCCTGAAGATGCAGAACCGTTGGCTCCTCCCTCGCCTGCGGCCGTGCCCCAGGCGGACAACGACGGTGCCCAAACTGTCGTCACTGCTCAGGGCACCCGGAATGAGGAGGACTTTGCAGCGAGGGAAGAAGGCCAGGGGTCTGCCTCTGATAGCCCCGTGAGCGGTTACGCTTTTGTGGACGTGCTGCTGGAAGAGTCGGAAGACGAAGAGGTCTCTGACAGAGAGGCAGTGCCAGCAGACTCTTCCCTGGACAGTGATTCCTGGGACGAGGGGTACAGAGCACCCGTCCCCTCAGCAGAGCCCGAAGATTCAGAGCTGTCGGCTTCTGCCTCACCTGCAGAGCCCGACCCCGTGGAGGAGGCCGACGCAGCATGCTCGGAGGGTAGCCATGCCCAGGCCGCCGCTCCTCAGGAAAAGGGGGAACAATTGGCCTGGGGACCGACAGGAGCTTGCTCGGTGCCTGCCCAGCCCCTCGCCTCCAGCCCTCCTTCCCCCGCAGGCATGGCTGCCCTCCCGCGCCCCCCGGCTCGCCGGCGATGGCACTGGGTCGTCAGGACGGCCCGTCGGGCCCTGCGCTGGGCTTTCTCCTGCAGCTGCCTGACGGGACAGGGCGAGCAGCGGCGCCCAGCTGCCAGCGCCAGGCGGCGGGTCCCCCAAGACGGCTCACAGCTCTGAGGATGCGCAGTTCCCGGAGGGGACGGCACAGGGAGCCACGCGATGCCTGGATGGTGCCCAAGGCAGGGCAATTGCTCACCCAGCGTACGATGGCCTTCTCTAGCTGTGTGCTGGGCAGTTAGAATCACTAAGGTTGGTAAGGACCTTTAAGATCATCAAGTCCCACCATCAACCTGACACCACCATGCCCACTAAACCAGCTGCCCCAAGGATGTCCTGCTGCCGGCCTCGGGCTGTCTGTGGCCGCTTTCTGCTCTAAATAAACGAACTTGTGAAGCTTTTTCCCCAGCGCTGCTCTGGGCCAGGTCTGATTCTGTACGGAGTCTCCTTCCCTCACTCCTTGTTGAGAGAGTCGCTCAAGTCCTCACTCCCTTGCAAGCACTGCCCGGGCTGCAGGACTGCCCTTGCTGCCCACGATGCACACTGGAGTGGGCCCATGTGAACCTCAGGAGGTTCAACAGGCCAAGTGCTAGGTCCTCCTAGTTTACTGTCATCGGCAAACTTACTTCATGTACCTTTGATTCCTGTGTCCAGATCGTTTCTAGAAAGCAGTCAAGATCCCCGGCCCTAACATTGAGCCCTGGGGAACCCCACTGTGACTGGCCGTCAGCCTGGTGTAACTCCATCTACGGCAACTCTTTGAGCCCAACCCGTCAGCCAATTGCTCACCCAGCGTACGATGGCCTTCTCTAGCTGTGTGCTGGGCAGTTAGAATCACTAAGGTTGGTAAGGACCTTTAAGATCATCAAGTCCCACCATCAACCTGACACCACCATGCCCACTAAACCATGTCCCAAATTGCCACGTCCGCACGTTTTTTGAACACTTCCAGTGATGGTGACTCTACCACTGCCCTGGACAGCCTGTTCCAATGTTTGACCACTCTCTCAGTACAGACATTTTTCCTAATATCCAGTCGAAACCTCCCCTGGCACAACGTGAGGCCATTTCCTCTCGTTCTATCGCTAGTTTCTTGGGAGAAGAGGCCAACACCCACCTCACTACAACCTCCCTTCCAGGTAGTTGTAGAGAGCGATAAGGTCTCCCCTCAGCCTCCTCTTCTCCAGACTAAACAACCCCAGTTCCCTCAGCCGCTCCTGTAAGGATCTGGAAGAGCCCGGGCCCTTAGCGGTCGATATGATTCGCCCCGGTGGAGAATAAAACACAAACGAGGTGAGGTATCGGTTGGGAAGGCTCCAAGCTTTATTGGCGAAGAAAGGAGAGAGAGAGAGAGAGAAGCAGAAAGGAAAAGGTAGCAAAGATAGACGTTAAGCAGAGGATAGCACCGTGGATCCGAGCGACGTCTCGCGGGTTCCTGTGCAGTCTTCTCGCGGTCGGGGGAATTCGGCCGAGCCGCGGGGATCACCGCCTTTTATACCTTTCTGTCAAGCCTCCAGTCGTCTGGGACCTCCCCTGTTAAGCAGGACTGCGGATAAATGATGGAGAGTGGCTTGGCAAGCTCCTCCGCCAGCTCTCTCAGTACTCTTGGGTGGATCCCATCGGGCCCCATAGACTTGTGGGTATGCAGGTGGCATAGCAGGTCCTTAACTGCTTCCTCCTGGGTCATGGGGTGTTTATTGTGCTCTCCATGCCTGTCTTCCAGCTCGGGGGGCTGAATACCCTGCGGATACCTGGCCTGGCTATTAAAGACTGAGCAAAGAAGGCATTAAGTACCCGAGCCCTTTCCTCAGCCTTGGTGGCCATGTTCCTCCCCTGTGTGCAATAAAGGACGGAGATTCTCCTTGGCTCTCTTTTTGTTTTGTTAATATATTTGCAAAAACATTTTTCGTTTTCCCTTAGGCCCGCGGCCAGATTGAGTTCTAGCTGGGCTTTTGCCTTTCTACTTTCCTCTCTGCATGGCCTAACGAGGTCCCTGTGCTCCTCTTGAGTTGCCTGCCCCTTCTTCCGAAGGTGGCAAACTCTCCTTTTTTTCCTGTGTCCCAGCAAAAGCTCCCTGTTCCGCCAGGCCGGTCGTCTTCGCCGCCAGCTCGTCTTGCGGCACATGGGGGCCGCCTGCTCCTGCGCCTCTAAGGCTTCCTTCACGTTCCTTCAGAAGGTTCCTGTGACAGACCTTATCAACAGCTTTGCTGAAATCCCGAACAACCCACACCTCCTGGCTTGCCGTGGCCAACTAGATGGGTGACGTGTCATGAAAGGAAATTGGACTGGGTAAGCCGGGCCTTCCCCTCGTGAACCCGTGCCGGCCATGAGCGATGGCCGCTTTGTCTCGCGAGAGTTTTTCACTAACTGCCAGAACAGCCGGTGCCAGCCGGTGCCAGCCGGTGCCAGCCGGCTCTGCCGCGGCCCCCGGGCAGCCACAGCTCAGGCTGTCAGCGAGGCTGGGGGCGCCGCTGGGAAAAGGCCCCGCGAAGGCCACAGGGCTGACAGAGCGGGGCTGGACTCGGGGACGCCGCAGGTGCCTCCTGAGCCACACCCTGCCGCGGGCCCGTGAGCCCGTGGCCCCTGGGGGCCGCCGGCAAACGGGCAGCGGCCACGTCGCCGCGGTGACCGCCAGGCCTCTGTGACCAGGGGCGGCATCGTGCCCAGAGGCCATTGTGACAGGGGGTGCGCACGGCGGCCGTGGGGGCTCTTATGGGGCCAGAGCCCGCGGGTGCGCACTCCCAGGAGAGCGGCTCCATCGGAGGCAGCGTCTCCCCTGGGTGCCCATGGCAGGTGTCCGGCAGAGGACCCCGAAGATGCCAGAGAAGCAGGAGGCGAACGCCCACTGCCAGCCCCGTGAGGGGCTGCCACTCCTGCAGAAGCGCCGCCAGGTGAGTGATGGGGCTGGAGGGAGAGGCTGCCAGTGGGACGTGGGGGAAGGCTGGGGGGGGAAGACGGCCAGCCACGCCCGGCCCCGGGCTCTTCTGTGGGGCGCAGCCGGTGCCGGGATGGCCGAGGCCCGTGCGGCCCCGCAGCAATGCCCCCGAGGCGGAGAGCAGCTGGGAACTGAGCTCGGCCTGGCTGTCGTGGCCAGGAGCTGCCCTGACACCAGGCCCGGGCTGGCCAGCACGGCGGGGGCCGCTGCGCCGACACAGCCGCCTCCATCCCGCGCCTCCTCCTTCCCCCACAGGTGCGCCACAGGCAGCCACAGGCAGCAGCGCAGCACAGCTGGACCAGCATGTCGCCCCTCCATGGGGACCGGCTGCCGCCAGTCCCCGGCCCGGCGAGCTCCCAGAGCACTGGGGGCCTGTGCACACAGGTAAGGGTCTCAAGGGGGATGGGGCCCAGCGCCTTCCCGAGGCCGGGAGGTGCCGAAGGCAAGGCGGGAGGTGCCGGAGGGGACAGGTGCGGACCTGCAGCAAGCTGAGACCCCCGTGCCGTGCCTGGCCGGCTGCCGGGGCACATCGGGGGTGCTCCCTGGGCCTGGGGAGGGCCACGTGGGGTCCAGCCCTCTCCTGAGCTGGCTCTGGTGGCAGGGCGGCAGCCACCCGCGGGGCTGAGTGCTGCCCTCAGAGCTGGCAGGACGGCCTGGGCGCAGGGGGTTTCCCACTGGGATGTGGGGGAAAAGGACCAGAGGCACGCGGCCTTTCTCCACCCCTTCTCTTGCAGGCGGACAGGCGGGAGGCCTGGGGGGCGCTGCCCCGCATCAAGGGCACACGGCAGGAAAGCACGGCCGTGCCACACTTGCCGCGTTGCCCAGGGCTTGAAGCGACACAGGCAGCTGCACCCTGGCGCGCACCTGCAGCTCCAGCGGCAGCATCGGCAAACGTCACCAAGCTGCCCCCCCTGCCAGCAGCAGCCTCCGGTTCTTCTTGGAAAGGCGGAGCACATGCCGTGGGCCTGGCGGCCAGCGGCCACCGAGAGCTTGTGCCACCTGCTCAGGACATCCTTGATGACTGGGGCATGGCAGCGAGGGCTGAGAGAAGATGGGGACCTGCCCCACACAGCCCCACAACCCACAACGTCGCTCTGGAGGCCTCCGTCCAGGCGTTGGTGTCAGGGGTCCTGAGTCACGCCGCAGCCGCCAGCTGGGAACACGGCCAGCAGCTGGCGGCACAGGGACCCCTTACACACCCCGTTCTGGCGTCACCGGCAAGAAGAGCTGAGGTGCAGGCTGCGTGGGCTTGCAAGGTCCCTGCAGCTCCGCCAGGGCTTCATCCCTACGCTCAGTGGGGTACCAGGGCTGCCGGCAAGGCCTATGAACCAGCCTCCCTGGGGAGCTGCACCGAATGGCTCTGTGAATGGCCGACGGCAAGGCAGGGCCGTCGTCTGCCACCCTTGCGACACGCACGCGGCGCGCCGCTGCGCACAGGGCCCAGGAGTGCTCCAAGGCGTCTTGTGCTCGTGCAACTCAAGGTGGTGGATATGGAGGAGCTGGAGGAAGAGGACGATGATGAAACCGATGAAGACCTGTCAGGAGAGAGTCTGCTGGAGGAAGAGTACGATGATGAAACCGATGAAGACCCGTCAGGAGAGAGTCTGCTGGAGGAAGACATCTCCACCTACACCATCTGCGACAGCTCCGGTCTGCCAGGACTCGTCCAGGAGCTAGATGCAGGCCCCCAGGAGGTGTCCAGCTCGCCCAGCAGCATGGCCGGAGACACCGCGGGAGAGGCAGGCGGCTACGCAGAGCGTGCATCTCCTGCCCTGTCACAAGACTCGGATGCAGAACCAGCAGAGCCTCACCTGGCCGGAGGTCCCGGCGACGAGGGGCACCGCGAGCCTCTCCTCATACCAGCGCCTGAGGACACCGACTTCTCAGCTTCTCCATTGCCTGGAGGCTCCTGTGAGGAGAGTCAAAGTGCGACTCTCCCTGCATCAGCGCCTGAAGATGCAGAACCGTTGGCTCCTCCCTCGCCTGCGGCCGTGCCCCAGGCGGACAACGACGGTGCCCAAACTGTCGTCACTGCTCAGGGCACCCGGAATGAGGAGGACTTTGCAGCGAGGGAAGAAGGCCAGGGGTCTGCCTCTGATAGCCCCGTGAGCGGTTACGCTTTTGTGGACGTGCTGCTGGAAGAGTCGGAAGACGAAGAGGTCTCTGACAGAGAGGCAGTGCCAGCAGACTCTTCCCTGGACAGTGATTCCTGGGACGAGGGGTACAGAGCACCCGTCCCCTCAGCAGAGCCCGAAGATTCAGAGCTGTCGGCTTCTGCGTCACCTGCAGAGCCCGACCCCGTGGAGGAGGCCGACGCAGCATGCTCGGAGGGTAGCCATGCCCAGGCCGCCGCTCCTCAGGAAAAGGGGGAACAATTGGCCTGGGGACCGACAGGAGCTTGCTCGGTGCCTGCCCAGCCCCTCGCCTCCAGCCCTCCTTCCCCCGCAGGCATGGCTGCCCTCCCGCGCCCCCCGGCTCGCCGGCGATGGCACTGGGTCGTCAGGACGGCCCGTCGGGCCCTGCGCTGGGCTTTCTCCTGCAGCTGCCTGACGGGACAGGGCGAGCAGCGGCGCCCAGCTGCCAGCGCCAGACGGCGGGTCCCCCAAGACGGCTCACAGCTCTGAGGATGCGCAGTTCCCGGAGGGGACGGCACAGGGAGCCACGCGATGCCTGGATGGTGCCCAAGGCAGTCAGCTGCCCCAAGGATGTCCTGCTGCCGGCCTCGGGCTGTCTGTGGCCGCTTTCTGCTCTAAATAAACGAACTTGTGAAGCTTTTTCCCCAGCGCTGCTCTGGGCCAGGTCTGATTCTGTACGGAGTCTCCTTCCCTCACTCCTTGTTGAGAGAGTCGCTCAAGTCCTCACTCCCTTGCAAGCACTGCCCGGGCTGCAGGACTGCCCTTGCTGCCCACGATGCACACTGGAGTGGGCCCATGTGAACCTCAGGAGGTTCAACAGGCCAAGTGCTAGGTCCTCCTAGTTTACTGTCATCGGCAAACTTACTTCATGTACCTTTGATTCCTGTGTCCAGATCGTTTCTAGAAAGCAGTCAAGATCCCCGGCCCTAACATTGAGCCCTGGGGAACCCCACTGTGACTGGCCGTCAGCCTGGTGTAACTCCATCTACGGCAACTCTTTGAGCCCAACCCGTCAGCCAATTGCTCACCCAGCGTACGATGGCCTTCTCTAGCTGTGTGCTGGGCAGTTAGAATCACTAAGGTTGGTAAGGACCTTTAAGATCATCAAGTCCCACCATCAACCTGACACCACCATGCCCACTAAACCATGTCCCAAATTGCCACGTCCGCACGTTTTTTGAACACTTCCAGTGATGGTGACTCTACCACTGCCCTGGACAGCCTGTTCCAATGTTTGACCACTCTCTCAGTACAGACATTTTTCCTAATATCCAGTCGAAACCTCCCCTGGCACAACGTGAGGCCATTTCCTCTCGTTCTATCGCTAGTTTCTTGGGAGAAGAGGCCAACACCCACCTCACTACAACCTCCCTTCCAGGTAGTTGTAGAGAGCGATAAGGTCTCCCCTCAGCCTCCTCTTCTCCAGACTAAACAACCCCAGTTCCCTCAGCCGCTCCTGTAAGGATCTGGAAGAGCCCGGGCCCTTAGCGGTCGATATGATTCGCCCCCGTGGAGAATAAAACACAAACGAGGTGAGGTATCGGTTGGGAAGGCTCCAAGCTTTATTGGCGAAGAAAGGAGAGAGAGAGAGAGAGAAGCAGAAAGGAAAAGGTAGCAAAGATAGACGTTAAGCAGAGGATAGCACCGTGGATCCGAGCGACGTCTCGCGGGTTCCTGTGCAGTCTTCTCGCGGTCGGGGGAATTCGGCCGAGCCGCGGGGATCACCGCCTTTTATACCTTTCTGTCAAGCCTCCAGTCGTCTGGGACCTCCCCTGTTAAGCAGGACTGCGGATAAATGATGGAGAGTGGCTTGGCAAGCTCCTCCGCCAGCTCTCTCAGTACTCTTGGGTGGATCCCATCGGGCCCCATAGACTTGTGGGTATGCAGGTGGCATAGCAGGTCCTTAACTGCTTCCTCCTGGGTCATGGGGTGTTTATTGTGCTCTCCATGCCTGTCTTCCAGCTCGGGGGGCTGAATACCCTGCGGATACCTGGCCTGGCTATTAAAGACTGAGCAAAGAAGGCATTAAGTACCCGAGCCCTTTCCTCAGCCTTGGTGGCCATGTTCCTCCCCTGTGTGCAATAAAGGACGGAGATTCTCCTTGGCTCTCTTTTTGTTTTGTTAATATATTTGCAAAAACATTTTTCGTTTTCCCTTAGGCCCGCGGCCAGATTGAGTTCTAGCTGGGCTTTTGCCTTTCTACTTTCCTCTCTGCATGGCCTAACGAGGTCCCTGTGCTCCTCTTGAGTTGCCTGCCCCTTCTTCCGAAGGTGGCAAACTCTCCTTTTTTTCCTGTGTCCCAGCAAAAGCTCCCTGTTCCGCCAGGCCGGTCGTCTTCGCCGCCAGCTCGTCTTGCGGCACATGGGGGCCGCCTGCTCCTGCGCCTCTAAGGCTTCCTTCACGTTCCTTCAGAAGGTTCCTGTGACAGACCTTATCAACAGCTTTGCTGAAATCCCGAACAACCCACACCTCCTGGCTTGCCGTGGCCAACTAGATGGGTGACGTGTCATGAAAGGAAATTGGACTGGGTAAGCCGGGCCTTCCCCTCGTGAACCCGTGCCGGCCATGAGCGATGGCCGCTTTGTCTCGCGAGAGTTTTTCACTAACTGCCAGAACAGCCGGTGCCAGCCGGTGCCAGCCGGTGCCAGCCGGCTCTGCCGCGGCCCCCGGGCAGCCACAGCTCAGGCTGTCAGCGAGGCTGGGGGCGCCGCTGGGAAAAGGCCCCGCGAAGGCCACAGGGCTGACAGAGCGGGGCTGGACTCGGGGACGCCGCAGGTGCCTCCTGAGCCACACCCTGCCGCGGGCCTGTGAGCCCGTGGCCCCTGGGGCCCGCCGGCAAACGGGCAGCGGCCACGTCGCCGCGGTGACCGCCAGGCCTCTGTGACCAGGGGCGGCATCGTGCCCAGAGGCCATTGTGACAGGGGGTGCGCACGGCGGCCGTGGGGGCTCTTATGGGGCCAGAGCCCGCGGGTGCGCACTCCCAGGAGAGCGGCTCCATCGGAGGCAGCGTCTCCCCTGGGTGCCCATGGCAGGTGTCCGGCAGAGGACCCCGAAGATGCCAGAGAAGCAGGAGGCGAACGCCCACTGCCAGCCCCGTGAGGGGCTGCCACTCCTGCAGAAGCGCCGCCAGGTGAGTGATGGGGCTGGAGGGAGAGGCTGCCAGTGGGACGTGGGGGAAGGCTGGGGGGGAAGACGGCCAGCCACGCCCGGCCCCGGGCTCTTCTGTGGGGCGCAGCCGGTGCCGGGATGGCCGAGGCCCGTGCGGCCCCGCAGCAATGCCCCCGAGGCGGAGAGCAGCTGGGAACTGAGCTCGGCCTGGCTGTCGTGGCCAGGAGCTGCCGTGACGCCAGGCCTGGGCTGGCCAGCACGGCGGGGGCCGCTGCGCCGACACAGCCGCCTCCATCCCGCGCCTCCTCCTTCCCCCACAGGTGCGCCACAGGCAGCCACAGGCAGCAGCGCAGCACAGCTGGACCAGCATGTCGCCCCTCCATGGGGACCGGCTGCCGCCAGTCCCCGGCCCGGCGAGCTCCCAGAGCACTGGGGGCCTGTGCACACAGGTAAGGGTCTCAAGGGGGATGGGGCCCAGCGCCTTCCCGAGGCCGGGAGGTGCCGAAGGCAAGGCGGGAGGTGCCGGAGGGGACAGGTGCGGACCTGCAGCAAGCTGAGACCCCCGTGCCGTGCCTGGCCGGCTGCCGGGGCACATCGGGGGTGCTCCCTGGGCCTGGGGAGGGCCACGTGGGGTCCAGCCCTCTCCTGAGCTGGCTCTGGTGGCAGGGCGGCAGCCACCCGCGGGGCTGAGTGCTGCCCTCAGAGCTGGCAGGACGGCCTGGGCGCAGGGGGTTTCCCACTGGGATGTGGGGGAAAAGGACCAGAGGCACGCGGCCTTTCTCCACCCCTTCTCTTGCAGGCGGACAGGCGGGAGGCCTGGGGGGCGCTGCCCCGCATCAAGGGCACACGGCAGGAAAGCACGGCCGTGCCACACTTGCCGCGTTGCCCAGGGCTTGAAGCGACACAGGCAGCTGCACCCTGGCGCGCACCTGCAGCTCCAGCGGCAGCATCGGCAAACGTCACCAAGCTGCCCCCCCTGCCAGCAGCAGCCTCCGGTTCTTCTTGGAAAGGCGGAGCACATGCCGTGGGCCTGGCGGCCAGCGGCCACCGAGAGCTTGTGCCACCTGCTCAGGACATCCTTGATGACTGGGGCATGGCAGCGAGGGCTGAGAGAAGATGGGGACCTGCCCCACACAGCCCCACAACCCACAACGTCGCTCTGGAGGCCTCCGTCCAGGCGTTGGCGTCAGGGGTCCTGAGTCACGCCGCAGCCGCCAGCTGGGAACACGGCCAGCAGCTGGCGGCACAGGGACCCCTTGCACACCCCGTTCTGGCGTCACCGGCAAGAAGAGCTGAGGTGCAGGCTGCGTGGGCTTGCAAGGTCCCTGCAGCTCCGCCAGGGCTTCATCCCTACGCTCAGTGGGGTACCAGGGCTGCCGGCAAGGCCTATGAACCAGCCTCCCTGGGGAGCTGCACCGAATGGCTCTGTGAATGGCCGACGGCAAGGCAGGGCCGTCGTCTGCCACCCTTGCGAAACGCACGCGGCGCGCCGCTGCGCACAGGGCCCAGGAGTGCTCCAAGGCGTCTTGTGCTCGTGCAACTCAAGGTGGTGGATATGGAGGAGCTGGAGGAAGAGGATGATGATGAAACCGATGAAGACCTGTCAGGAGAGAGTCTGCTGGAGGAAGAGTACGATGATGAAACCGATGAAGACCCGTCAGGAGAGAGTCTGCTGGAGGAAGACATCTCCACCTACACCATCTGCGACAGCTCCGGTCTGCCAGGACTCGTCCAGGAGCTAGATGCAGGCCCCCAGGAGGTGTCCAGCTCGCCCAGCAGCATGGCCGGAGACACCGCGGGAGAGGCAGGCAGCTACGCAGAGCGTGCATCTCCTGCCCTGTCACAAGACTCGGATGCAGAACCAGCAGAGCCTCACCTGGCCGGAGGTCCCGGTGACGAGGGGCACCGCGAGCCTCTCCTCATACCAGCGACTGAGGACACTGACTTCTCAGCTTCTCCATTGCCTGGAGGCTCCTGTGAGGAGAGTCAAAGTGCGACTCTCCCTGCATCAGCGCCTGAAGATGCAGAACCGTTGGCTCCTCCCTCGCCTGCGGCCGTGCCCCAGGCGGACAACAACGGTGCCCAAACTGTCGTCACTGCTCAGGGCACCCGGAATGAGGAGGACTTTGCAGCGAGGGAAGAAGGCCAGGGGTCTGCCTCTGATAGCCCCGTGAGCGGTTACGCTTTTGTGGACGTGCTGCTGGAAGAGTCGGAAGACGAAGAGGTCTCTGACAGAGAGGCAGTGCCAGCAGACTCTTCCCTGGACAGTGATTCCTGGGACGAGGGGTACAGAGCACCCATCCCCTCAGCAGAGCCCGAAGATTCAGAGCTGTCGGCTTCTGCGTCACCTGCAGAGCCCGACCCCGTGGAGGAGGCCGACGCAGCATGCTCGGAGGGTAGCCATGCCCAGGCCGCCGCTCCTCAGGAAAAGGGGGAACAATTGGCCTGGGGACCGACAGGAGCTTGCTCGGTGCCTGCCCAGCCCCTCGCCTCCAGCCCTCCTTCCCCCGCAGGCATGGCTGCCCTCCCGCGCCCCCCGGCTCGCCGGCGATGGCACTGGGTCGTCAGGACGGCCCGTCGGGCCCTGCGCTGGGCTTTCTCCTGCAGCTGCCTGACGGGACAGGGCGAGCAGCGGCGCCCAGCTGCCAGCGCCAGACGGCGGGTCCCCCAAGACGGCTCACAGCTCTGAGGATGCGCAGTTCCCGGAGGGGACGGCACAGGGAGCCACGCGATGCCTGGATGGTGCCCAAGGCAGTCAGCTGCCCCAAGGATGTCCTGCTGCCGGCCTCGGGCTGTCTGTGGCCGCTTTCTGCTCTAAATAAACGAACTTGTGAAGCTTTTTCCCCAGCGCTGCTCTGGGCCAGGTCTGATTCTGTACGGAGTCTCCTTCCCTCACTCCTTGTTGAGAGAGTCGCTCAAGTCCTCACTCCCTTGCAAGCACTGCCCGGGCTGCAGGACTGCCCTTGCTGCCCACGATGCACACTGGAGTGGGCCCATGTGAACCTCAGGAGGTTCAACAGGTCACGTGCAAATACCTGCAGGGGAAAGGTCCAATGTCAATACACATTGGAGTATGTAGAGATTGAGAGCAGCCCTTCAGTGTAGGACATGTTGTTATTGGTGTTTGGCATGCATCCTTCGAGCCTGGAAATCTAGGTGTGTCCTGGCCTGTGTCAAAGGAAGCGTGGCCAGCACGTCATGACAGGTGAGTCTCCCCTCCGAATCTGCTCTTGTGAGATCCCACTTAGAGTACTGCATCCAGCCCTGGGTTTCCCAAGAAAAGAGAGATATGGAGGTGTTACAGCTGCTCTAGAAGAGAGCTACAAAAATGATCAGAGGGCTGGAAGAGCTCTCCCATGTATAAAGGCTAAGAGAGTTGGCCTTGTTCAGCCTGGAGATGGGAAGGCTCCAGGGAGACCTTACCGCGTCCTTTTAATATATAAAGAGCCATCAGCGACAGGGGCCACGCCGCACACCCAGCTACTGCCATGAGCCATGGGTAGCTTCTTTCCCAATCACTTCTGAAATGAGCGCTTTTCTTTTTGTTGGAAAGGCTATAACATACCTTCCCCAGTACCCTCCTTGTAACTTCAAGGTTCTCTGCTACTTATCTCTTCATGCTATAAGGTGTTGGCTATGCAAGCAGGAGGCTATCCCAGTCTTATTAGCAAAGGCAAAGTAGGCAATTTTAGCTATTGTAGCATTTGCTGAATCAATGCTTGGAGCAGGTCCAACTACAGTTCTTTATGCCTATAAGACTAACTGGATAACCCAGGTACAGAGCATAACTTTTTTCAACTTTGGGGGTTTTTTGGTGGATTTTCACACCTTCTGTATCTGCAAAAATATTTTGCTTTTTCAGGTCAAAATTCAGACTATTGAATAATAAAATACTAGAAAGAATTTTATTAACTAATTCAAAGTCAGTGTAAGTCTAGATGGCTGGAAATATGCAGAGCTTAACTACAAATTTTTTTTAAGATAGTTTAACCTTTTATTAGTTTTCTGTTATTTAAAGTTGTAATTCTCTAATTCTGAGTTAGATTTTAGGCTTAAATACACACCTCCTCAAGCTGTTATTTTTTTCTAAGTGAGTATCATGAAGATTTTTCATGTGAAAAAAGTCTTGAATTTTCCCTACACATTGGATTGCTCAAGGAAAGAACTTCTTTCTGGTTTTGAGGTGATACAGACTCTATTCAGCACATTTAAAGCAATAAGTAGATACAATTTACTGTGAAGTGGGGAAGCAGTTGGGCAACTTTTTATGGGTAAGAAAAAAATCCTCTTTTTTATGGGGAAAAAAGGTTACATCGTTTTACTCTGATGTTATATAGAGTTGACTGAGGTGTTAATGCATCTTAACGGATAAGTGTTTTTTTTTTAGTTGCTTTCTTTATCAAAAAGGTCCCTTATTTCTTTCCATCTCACTAAGAGTCGTATCCCAGTATGAAAATTTATTTTAAGCTGTAGACCTAAAAAAAATCCCGCTATCAATTTGCCACTGTCATTTACAGTACAAAAGAACAGAATTGAATAGAAAACTTGTGACCCTCATGCTTCTCCACAAGACAGCAGAAAAGGTTCAATGAAACATTAAAGCTTGTTGCATACAGTTCTAATACAATAAAGACAAGCAGCTGTCATGAATATCAGGGTAAATGCATTTACATTTTGTTAGCAGTTATCTGGGAAATAAAACTTCAGATTTGACTTTATGGCATTGACTTTCACACTGAAACACCAACTGTCCAATCTTTTTTTATGATCAAAGTTGGGATATGATTTGACACATACTTTGGGAAGAAATAAAGAGGGAAAAACAAAGCAGAAGAGGGATTGCTACAGATTATGAAACAACCCACCGTTGATCTCAGCATTGGTCCTCAGGAAACTGTCAGACCTGTCTCCTAATCTCTACCAGTGCTAACTCAGATCGGTTGCTGTTTTAGAGCTTTCATATGAAAGCAATGTCTTCCTTTGTATATCATCTTCTCACTGCCCCCCTCCCCTTCACTTTCATCCTCTGCCTCTTTCTGTGTCTTATTTCTTGACCTACATTTTCTATTCTAATATTCCAAAATGTGTAAAACTAGACTTAGTATGTAAAAAACAGTATTTGTTTTCTAACAGATCAAATAGTACCTAAAACATCTGTTGCTTCCCTTGCCAATCAATTCAATGCCATTCTTCATTTTCAGTTTTCAGGCTGAAATTCAGCTACTATGAAGTAGAATGAAAATCCCCTGCAACCTGGTTGGTTGGTTTTTTTCCTGACTCACCCATCCCCAGCAGTTCCTGCATCTCATGCATATTTCCCTTTCAGAGCTTTTTACTTCAGATAAAATATCTTTTGATCAAATTGGAAAAAAATATCTGCTCTACTTACTACATGCTGCTAAACTGCCTCTATCCTAATTTTTAGAGTATGTTGAAGATTACCAGTAAAATAAATCTTCTTTCCTAGATTTCAGCCATTCCCTGAAGCTGCTCATTGCCCTGATTAGGTTTTTGCAGTGTATAGTCAAAACCTCATCCCTTGGGTTGCACCACACCACTCCAGTCTGGTATTGTAAACTTAGTAAGAAGCTCAGGTCCAAACTGCTCTCTGAAATAGTGCTTCTTCCTCCAGCAATAAAAATAACACTTCTGCTTGCTACTAAATGTGAAAAGCTCTGTTTCAAAAATTTAGACCAGAGGTACCAGACCTTAGGAACACAGAATCATAGAATCATTTAGGTTGGAAAAGACCCTTAAGATCACTGAGTCCAACCATAAAGCTAACACTACCAAGTCCACCATTAAACCATGTCCCTAAGCACCACACAGAATCTATAAAGTAAATGTAACTACATTAGATGCAAATGTGAGTGTCCAGAGAAGCAAAAGGATAGGTCTGGAGCTGTCAGAAATGAGAACAGATAGACTGGAGTGGGGAAAATTGGAGAAGAATATGCAGAGTGAGGACACAAGAGAAGTTGCCGAGGAGTCAATTGGTAGAAGGGCACTGCACCATGATAATGAGTTGGAGGGTAAAAACCCACTTATCACTAGCCTGCCTCATTCATTGTGAAGCTTCTGTAGTGACTGCCACTGGAAGATTTGCTCTGCTGGAAGTAGAAAAGCAGGCAGAGTCTTATGACAAGAAAGTAGAAAAAGGGACAATCTTGGACTTTTTAATGCCATCAATAGACGTCAGAGGGAGAGACAGAGAGAGCAGAGGCTAGAGAGAGCAGGCAGTCATTTTATGCAGATGTCTACAGCACAGTGATGGTAGCTCATATGGCCGTACCCAACCTAACTTTAAGCCCACCTAGTCAGGTGGAGCCTACCAATGAAAGATTATCGCTCCAAACTGGGAACCTCAGCAAATTTCTGGGGTGTGTAGCCCACACCAGTATTGTCCTGAGTCCTCATGGTTTCATGCCTAAGAAGGCCACAGTCACTACATTAAAGCAGGTGAACTCCTTCATCCTCATCTGGTCATGAGTTCAAAACAATGTTATGGGCAGAAAAGCTATGGAGGGAAAAGAGCTGGAGTATAGGAGCAAACGCCAAAGTCTCTGAGGAGTTCCTGCCTGATGCTCCACACCTTTGGAGTCACATTGTTACTGGAAGTTAGAGCAATGGCCGGACTTTTCTGTCTTTGGGAAAACAAGGGAGAAACAGGGAAGACATTTTCAGGTCCCAGAAAGTTTCTTTACTTTGCTGCATGAAAAATTGTTGTCACCTGTAAAACAAGGGTCCTAGCTTGTTCTTAAGCTAAAGAGAACAATTCTGACTCAAGCGGTTCTAAAGATACCGTGGGCATGAAGGATTTTTTGGATAAATACATTGTCAGCCTATACACAGGCTTTGAATAAGATAGCATTTTTTTTACTTAATGAGATGATGCAACCTCTTAATATTTCAGGTCACTGCATTTTGAGTCTTCAGTGCTTAGGCAATTTAGCTATCTAGCAAATGAGTGTAAGGACTACAAATAATATCTAACAAGTGTGTGTTAAGGACTACAAATAATATATAGTTACAGAGCGATGACAAATTTATAGTAATTTACAACTAAATGCAAGATGTCATTATTAAAAGGTCCTATTAGGGTAGTGGTAGTGCAAATGCCCTTGTAGGCATGTCAACAAATCATGGCTAGATGTGTAATCTTGTGGTGTCTTCCCACACACCTGGCAGCAGCATAAAGTAATGACTGACTCTGCTAAAGAAATGAAGAAAGAGGGAGAAAAACTGATTTTCCAAAGTAATTACACAATATATGTAGAGAGGCTTTCTAAGGCATGATGGGTGGGCAGGTGCCCAAGTCTGTTAAAGATTAACGGCATGCGGGCACTTATTTCCCCAAAATGCCTTGAAATGAGCCCTACAGTTAGACTTTCTCCCTTTATTCTCATTATAAAACTGATCCAAAATGGGACACGAAACATCAGCGTACACAGGTCTCTGCATATAAATGATATAAATGTGAATGAATATCAGACTAATTTGCAAGACAGGGAAACTATAAAATGAACATTTTTCTCTCTTCTAACATCTTCATAGCAGGACCGTATAATTGGATAATGTAGAGCTTTTGAATCATATATCTTAGCTTCATGAAGTATCTCAAATGAGCACATTGTCCCCTAATGAATATTAGAACTTTCTGAAAAGGAGCAGCAGCTAGAATTTCAAACTGAGAAGTCACTGCATCACACCCAGTCTGCCCATCAGAGATGTGGGGCTGCCTTTCAAAAGGCAGGCAGCACTGTACTTCAGCCCAATGCTTCCCAAATTCTTCAGCTTGTCAGCAAAATGTTTCCATTTCAGCATGTAACTTTATTACAAAGTGCATCACTGGAAGTCTTAGGAAGATCGTGAAAATAGTGCTGTATGTAACATGATGCTGTGAGCTTCCTGCTGGTTACTTACTATGCAGATTTCTATCAGACTACAATTTGGGAACCATTTGCCCAGAAGACTGAAAACAGATCAGGGTATTAAAAGATTTGAGGTTTATTGTTATGGCTTGTTATTTATATGACTTTATAGCTTTATCTATATGTTTGGTTGTTTTTTTTTTTTAATTTATGTGACCTTGCTAGTAACACAATGGTTTTGCATGTTTGAGATTAAATTTCATGACAGTCCTTTCATTTGGCCAAAAGGGAGTAACAACGTTAGGGTACTTGATTCTTGCGTCACCTAATGGGTTCCAGAGGCTCTGAGACTCTTCTGTTTTCAGAAAAATCCAGGCCCTTCCGCCACAAGAAGCCTTGTTCTTTAAGGCAACCTACATGAAACTCCCCAAGAAATGGAAGGCAGCCCAAGTCACTTTTTGGGGGGAGCCAAAGTATCTCTGCACTCAATTTTAAAACCAGAGTTCTTTAATAATATCTGAGCATAGCAGCCAGCCTTCCTTTATTAGCGCAGGAAAAAATCCATCAACTTCTTGACGAGCTTTAGGCAACTCTCTATCTTGCTTTTAGATGACTGAGCACAGTCAGTTATAGCTGGCAAACACACTGCAGATTTTCATCTGTATAGACAACCGCGCTGCCTAATTTGTTTCCTCATTTTTGGCGGCATTACTTCTGGGTTCTGAAAACAGTTGGTTTCATCTCGGACAGGGCAAGAAGGAAGTACTGAGGCACAAGGTTTTAAAAACACACATAAAATACCATACTTAGATATATGTCTCCTGTGTGTACTGACGAGTGAGCTCATCTAGGTGAGGTGAACATGTCTGAGGCAAGAAAGCCGTGACCCCTCACTGTACGCGTTAGCACCATCCTATACGCATCCTACCGCCCTCCTCACCCTGCTCGTTCTGTAAGTGTGAGGCACCTGAAGGACAAAGGGGTCCAGGAAGGCTGGACAGTCTTCAAGAAGGAAATCTTAAAGGCGCAGGAGCAGGCGGTCCCCATGTGCCGTAAGAAGAGCTGGCGGGGAAGGCGACCGGCCTGGCTGAACAGGGAGATTTTGCTGGGACTCAGGGAAAAGAGGAGAGTTTATCATCTCTGGAAGAAGGGGCAGGCAACTCACGAAGAGTACAAGGATCTCGTTAGGTCAAGCAGGGACAAAATTAGAAAGGCAAAAGCCCAGCTAGAGCTCAGTCTGGCCACAGTCGTAAAGGATAATAAAAAATGTTTTTACAAATATATTAACAACAAAAAGAGAGGAAAGGAGAATCTCCATCCCCTACTGGATATGGCGGGGAACATTGTCTCCAAGGACGAGGACAAGGCTGAGGTACTTAATGCCTTCTTTGCCTCAGTCTTTAATAGCCAGTCCAGGTATCCACAGGGTATTCAGCCCCCTGAGCTGGAAGACGGGGATGGAGAGCACAATGTACTCCTCATAATCCAGGAGGAAGCAGTCAAGGACATGCTAAGCCACCTGGACACCCACAAGTCTATGGGGCCTGATGAGATCCACCCGAGAGTACTGAGAGAGCTGGCGGAGGAGCTTGCCAAGCCACTCTCCATCGTTTATCAGCAGTCCTGGTTAACAGGGGAGGTCCCAGAAGACTGGAGGCTTGCCAATGTGACGCCCGTCTACAAGAAAGGCCGGAAGGAGGATCCTGGGAACTACAGGCCTGTCAGCCTGACCTCTGTTCCAGGGAAGATTATGGAGCGGTTGGTCTTGAGAGTGCTCACAGGGCATCTGCAGGACAGCCAAAGGATCAGGCCCAGCCAGCATGGGTTCATGAAAGGCAGGTCCTGCGTGACCAACCTGATCTCCTTCTATGACCAGGTGACCCGCCTAGTGGATGAGGGAAAGGCTGTGGACGTTGTCTACCTGGACTTTAGTAAAGCCTTTGACAGCGTCTCCCACAGCATTCTCCTGGAGAAACTGGCGGCTCGTGGCTTAGACGGGTTTACTCTTCGCTGGATGGCTGAGCCCAGAGAGTTGTGGTGAACGGCGTTAAATCCGGCTGGCGGCCGGTCACAAGCGGTGTTCCCCAGGGCTCGGTTCTGGGGCCGGTCTTATTCAATATCTTTATTGATGATCTGGATGAGGGAATTGAGTGCTCCCTCAGTAAGTTTGCAGATGACACCAAGCTGAGTGGGAGTGTTGATCTGCTGGAGGGTAGGAGGGCTCTGCAGAGGGATCTGGACAGGCTGGATTGATGGGCAGAGGCCAACTGTATGAGGTTTAATAAGGCCAAGTGCCGGGTCCTGCACTTTGGCCACAACAACCCCATGCAATGCTACAGGCTTGGGGAGGAGTGGCTGGAGAGCTGCCTGGTGGAAAGGGACCTGGGGGTGCTGGTTGACAGCCGGCTGAACATGAGCCGGCAGTGTGCCCAGGTGGCCAAGAAGGCCAACAGCGTCCTGGCCTGTATCAGGAATAGTGTGGCCAGCAGGAGCAGGGAAGTGATTGTGCCCCTGTACTCGGCACTGGTGAGGCCGCACCTTGAATCCTGTGTTCAGTTTTGGGCCCCTCACAACAAGAAGGATGTTGAGGTGCTGGAGCGTGTCCAGAGAAGGGCAATGAAGTTGATGAGGGGTCTGGAGCACAAGTCTTATGAGGAGCGGCTGAGGGAACTGGGGTTGTTTAGTCTGGAGAAGAGGAGGCTGAGAGGAGACCTTATCGCTCTCTACAACTACCTGAAAGGGGGTTGTGGCGACGAGGGTGTTGGTCTCTTCTCCCAAGTAACTAGTGATAGGACAAGAGGAAATGGCCTCAAGTTGTGCCAGGGGAGGTTTAGATTGGATATTAGGAAAAATTTCTTCACTGAGAGGGTGGTCAGGCATTGGAACAGACTGCCCAGGGAGGTGGTGGAGTCGCCATCCCTGGAAGTGTTCAAAAAATGTGTGGATGTGGCGCTTCAGGACATGGTTTAGGGGACATGGTGGCACTGGATTAATGGTTGGACTTGATGATCTTAAAGGTCCTTTCCAACCTACTGATTCTGTGTGATTCTGTGTGAACCGAGGGAGAGAAAACACCTCGCTCAGGTGGACCAGGGAAATCTGCAGCGGAAAAAGCAGCTGAGACCTGAACGCGAGCTGCGATGGTTCGAGCTGCGGATACTGCCTTTCTCCCTGCCAGCCATAGCCCTGGACCGAGTGACGACGGCAGCCCGTGCTTTTGCGCTTCGGACCACCGCCTGCTCAACTGCAGAAATGAATTTTAATTTTTCACAAATCAGTGAACCCCTTATGGGGTTTCTCACCGATTCTATATATTTGGGTAATGACAATTTTCTAAGAGACTGGAGATGGGGTGTGTTTGGCAAGGTGTTGGCAGTGGGGGTGCGGCAGAGGGACCTCTGCGAGAGGAGGCCGGGGGCTGCCCCTTGACGCTCCCAGGCAGCCCCAGCCGGCTCCAGCCGGCTGCGCAATGGCCCCAGCACAGCCACAGCTGAGACTGGTGACACCTATGAGAAAACGCATTTACAGAAGGGCAAAATGCCACACAGCAGTGAGGACTGGGGGGCAAAGCGTGAGAAACGGCCCTGTGGGACCCAGGTGAGAGAAAGCGGCGGTCGGGCTGCTGCAGGCGCCGGGGCAGGGCTTCCCCTGCAGCCCTAGCGCAGGCACTCCTGACTGCGGCCTGTGGCGGGCCCGCTCCGGAACAGGGCAACAGCGTGAGGCGGCAGGAGCCGCGGAGGGGAGCGGCTACTGGCTGACCGCAACCGCCGCCCCCCCACTCCCCGCGCGGCTCCGGGGGAGGTAGAGGAGCTGGGACTGACGGAGTGAAGTTGAGCGTGGGGAGAGGGGGGGCTTGAGGGAAGGTGCCGTTTTAATTTTGTCTCTGTTTCTTACTGTCCAAACCTATTTTAGTTGGCAGTAAATTAATTTTCCCCAAGCTGAGTCTGTTTTGCCTGTGAGAGTAACCGGTAAGTGATCTCGCTGCCTTCCCCTCGACCCCCGAGGTTTTTCACCGTGTTTTCTCCCCGTCTGTCGGGCTGTGTGGGGGAGTGAGGCAGCAGCTGGGTGGGATCTGGCCCGGGTCACCCCCCCAGAACTGCCGGCTGAATTGAGCCTTTGTGTGCCTGTTACTTCAGCCTACCTGTGGTGTGAAGGTACGCTGTTAGAATCTGTCTGTCCCGTTTAATGGATGGCCTCGTTTCTGTCTGAATGACTAAAGATCACCGGTTTCTCTTGAAGTGAGCAAAGTTCTGTGTGTGTGCATGTGTACAATTCAACACTGAGCGTAGAGGAAATAACTGGGCATTTATTGTAGGCTTGGCTATTAACCTCCTTATTGCCCAATCAAACATAGTTCTAGTGAACTGATCCGGTGATTACTCATCACTGCAGCAGATGCTGCTTCTACTCTGGACAGTTGGAATGATTTTTTTTTTCTTATCGTAATCAAAGCGTAGGGGTCCAGCCTCTGAAAACCACTTTAACAGAAACAAACCTGTATACCAGTGTTCTGCAAGGAAGGCGTGAATGGGAACAGAAACTTGCCCAGCATAGCTTGCCTCACAAGCGCATTGTAGCTACACCTCTGCCTATAAATGCAGTAGGCAGAGTGAGATGAAATATTAATAATCATTTAAAGACTGACTCCTCTAGCTAGTTAACTGGCATTGCTCTGTTCAAGTCAAGCATACAATATCAGTTAATATAAGTTCACAGCTGACCCTAAAGGTAATCACTTCAAAAATCAGCCAAGACTTCACTGCAATTCACAGCATTCCAGTAGTTTGAACCAGTTCTGCTATTCTTAGGTAAAAGATACAAGAAGGAAAAAGTACACTTTACAGTGCTTTCAGCGTTTTAGTTATAATAATTTTGGAAATTAACCCCGTAATTTTTTTAAAATCGTATTTTTAAATTTATGTTTTATCATATTTGTGCTTTGGTGCACAACACTTGAGTGATGAACTTTTTCCTTTTGGATTAAACTAAACTGGAAGAGATGCTCTGAAATGTTCCAGCCCTTAATAGGTACTTGGTCTACAGGACTTTTTCTCCAAGGCAAGACTCCCTGAAATGCATGTGTGGTGGACCTTGAGTCCTCATCACCAGCTGGTGATTTACATATATGCTAATTTAGACATAAGTAGAAAGGTGAAGGCACAGTGCAGGGATTGGGAATGGGGAACTGTCTTTTTTAGTATGATCCCTTCACCATGGGTTGTGTTGGAAAGCATGTGTACTGAGGTCTGCCTCAGAATGTGATTTTTCCTTTTAGTAACACCTGTAAATCACCAGCAATGCTGTAGGCTGCTTGGGCCTAAATAGGAGAAGGATTTCTCCTAAAACATACTCTAAAATGTTTGCAGGAGATCTTGTATGAAAAGCTGCTGAGTGCTTCTGCAGCTTTCTAAATTTTTTCAATTAAAGCTCTTATTGCAGTCAATGATAGCATAAATGCCTTATTACTACTAAATCCTGGAGAGAAAAAAAAAGGTGTTACTCTAACTTCCTTTATAAAAGAAAATACTGTTGTTCACTCTTTTAATTGCTAAGTGTTTTTTTTATAAAATATAAAGTTGGTTTGGTCAGTTTGGTTTAAAGTGCATATGCTAATGTGTCTATTAAGATAAAGTAGATGCACTAAGAACAAAATATCAGTTTACTTTTTTCTCATAAATATTCTCTATTTTTCCTCCAACTGTATGTTAGAGCCCTCAGAATTGCCTGGGAAGAATGTATTTATGTCTCCAAAGTGAGTTTAGTGAATGATTTTCTCTGCAAGTTTAATTCTCTCCCTCTCTCTGGATGTATTATACAGTCCTCAGTTGTTGCACACAAACACATTTTGTCTCTCACAAGCCCCCCCGCCCCCGCACCTTTTTTTTTTTTTACCCCAAACTGTAAGAGTAGAACCAGATCTCCTCTTCATTTGTCTAAATTGTTTGGATTGAATTGAAAGTACTTCTGAATTGTATAGGGAGATGAGTGATTGGCATGCTGGTTTCAAATTATGTATATTGGGCAGCAAGCCAGGGACAAGCTGTGCTGAGGAAAAAAATAAATGAGAAACAGAAATATTTAGACATTTGTGAGTTTCCCAGATTGGAAGAGATATTCATGGCCCACCTCCTGCCAGACTTCAAATTGCCAGAGTAAATATGTAGGCATTTTCAGTCTTTAAAGTGAACGGAAAGAATAGTAGAAGGCCGGTAAGATCCAAGTTCTGCAGTCACCCTTGCACTAAGAGGCCAGCAAGTATTAACCATTTATCACTAAGGTGCTGACAATCTGAGATCAGTGCCAGCCTGGAAAGTTGAATGCTCTGCAGGGACAAAGGAGAAGAGAGGATATTTCTCTTTAAAACAGACCTACCTCAGATGTTTCTACCTTGGAAAAGGTTTCATTAAACTTGGAAGTTGATTAAACAGAAGGTAAAGATTGGCAAATGAAGTGAACCTTGAAGTGAAGCCTTCTGGTGTCTGTGAGTTCCTGATGGCAGATGAGATGTCCCTCCTATTTTTCCAGCTTTAAGTTCCCACCAACGTGTACTGTGCAATACTGCCAGCATTCCTCTGTGGTATCACCTGTTTTTTTCCACATGTTTAGTGGCTGTTCTCAGCCTCATGAAAATACTTGCCAGGACTGTAAGTAATGATTCCTAATGACATGTTTGGCCAATACACCACCAGTTGATATTTAGGACTACTCACGGTTAGTGACTAAAAAAAGAAGGTAGAATTTTTTAGCAAAGAAGAGTAGGATACCAGCTTGTTGTCCCAAGTGTCATAAATATGGGATTAAATGCTTGGAAGAAAGGGTGGGCATATGTGATTCATTGCCCTTTGCAGAAAAAATGAAATTGCCCAATTCTTCAGACATGGCTCGAGTCTTACATGTTTGGGGTTTTTTAAGGCCAGATTCTACCAAGCTTTCCGCATTACATTAGGCAAATGCTTTACTGTAAAGTAAAAAGATTTACAGGAGCTTTCAGTGGTCTAAGTCACAGTAACTTTGGGAAGCGTGGTGCCTTAAGAGTACTTTTACTTTGAAGGGGAAATTAAAATTGAAGTGGTCAGCAGTGGTGATTTGTGACAGAGGAGTGATCTGGCAAGAAGGCCCAGCTGCAGAGGGGGTTAAGTGGCTGGAAGCAGAAATGCCAGAAACTGAAGGAATCCCTGCAAAGGACTGAAGATTCACTTGGTGATGAGATAAGGAACAGTCACAACATTGTCTTGCAGCCATCCTGCAAGGCTCAGGGGCCACCTTTGGGCCCCAGAGCTGGGCCAGGGGTGGGCCCAAGGCTGGGCTGAGGTGCCCCAATGCGGCCGCTCATGGGATGGGTGCTGGTGCCAGCATATATAAGGAATTGGCTAGTGACACATCTCTGCAGACTCTTGGTAGAACCCCTTGTGGTGGTAGGACTCTGCCCAATGCATTGTTCATTGATTTTATTATTTTTTAATATTTAAGCACAAGCATGTGCTTAATTCGCCTCAAGGGGTACAATAAAAATTCCCCAACAACTTCTAAGAGGTTGAAGTATCTAACTTATCTAAAGGTTTTATGAATAACTTTTAAAAAACATGCTTGCATGAAAATGAGCCTGAAAGTCACAGCTGCATAGTTATTCAATACTTAATATATAGCTATTGTGATTTACTGTGAGGAAATAATACAGTGTTTAACGTCCCATTTTATTTTGAGCTGATTTATAGTCACAGGCAGCCCAGATTGGCTTTGATCATCATTCACAAAGCAGGATGAATTTGGTCACCAGTAGTTTCTAAAGCTGAGACAGTTGTGGTTTTCTTATTGCTTGTGTTCATTTGAATATCTGTGCATATTTTGAGGCAGATTTTCACTATGAATTCTGAAAATTATTATTACTCGAATGAGGCTAGAAGTGCTTCTCTAGCTTCCCTGCTGGGGGGTCACATATGTGATATACTCCAGAGGAACAACAGGTACCACGCCACTTGCTTTTTCTCAAGGCAGCGCTGCCTGAGCTAGCTGATAGCTGATCTGTCATTTAAACTGATGATGACCTGTGAAAATAACTTAAGACTATGTTATTATCACTTACATTAGAAGTAGAAACAAGTTACATAGTTTGGTCTCACAACAATATATGCTTCTGACAAATACATAAGCAAATGGTCTGCAAGTCCGGTAGTAGCGGTTCATCCTGAAGAATAAAACATTCCCTGGCAGTGTTTCCCTGGTGATGAGATGGAAGTGAACATGTTTGAGCAAATTAAGAATTTTATGTCTAGTAGGTCACTTTTTAGCCACAGAAATATGCAAGTTCACATTATGCACTAGTGCATGAAAACAGTGCAGCCTTTCACCGGTAACATGTATCCCAGCTGCAGCTGTAAGTGGCCAAAATCAGGTCCTCGACAAGAGTGAAACCATATTTTAACTGGTGTGGGGAAAAAAAAATTTGCTCTAGAACATTTATACATTAGAAAATGCACATTAGAAGATTTATCAGTAAGTGTTGCATTGCGGATGAGTCTTTGAGGTAGATTTCTTATCAGATTACCCACTTTAATTTTGTTTCAGGATTTCTTGTTGAGCACGCGAGCTGCATTATTTAAGTGGGTTACCTGGCCTGCCTTGCTTGCAAGGTACGGGCTGGTAGAATTTCAGGCACAGTAACAGACAGATTTTCATCTTTTACCAGATTATTTTTCAGACTCCTGGTGTCTTTACAGTAATGGTAGGAAATGAAAGGGACTTGTGCTCTGCAAGGAAATCTGTTAAAATCATGTACAGTACTGTAAGTCCTCTGAGTCTGTATGCTCCGTTATACTTCCGTGCGAGGGCTGGTCATAATCTCATCTAAGTTTTGCAAGTGATGCTTCTCGTTCTGAAAAATGTATATTGTGATTGTGTGATCACAAAATGATAGAGATTTTCATTCTTGGAGAAGCAAGGAGGGGGGTCGGCAGAAGTGCTACCTTGGACTTCTGGAGGGCAGGCTTTGACCTGTTTAGGGGCCTGGTTGACAGAGTCCCTTGGGAGGCAGTCCTGAAGTGCAAAGGAGTCCAGAAAGGCTGGACATTCGGCAGGAAGGAAACCTTAAAGGCAGAGGAGAAGGCTGTCCCCATGTGCTGAAAGATGGGCCATCGAGGAAGAAGACCAGCCTGGGTGAACAGAGAGCTTTCACTAGAGGTCAGGGAAAAAAAGAGCATTTCTGAACTTTGGAAGGAAGGGCAGGCAACTCAGGAGGACCACAAGGATGTTGTGAGGTTATGCAGGGAGAATATTAGAAGGGCCAAAGCCCAACCAGAACTTAAGCTGGCTACTGCTGTAAAAGACAATAAAAATGTTTCTGTAAATACATTAGCAACCATAGGAGGGCTGCGGAGAATCTCCATCCTTTAGTGGATGTGGGGGGAAACATAGAGACAAAGGATGAGGAAAAGGCTGAGGTACTTAATGCCGCCTTTGCCTCAGTGTTTAATAGTAAGACCAGCTGTTCTCTGGGTACCCAACACCCTGAGCTGGAAGACAGAGACGGGGAGCAGAATGAAGCTCCCATAATCCAAGGGGAAATTGTGAGCGACCTGCTACACCACTTAGACAGACAGAGGTCTATGGGTCTGGATGAGATCCACCCAAGGGTACTGAGGGAGCAGGTAGAAGTGCTCACCAAAACGTTTTCAATCATTTATCAGCTGTCCTGGCTAACTGGGGAGACCCCAGTTGACTGGAGGTTAACAAATGTGATGCCCATCTACAAGAAGGGCTGGAAGGAGGATCCGAGGAACTACAGGCCTGTCAGCCCGATCTCGGTGTCAGGGAAGGTTATGGAGCAGATCATCTTGAGTGCCATCATATGGCATGTACAAGACAAGCAGGTGATGAGGCCCAATGAGCATGGGTTTATGAAACACAGGTCCTGCTTAACTAACCTGATCTCCTTCTATGACAAGGTGACCCGCCCAGTGGATGAGGGAAAGGCTGTGGATGTTGTCTACCTAGACTTTACTAAAGCCACTGACACTTGTTTCCCCACAGCATTCTCCTGGAAAAACTGGCTGGTCATGGCTTGGACGGGTGTACTTTCTTTACTGAAAGGGTTGTGAAGCACTGGAACAGGCTCACTAGGGAAGTCATTGAGTCACCATCCCTGGAGGTATTTAAAAGATGTGTAGACATGCTGCTTAGGACATTGTTTAGTGGTGGACTTGGCAGTGCTAGGTTAATGGTTGGACTTGATGATCTTAAGGGTCTTTTCTAAACTAAACGATGCTATGATTCTATGATCCTATCACTGCTGCTACTTAACATGCAGTATTTGAGGACTATTCCTTATGTCTCTCAAAAGAGCATCCAACTTCATCCTATTCATTCAGCTTGCATCTCACTTGCAGACCTATCTTTCTGCTTTTCAAAGAGTATGCAATGAGAATTTTGACTTGCTTGGATATATTTATTGTGTCTCTGCTCCAGGCTTAGAAATAGTTAACTTGAACGTTTCTGGTTGCTCTTGGAAAGGAAATAACCATTTTTCTCACTGCAGTCTTCATAAAAAAACCCCCTCTGTCACAAAACACAGTAATTGGCAGAAGTGAGACTTGTCCAAGTGGCCTCATTTGTAACCTGCTTGCTTAGTTCAGTGATTCTGATGGCTCCATCTACCTCTTGCAGAAATGAACTGATTTTGCTCTTAAAGCTTAGAGTAGCAGATATTGAATGCCCAAGTCATATAATGCGTTCACTGGAGCTTACAGTTCTAGAGAGTAAACCTATGTTTAATTTCAGTTGGTCAGTGAGTTATAAACAACAATCTGTGCTATTCAATTCATTGCAGCTAAATATATGGAGATATATATGTAGGTATATCAGAGACGCATAGATTGCTTTGATGGTAGTGTTTAGAAGGCTAATAAATAAGGCCAATTTTAAACTTTTAAAACAAAACTGAGCTAAATTCATTCACTAACAGTATACTTCATGGCAATGGTTAGATCCTAGACATTATTTAACATTGTCACTACATATACAGATCTGTTGATCTTTAATGCTTATATTCTAAATTATCTAAGGGCATAAAATACCGCACAGCTGATGCCACATAGCAGAGATGGCTATGGTCCTTGGTGATCTTAGTAGCCAAAGACAAGTTGGAGAGCTCTTTGAAGAGAGAAGTCAGAATTGAAGTGGACTTGTTTTCTGCCGCCTCTATGGAAATACACACGTCACTTTATACTGCTTTACCCCTCCCAGACGGGGAACAACATACTGTTGTTCAGTACACTAATTTAAAATGCTTATATTTGGGTTGAACAGAAGCTAGTATTAATTCTATCCTGATTAGTGTACTTACAATTGTTGTGGTTTAGCCCCAGCCGGCAACTAAGCATGACGCAGCTGCTCGCTCACTCCCCTCTCCCCCAGTGGAGGAGAGAATTGGGAAAAAACTCGTGCGTTGAGATAAAAACAGTTTAATAGGACAGCAAGAGAGAAGGAAACAACGATAACAACAATAATAATACCGATAAAGGAATCTAGAAGAAGAAATGATGCCCAATACAGCAATTGCTCACCACCCGGTGATCGACAGCCCGTCCCCGAGCAGTGATTTCCACCCCCCAGGTAACTCCAGCTTATGTACCGAGCGTGATGTCATATGGTATGGAATACCCCTCTGGCCAGCCCGGGTCAGCTGTCCTGGCTGTGTCCCCTCCCAGCTCCCCGTGCACCCCCAGCCTGCTCGCTGGCCGGCCAGCACGAGAAGCTGGACAGTCCTTGGCTGCTCAGCAACAACCCAAAACATCAGCACATTATCAGCATTTTCTCATCCCAAATCCAAAACACAGTCTCACACTAGCTTCTGTGAAGAAAACCAGCTCTATCCTGGCTGAAACCAGGACAATAATTTATAGAGGTTTCAGGCTTCTGCTTTCACTGCAGTGTTACCGTATATTCTAGGCTGGGCTTGCTTAGATATTCAGTAGTGGTGTCAGTCTAAAAATGGCCCTTGTACGTTCAGTGCCGTCATCATCGCTGCGGTGATCATTAGTGCACTCACGCAGGGAGCTCACCCCGTCTTTCTTCTACCTGACGAAACCCAGAAATTACTTCACTGTAATCTTTCAGACCTGATGAGTATATTCGTTCTTTAAAGTAGGAGAGTGTCAGCTGAAATGTCTGGCAGCCTTACTGATGCAGCAGAAGTGTGATAAGGGCATTTGCTGAGGATATAGGAGACCTGAGTTGAGGTCTCAGCTTGTAATGGGTTGAATGAGCTTACACCTCATTTTTCTTGATACTACTGTAACTGGTGTTTGTGCCATTATTTTTTCCTATGGTATCTTCTTAATAAGTTTCACTGAGAATGTTCCCATTGTTTATATGAGCTTTGCACAGTGATTGCTGCTGGGGCATTGCTGAAGTAGAATAAATTAGAAATACTTATTTAGGTGTATTCCCACTGCTCTTAAAAACCCCAGTTATCAACTCAGGTGACCCTGCTGTGCTTGCTGTCGTACAAATATAGGTAGACAGGACCTGCTGTGAAGCCCTTATTAACACAAGCAATATAAATACCAAATACATCAAAAAAAGGAAAGAAAAGACTCTAAGAATTGGGTACAGATCAAAGGGGTTTTGCTCTATTGATCTTACTTGCCTTTTGAACAAAAGTGGCTTTTCTCAAGCAGCAGAAATTCTGCTCATTCATCCCTCACATCCATCTTGTTTTCCCATAAATTGTCTGTTAGCAGACATACAGACAGCTTAAGGTGACTTTCTAGAAAGATGAACAGTGGGTTTTCAGGTATTCGAGGTTCCATCTGTGTATTTACTTCCCAGTGTTTCCAGTTGCCATGCTTTTATTGTAAGTTTTATGATACTCGGCATTGTTACAAAGTAGAACCTTTGAATTTGATGGTTGTGTAAGCATTATAGTACTCTCTTTCTTAAAAATATATGAGCAACAGAGCAAACTAATAGTAACTTGTACCGTCTCGCAGTTGCAAAATTAAGTAAGCCCCAGTTGTATTTCCAGTTTCAAAGTCTCAGAACACAGAAAAGGCAAGTGGCAAAAAAATAAAATGTGCTACTTCATTGAAGTATCATACTTCTGCAGGCTAGCCTGGGATTTTGTGAGGCCTGGCCCGTGTGTTATGTACTCTGGTGTTGCCAGCGCTTCAGAAGAGGAATGTTGCTCCTGTCTCTAAACCAGGTACTCAATGGTACTGAAAAGGTGGTTCACTGGAAAGCAGTTGGATAATCCTCTTCCAGGTTTAGGTAATTTGCTTAAGTGATTTACACAATATAAGCTACTGCTAATGAAGTTCTGCTTGCAGCAGGCTTACATAGGCATTCAGGCTTTTCGTCTTAGGTGCAGTTAAAGGTTTCCTTCAACTGCTTTAGACCTGGTGATGTTCATCTGATCAGGTGAGGAAGGTGGCTGACATAGCCTGACAGCCCAATGGAGCCAGGTGGGATTAAACCTTGAACCTGCAGAGACTCCTGCATCTGCAGGCTCAAGAAGGCAGGATAGGGAAGCAGAACTGAGGTGGTACAAGGTGGCAGTGTTTTTTTCAGAGACTAATGAAAGTATGGGCCTCACAAAAGCCTGATTTCTCAAGGGCATAAATGAAAGCAGCAGGATTATTTCTGCCTGAACTTTGATTAATACAGTGCCTATGAAAAGAAACTTGATAGCTGGCAGTGTACTCCTGGAGACATGCCTTTTTTGTAGAGTTGAAAATTTGCAAGGGATGCCAGTAGAATATGTTACAAGACAGGGGGCTGAAGAATAGCTACCCATAAATATGCAAGCCTACTTAAAACTTTAAAAATGATTTTTAAAAGCAATATTTTACATTTTCTCTGAATATTATACAGTCGTACCGTACAGAATCCATTTTATCATCTATTACTTCATTTTAACATATGGCTTTCCTAGGATGTGAATTGCATATATAATTTACTTATGTCTGACTGAACAGTTTCCCAGGTCTGGGACACATTCTAACACAGTTATCTAATGTCAGCTTCATTTGACAAAGAGGAAGTGTAGGATTTTTACCCCAGCTTTATTCTTCATAAGTAATTTCTCTCACATCTCTTTGATTCCAGCTTTAAAAAAAAAGCGGGAGAGCCCCCTCTTTTTCCCTCCTCAAAGAGGATAAAATAGGAGAAGAAATTGAAATCAGTGGAGTTTAGCGATTTCTCTGAGTCCGTGGCTTCTGAGTAAGCTTTCAGACAAATATTTGGCCACTTCCTCTGCTTTCTACCTGGCTTGTGCCTGTAAGCTAGCAACTCAGAGTTAGAAGTGGAAACTCAGGCCAGACGTGGTTTGCCTATTCCTGTCTATTCTAAAGAGATGCATAGACAGTGAGCCACCTGATGGACTGTCTGCAGGAGTTCAGAGCCTCAGTTCAATGTCTTGCACATTAACTACATCAGAAACAGCAACAGTCTACTAAGACACAAATCAGCAGGAGGGGGAAATGAAACAAAAATCTCTTCCCCCTCATTACTCTCTTTCATGATGCTACAAATGACAATTACTGTAAGAAGAGAGAAGCATTTGCCCCCAGCAAAAGACAGTCTGTATAACACAGAAATGGTGATGCTTTGCCTGGGTTTACCAATCTGGTATCATATCCATATAATTAATTCCTAATGAGGCCCTTAAGGGCCCTGAGGCTACTAATAGGCCTTTGTGTTCCTGACCAGTCTTACTTGCACCCCCTCTGCTGCCCATGAGCCCAGGAAGCCCACTTCAGCCAGCCCAGGGCCAGTGGTCTTGCTGCAGCGATGCCATAGGATGCTGGTCTTCCTCTTCTCCATCCTGTTTCCTGGGTGGACCTCTTGGGCAAGCTGAGGCACCCAGACAACAGGACTATGTTGTCTTTCTACTCATTGTATTTATTGGAGCAACTGTCCAGGATCAGGATCTGCAGTCTCTGCCCAAGAGCTGTACATGGGGATATCCAGTACGAATCTGGATGCCCTTCTCTCCATTTTGATTTTTCTGCAGGGAGGAAAAATATCACCCCACCAAGGGATTCTTACAAACTCTTTTTCCATACCATTTTTCTTTTCATTTTGCCCCCTATTCACCTGAGTTTATCAATATAATATACAAAAAACAGACAGAGTAAACAAAAGTGCAAGACAATCAAGACAAGACTGAGAGTTATAGCAGCAAGCTGAGTATAATTCTCATTGTGTTTTTCCCTGTGTTTCTGGTGAACAGGCTGCCTTTGCAGACTAAAAGCAGTGGAAATGTTCTTCCCTCCCCCTTTTTTTTCCTTCCAAAAACTTTGTGATCCTAGTCTAAAGACCATAGAAATCTGTGAGAGTCATTCCACAGACAGTGAGACTTAATCAGGCGCTCTGTGCGTTTTAACTTGTACCCTTCAGAAACTATGGCTTTGATTGCAGAGAACTTTGGCTCCGACTCCAGAGTAACTCCTGGGACAACGGCTCCTCTCAGGACTGTTTGCTCTGGTGTAACTAGTGCAGATCTCTGTAGAGCTGTCAGGAGAGTTAAGACAGATCTTCCCTGTTGACTTGCGTGTGATACTATGGAAAGGAGGGAACATGAGCTATACACCATAAAACACAGTCCTTTCAAAAGGCAACAGCATAAAAGATTTTCTAATGAAATGTTTTGTTTGCCCCAACTTACTTTTTGGAGGGGAGTAATTTTACTTCAGGAGGGATAGGAGTGGAAGGCCTCAGTACATCACTGTAACTTCAAATTAAGCACCTTTATCCAGGAGTGCAGTTAAAGATACATATGACGCAGCCAGAGGCAGAGGTTTCCTTGCTAGCCAGCAGTGCAACACTAAATCCAAGGATGAATGAAGCTCTGTCCTTTCCTAGGTGGTCTCACTGTCAAGGTCTCACTGTCAAGGTTAACATTGTTCCCTGTTCCCTCCATGCTACCCACCCTTTAAGCTTTGTCATCCTTCTCATTGGCTTCTTGGGTGCTCTCTTCTGAGATGTCAAAATCTTTGTACATTTGTTTGTGCAGTGCAAAACCTTGCTGGGTTCATCTGCCTGGAGGTCTTCCAGGCCAAATCTCCAAGGGTCTCAGAGTGCCATCTGATCTTTATAGCTGTGGTGGGTTGACCCTGGCCAGCAGCCAAACACTCATCCTACATCTCTCTTAAGACTCCTCTCCCATGAGGTGGGGAGAAAATAGAAGGAAGGCAAGAAGGCTTGTGGATCAAGATGATTACAGTTTAATAGGGAAAGAAAAAGCTGCGAGTGCAAACAAAGCGCAAAGAGGAATTCATTCAGTACTTCCCATCAGCAGGCAAATGTCCAGCTGATTTCCTGAAATCAGGACCTCAGCACATGTAGTGTTTGCTTGGGAAGACAAATGGTGTAACCTCAAACATCCCCCTTCCTTTCCCCAAACTTTTATTGCTGAGTATGATGTCATATGGCATGGGGTATCATAGAATCGTAGAATAGTTTGGGTTGGAAGGGACCTTCAAAGGCCATCTAGTCCAACCCCCATGCTGGCGGATGTCCCCTAGCAGAGACATCTTAAATGACATCAGGTTGCTCAGAGCCCCATCCAACCTGACCTGGAATGTTCCCAGGGATGGGGCACCTACCACCTCTCTGGGCAACCTGGGCCAGGGTTTCACCACCCTCATTGTCAAAAATTTTTTCCTTCTATCTAGTCTATCCTTTTGGTCAGTTGGGTTCAGCCGTCCGGATTTATTGCTGTTCTTAGCCTTCAGATACTCTTGTACTTCCCATCTACCCAAGTGTACTTTGATTAATGTCAGGTTCTTGCCTCAGGAAAAAATGGAATTGTTCTTAAACATCTTTTTTGGACTATCCTGGCAAGGAGGCTGAGCTTACATATGAAGGGAGTGACCACAAAGAGGAAAAGCTGTGAGAAATGGTATGGTTGGTTTTGGACTGTGCTGAAAGACGTGAAAAGTAATAAATGGGACTGAGAATGGGAAAAAAAAAAGGGTCAAGGCAGAAAAAGGGTTCAGGATGGGCTGGGTTGCAGGAACTGGGGATAAAAGAAATGAAATTCATCTAGTGGTAGTAGGGAAAGAAAAACCTGAATATCTGTGTTCTGACCTTCTGAATATCCTCTGCACTATGTGTCGAAAAGGCCACTTTCTGGTACTGGTTGCAGCAAGGGAAAAGTGCTCAGTTCTCCTAGTTTATATCAAATGAGGATTCAAGATGTCTGGTTTTTATGACATTATTAAAAAACAAGTGGACTATCAGGATCAATGTTAGCAGTGCAACTGATAGACCATATGTGCTGGTTTTGGCTGGGATAGAATTAATTTTCTTCATACTAGCTAGTACGAGGCTATGTTTTGGATTTCTTCTGAAAACGGTGTTGATAATGCAGGGATGTTTTAGTTACTGCTGAGCAGTGCTTGCACAGAGTCAAGGTCTTTTCTGCTTCTCACCCCACCCCACCAGCGAGCAGCCTGGGGGGCACAAGAAGCTGGGAGGGGACGCAGCTGGGACATCTGACCCCCACTGACCAAAGGGATATTCCATACCATATGACGGTGTGCTCAGTATATAAAGCTGGGACAAAGAAGAAGGAAGGGGAGGGAGGACGTTCGGAGTGATGGCATCTGTCTTCCCAGGTAACCACTACGCGTGATGGAGCCCTGCTGTCCTGGGGGTGGCTGAACCCCTGCCTGCCCACGGGGAGTGGTGAATGGATTCCTTGCTTTACTTTGCTTGTGGGGGGGGCTTTTGCTTTACTTATTTAACTGTCTTTATCTCAACCCACCAGTTTTCTTGCTTTTACTCTTCTGATTCTCTCCCCCATCCCACTGGGGGGGAGTGAGCAAGCAGCTGGCAGGGGGACTTAGTTGCCAGCTGGGGTTAAACCACAACACCACAATACCAGACACTTATGAAATGCTAATGTGCACCTACAAATTCCTAAACACCCATCCGTAGTCCCAAGAAACCCTGCATGTGTGTGTGCACACACGCAGACACGCCAGGCAGTACGTGTTACTAGCACACGTCCCCTCTCCTGGCGGGGCAGGTTCCCCTCCTTGCACAGCCTGTGTGGGAGATGCGGGTGCTCCATCCACGTGTGGACCCCGGCCACTCCGCACACCCTGCTGACCCACACGCCTGTGACAAAGCCCTCCAGGAGTCCCAGCTGCCCCCCTAAGGTGGTTCCCTGTGTGCAGCTGATGGGTGCAAGAGGCTGTTTTTCAGGCTGGGTCGGGCCGTTTCAGCAAGGAGTTTTGCAGTGGGAGAAGCAGGTAAGAGTCGTCGCACATGAACTGAATTTAACCTTTCCTGCTTGACTGTGAGCCAATCTTAACTTCAGCATTTCCTAACATTAAAGAGCTTGACTTCACAGCTGTAATGTCCTTTTAATGTGGGTGTATGAATGAATAATAGGCGACTGTATTCTTTTTGCTTGTTACTACTGTTCTTTTTTCTATTTGAAAGCTTTATTGTCTTTAGAGCAGGACTGTATTTCCTGATAGTTTTGGAAAAGCCTTGAAGTGAGTAGCTAACAAAAGTCACCTGACTCTAAATGATGAATCCCAAATCTCCCAGTTTTGTGTAAGAAGTAGAGATCTCTTTCAAGATTACAGATGAATACTATCTACAGCTGTGTAAGACACTGCATGTATTCTCTGGAGAAGCTGGTTTTTGTTTTCAGGGAAGCAATTTTTTTTTTTCTAGGCAGTGCTTTCTCATATGGTTCCTTTAGGAATTCAGCTGTGCTCTTCCCTGTTTCTTTTGGCATAATTAAAAGTAAACTTCAATTCTTTCTTGCTTACCTATGAGGACAGCTCTTTTCCCCAGATCTTCAAGAAACAGAGGAGGAGAAATCCCTTTCCAGTTCAGTGCTTTCCTCTTATACTACACACACCTCTCAAACATGCACATACACATACACACATCTTTTCTCATGGAACTTGAAAAATAATCCTAAAATTCCATGATTTTGTGTGCCAAATCAGAAAAATACAAATTGAACATTGTGTTCCTTTGGAATTATTTTGGCGATGGAGTGGAGAAAATAATTCTAAAATATTTGTGATTTGATTTCTATACATTTTTTCTCTTCAGCCTCTTTTCCCTCTCCTTTTCTTATATTTCTTTCTGACTCCCTCAGTTCCCAACAAATTTATTGAGAATACAGGAGAAGAATAATCAAGAATTGGGAAATCCCTAACCTACCACTCGGAGAATTCTTACCTGCTAGAAGGTTTGTATTCCAGAGCAGAATTCTTAAAGAATCCAAAATTTAGCCTTTCATGCTTTTTCTCTTACAAAACTCTATGATCAGAGACATCTTAAAAATTATTCTTTTAGCCTAAGATCAGCTTGTATTTTTAGACAAATGTATGCATCTAAAGTTCACTGCACAAAGCATCCCATTTTAATAACTTAAGCTCATGAAAAAAGGGTCCCAATAATTCAGACAATTAACCCCAATACCTTTACAACTTTGTGGTTTCCCTTCAGGAACACTGAATCTTTTTTTATAACTTCAACTGGGGAACCAGCTGCCTAGTAAAGGGTATGTACATTCCCATTAGAATGGCTATTTCTTACATTAAAAATATAGTAAGCCATTAAACCCTTAAAATGCAATCATTAACATTTAGCACACTATGCCTGATGCATTAAAAACATTATGTGCAGCTGATCTCTCTGACTCAGGGAAATATCAAATGGCTTCAATGTACCTTTGCTTTATCTTTTAATTTTAGGTGATATTGCTGTGTTCTTACTAAGTTGCTTCAGTGAGTTCTATTTCTGCATGTTTATAATTTGAAAATTATAAAATACATGTAATCTTTTAGAGAGCTAAATCTGACTCATTATTTTTAATTCTGACTTTCAAGAAGTTTAAGTTTGTGGTGGGCTGACCCTGGCTGGAGGCCAGGTGCCCACCAAAGCTGCTCTGTCGCTCCTCTCCTCAGCTGGGCAGTAGAGAGAGAGTGTAACGAAAGGCTCCTGGGTCGAGATAAGGACGGGGAGAGATCACTCGCCAGTTACAGTCACGGGCAAAACATTCATCTTGGGGAAAAATTAATTTAATTTATTACCAATCAAATCAGAGCAGTGTAATGAGAAATAAAACCAAATCTTGAAACACCTTCCCCCCACCCCTCCCTTCTTCCCGGGCTCAACTTCACTCCCGACTTCTCTCCCTCTTCCCCCTGAGCGGCGCAGGGGGATGGGGAATGGGGGTTTGTGGTCAGTTCATCACACCTGGTCTCTGCTGCTCCTTCCTCCTCAGGGGAGGACTCCTCACCCTCTGCCCTGCTCCAGGATGGGGTCCCCCACAGGTGCCGTCCTTCAGGAACAGGCTGCTCCAGCCTGGGTCCCCCATGGGTGCCGTCCTTCAGGAACAGGCTGCTCCAGCCTGGGTCCCCCACGGGTGCCGTCCTTCAGGAACAGGCTGCTCCAGCCTGGGTCCCCCACGGGTGCCGTCCTTCAGGAACGGGCTGCTCCAGCCTGGCCCCGCGGGGTCCCAGGTCCTGCCAGCAAACCTGCTCCAGCCTGGGTCCCCCCACAGGTGCCGTCCTTCAGGAACAGGCTGCTCCAGCCCGGGTCCCCCACGGGTGCCGTCCTTCAGGAACAGGCTGCTCCAGCCTGGGTCCCCCCACGGGTGCCATCCATCAGGAGCAGGCTGCTCCAGCCTGGGTCCCCCCACAGGTGCCGTCCTTCAGGAACAGGCTGCTCCAGCCTGGGTCCCCCATGGGTGCCGTCCTTCAGGAACAGGCTGCTCCAGCCTGGGTCCCCCACGGGTGCCGTCCTTCAGGAACAGGCTGCTCCAGCCTGGGTCCCCCACGGGTGCCGTCCTTCAGGAACGGGCTGCTCCAGCCTGGCCCCCGCGGGGTCCCAGGTCCTGCCAGCAAACCTGCTCCAGCCGGGGCTCCTCTCTCTCCCCACGGGGCCACAGGCCCTGCCAGGAGCCGGCCCCAGCGCAGGCTGCCCACGGGGTCACGGCCTCCTTCGGGCATCCCCCTGCTCCGGCGTGGGGCCCTCCCCGGGTGCGGGTGCAGATCTGCTCCCCCGTGGAGCTCCATGGCCGCAGGGGCACAGCCGGCCCCCCCGGGGGCTTCCCCGGGGGCTGCCGGGGACCCTCTGCTCTGGCGCCTGGAGCCCTCCTGCCCCGCGCTGGGGGCTGCAGGGCTGCTCCTCTCCCATGGGCTCGCTCCTCTCTCCGGCTGCAGTTGCAGAGTTTTTTCCCCTTCTCAACTCCGTTACCGCAGAGGTGTTACCACCGTCGCTGATGGGCTCAGCCTTGGCCGGCCGCAGGTCCGTCTCGGAGCCGCTGGCACTGGCGCTGTCGGACACGGAGGAAGTCTCTAGCAACTTCCCACAGCAGCCGCCCCTGTGATGTTGTGTCGTCGCCCCCCCACCTCCCACCCCCCATGCAAACCCAATACAAAGTGTCACAATTTGTGAGTAAATTCTCTATTATTTAAATATCTTTTGTTCAATTAATGCCTGCTGTACAATATGACGTACAGCCTCATTCATACTCATTCTTTGTAGATGCCACGCATTAAATCTTTGTATTTAATGATTACACGATCCCAAGATTTAATTTTAGAAGAATCTCCTCCTGTTCCTTGACCGTGAGAAAGTGCTAACATACTTATGTAAAAAATGTTATCCTTTGAACTCTCTAACCAGGGTGCGCTTTACTTCTCCATACTGACAGTAAACCTTTGACAGTATTTTGTAGCTCATTGGAATATTAAATGTTATTTCTTCTTGAAGTTTTCCAGTTAAAATGTCCACATAGGTCAAATTTAAGCCATTTTTTAAATTGTATTCCAATGGCTTAGGTCTAGAGTTTTTCTCTTTGGTTCATAAACAGTGTCAGGTCTCCTATGTTTTATTCCACATTATAAAGGAGGAAATTACAGAAGTCTTAAATTTGGAGGAAGGAAAACATTCTTCCTAATTAGCACAATATTTTCACATCATAGTCATTGATACTTAATTTACTGTTCCACGTTACATGTGTAAGAGACTCTTTATTTTTTAGGGGGTCAGCTATCTTTTTGTATAAAGAGAGTCTTCTGTGAGTGTGTATCTAACTGTAAACAGTGTCTCTCTGCCTTCTCTGGCCCAGGAAAAGACCTTCACATTTGGGTTCTCTGTTTCCTGGGAGCTGTGGGAGCAGATCCTTTATCGTATTTTCTTTACCTGATGTATCCAGATGTAGTTCTGTGAACACTGAGTGGTTTGGGTATGGTTTGTCACCCAATCAAATCTTAAAGAAATTGAACCTAATTTTTTTCTAGAAATTTGCTGAAAGTGCTTCCTTTATTATGCTGCTTTTGCTGCTCTGCAGCCCAGCTGAAACTGGAAAGTGGTAGAAGTCATAGCGGAAAATGTCATCGCTATGGAAACTTCCAAACCCTATTGAGGATGGTGCGATAAAGTTTAGAGAAGAATCAATATTTTATTCTGCGCTCATTTCTAAGCGAGGCAGGATAAATTAAACTCCTGATTGGACAATTGCTCCTAAGGAGAGGTGGTAAATTCCAAATAGAGGTAGAAACTTCTGAAGTGGACTCAGTCAAAGGGTGGATTGGAGTAACTGGGGCTGAATCCTCACGGGGGAAGAGGGAGTGGAACAAAGACAAACTGCGTTAGGGATACGTACTGTAAAACACTAGCTGACTGGAGGAAAAGGCAGCAGTATCCCGTCTGGCTGGGTTTTTTTAGTTGGTGGGGATATAAGAACTGATGGTCTTCACTGTCAGATTGAGTGTCTAAACAACACAGGATTGCGTTTTTTTATATCACTACAGCTACCTCATTTTTAATACCTTGTCCTCACCGCTTCTTTTTTATCACTTGTCTCCTATTTATATATTGTTCCCTAGTCCTGAGGTCTGTCATTCCTGGGAAGGCTTCTAATTTTTTTCCCAGGCATGCCTGGGCCTATCGTCACAACTAGAAACCACTATGATCAATGATCAACAGATGGTCTTCTTGACATCCCTGTTTACTTCTAACCTGCAACCCAATTTTCTTTTATTTATCTGTGTCCCAAACCTATTTGGTTCCCCAGTCCTGTCGTCTCCCCTTCCTTTCTCCTAAACTCTGTGGAAATGTTTTGTTTCAGAACTGGGCTAGGTCTGTCCCTCTGCTGGAAACCAGAGCAGATGCTTAGGCAAAGGCAACAAGAATAGGAAGAGTATGGGGTAACCTTCCCCCTCCGTCTTCCCCTTGTGGTAATAACCTTGTGATTTAGGAACAGCCGTGAATACACTCCAGTTATCACAGTTAACAAACACCAATGAAATTATGCCCGTTGATTATTTTTTTTAATCTTTTCCACAATTATTTCTAATCTGTTATTGTTTATAACTATATTTTGGCCTGCAGTGATGCATGCCATAACAGCTCTGCATGATGTGAAAACATACTTCTTCTTTAAAGCCGTACCACCTTCAAAGGCATTAATTTTCACTTGCTTTTTATTGCGAGCAGCTGCATGGCAGCTCTCTGCCTCTGCACTATTTACACACCTTTGCCCTGGCCACTCAGGTTGTTTCTTTTCTATGCAAAACCCCATCTTTTTCTGTTCAGTGTTTGTCCTAGAGAGCTGCACAGGAGCGGAGATCGTTCTGTATTGAAAACTGAAAGGAAGAGTGCTCTCAGCCATGCCAACTAGGCTGTCCAAAACTCCCTCTTCTGCTGGTTAGCAGAGACAGCTTCCCAGCCTGTTTTGTGGGAATCGTTTTGAGGCACATAGCGGTTTTCCTGCCCAGATGCTTACGCCAGGACACTGGATTCCACTCAGTGTGTCAGGTGCCTCAAGATGTGTTTGCTGCACTAAAATCCGTTTGCACATTTAGCTCTTTAGGCCTCAGTGAAAATCTATTGAGACAACATGCTTGAGAGGACTAATCATACACGTGCTTCACAATGGATATTCGTAAGGTAAAAAATCTGTGATGTGGCAATATGCCACGATGGATACTGGCTATAATTGTTTTTAATAGAAAAGCATATGCTTTGTTTATCTTCTCTGTCTCATGCGCATGCTTCCTCCAAGAATTAGAAATTAAAATGTAATCTGTGCATAGCTGAATGGGCTCCCTAACCAGTAAGCAGATGCTAGGCACTCAGAGGAGCTGTAGTACATGGAGTGGCAAACCAGTTTTATGATGCTGTAACTCTTCTGCTTTTGGTAGTCATGTAAAAGAGGGATGATGTGGGCTGAAGGATTCAGTATTTTCAAGTGTATTAAAAAGGAAAAGATAAAATCCTCGGTTCCTCATGAACTAAGGGAAAGGGAGGATTCCGTCCTCTCTGGCAAATGCTTAGCACCTACTGGTACCAATCCTTCATGCCTATGGTTTTCCCATCTTGGCCAATATGCACAATTTCTAATGCCTAACAGGAGCCCATGTGTTTATAATCTGAATCTACTGCATGTCAGCATATTTTTTGCACATCAGGTAGAGACTCCTTTTTAGTCTCACATATGATACACATACAACTACCTGACTTGCCTGTAGCTATTGACTGAGACATTAATTCAGTTGGATATGACAAATTGTAGTGAAGCCAAGCACTACTAAGGCTGGCTTTATTACTCTCTGCTTCAATTATTTTGCTGATTTTTGTATAATTGCAGTGTTCTAACTATACTGGGCCCTGATTTTCATCACCCATTCTGCTTGGTTTCTCTGGACCAGTTGGTGTGGCCCATCTGCAAAACGAAACACCATAATATTCCTGTCTAAGGAGGGTTGCCAGTAGAGATACTGATACCCTGTGATATTCCACAGGGATAGTGGAAGAAATGAAATGAAGTGCCACAGAAGTGGCGGAAACAGTTTCAATTGCTGTAAATTATTATTTTAAATAACTTATGTGTAGCTAACTAAACTGCATCTTTCTGATTACAAAAGCTTACTAAGCTTTTAGTAAAGCTGAAGTCGTTTTGAAAATAGAGGATTATGTAGAAGTAGACTGCAATCCTAAATTAGGGAAACTGGTCATGAACTCTCAAGTACTAAGCCACTCTTTGCTGTTGAAAAGCCCTTGTGTGTGCAAAACAAAGCTGTTTAATTTGGTCCTTTCTATATCAAAACCATAGTAAATGTATTCTAGGGCTGTCCTATGCGTCATAAAGTAGATGTCACAGTCTGTCCTTTTCCAAGGCAGTAGCTCACATCTCATGCTTTTTGTTCTTTGCCAAGACACCTTTATTTCTTATGGGTAGGGAGAAATATAAAGAAAGATGTCCGGTTCGGGAATTGTTCTGTCACTGCTCCCTGGCCTTGCTGCACAGACTTAAGTCAAGTGGGTCAACCTATTTTCCTTATCTCCTGTTGTGTGGTCAGAGTTGAGGATGAGCATTGCACCTTTTCCACTTGTGCAGAAAATGGGGAGTTTCTGGTGCTGGCTTGTTTCTCTACCACACCATCTCTAGGAAGCAATCCATGTTTTAAATATTTCTGTCTCCCTGTATCACTGGAATGTCACAACACCTTCCAAATGTCAATCTTTGTAATTACAGTAATTCTGAGTTTCCAGAATTCATCTGTTGCAGGGTAGCCCATAATTGCAGAGGTTGTTTCCTTACCAAGAAGGGAAACAACTGCACTTGTTGAAGATGCCAGCCTCAGTTAGCAGCACCAGAAGAGTTCAGGTTTCATTCAGCATATGTATTTGAAAAGGGCAGAAGAATGTACCGTAACCTGTTTTTTTCATATATAGCAAAAGAAGACTTCCACACTGCTTTCATTAAGCATCAACAGTTCAAAAGCAGACACCGAAAAGAGGGAAAAGAATGTAAATTGTGAGACTGTAGGAAATAAAGTATGGAGAAAAGCATGGTTTAGATCACTGAAGACTGGAACAGTAAGTGAACCTAAATGCTTCGCTGTTTCTTGCTCACTGGATAAATATTTAAGTATAAAAGTCAGGGGAAACTTATTCTTAAGGGTGAAAAAAAGCAAATTATGAAAGGCTTTTGACAATGTAAAATACATCTTCTCCCAAGCTAGCTGATCATAAAGAATGCCGCCTTTTAACACGCCTGGATGAGCTTTAAAAATGACTCAATAGATTGTAGAATTCAGCACATTTTCTTCCCAATTATTTTTGAAGAGATTCTGACAAATGTTTTCTAAGGGAGGAATGGCAGACTGTCTGTTTTATTTTAGTTTTATGGGACTTTTATTTTTATCCTGTCATGAGAAGCAAATGGCAGAGCTATGATTAGGATAAGCCATGTAAGAGGGCTCAATCTGCACAATTTATAGTACAGCTTGCTTTAATCTGTCAGGGAACGTGTGTTATATTGCCTTTCAATAGAGGATAGAGGTCTGGCTATATATGTTAATAAATTCTATCCAGGCAGTCTTAAAAGATGCCAACAATTGCTGGAAGTACTTGGAGCAGAAACTGTCTGCAATTTTGAATCCTTGGAGGACTCTTCTGGATAGTATGGATTTCTTTAACAAAAAACAGACAAACAAACAAAGTCCCCAGCCATCCCTGCTATCCAAAAAATCTTTGGACAAACCGTTAAAACTGTAGCTCCCATTATATTTTTTAGCAATTGGGTTTCTCAAACTTACTAACGCGATAGCAAGACAATGGTTATTATTATCTATCAGTGATTTCAACAACTTTTTGTATTATGTTTTGTTCTGCTTCGTTCTTTCTTTATACCGATAATTTAAACCTAACAGCAGGTTGGCTTCTCCCAGTTCCTGCCTGTGGACACCAGAACTAATCCCCGATGATAGTCTGGGGACCAGAGATGGAAAGCCACCTTTGCAGACTCTCTCCTGTGGGCTGCTGCAGCCATGTAACTCCGGCCCTCTGCTGCTGAAGAGGAGATGAAAAAGTGGGTATTGATCTCTCCATTCAAGAAACTGTTTCACTGCTGGAAACAAGACTTCATGATTTGATACTCCTTTTCTACATGGAGAGAATTGCTTTTCAGAACGAGTTCATGAAGCACCACATTAATTTTAGTTTTGTGGCATGATACGGTATTTACAGCAATAGAACCACGGTGCGGTAAATCAACAGATACGTCTGATCAGATGCTAAATGGCTCTTCCCAGTGGTGAATATTTGTGTGCGGCAAAAACCCTGAAGTTGTGATAAAACACAGTGCCATCCAAAACACAATGCCGTCCAAAACACAATGCAGGTTTGTTTATGCATGTGCACTGCATATTTGGTAAATCCGAAATTCTGCACTAATAAAGGGTGTTTCCCCCTGTTTATTTATGTCTTTATTGGTTTACCACTATCATCTGGTTTCAACTCTTACACTTTATGGTGGATGGATTGATTTTTTTTTCACTTGGGTGAATGTGATAGGAAAATTAGATCTAGTATTTGCGCTGATAGATTCTGGTTTTGTATTCTACAATAAGCTTTGAAAGCTGAATAACATGATTCTTTATATGTCGTGGAAAATAATTGAGGGTTCTTAAAAACTTTCCGCATTTTTCTCCTAGACAAAAATAATACTGTTTTTGCAGTGGGAGTTGCAAGAAAAAAGTCACAAGTGTGAACCTTGAATGTTAGTCTAATCTCAAAGGAGAAGAAACAGCCTCCGCTGTTTAAGGTTAAGAAAATGAAATGTATGGTCTTTTCCATTCGTTTCAAATGTTTTTCAAGAAAAGGCAAAGTAATTTCTTTAACTAGTGGGAAAGAAAAAAAACCCAAAACTGATGCACAGTATTACAGTGGCTGTCTAGTCAAAATTCACATTTCAACTTGTGTAAGGATCAATGACAACTTTATTATAAGCACAGTGCAAAGCAGTAATAGGCAAAAACAAAAGTGAAATTATAATCTCACATTCACTAGAAAATCAAACCTGCAAATAGGAAATGTTCAAATCATTTACATCAGCTCATCCTGAGGGTCCAAAGAAAAAAGAAAAATTACAGCTAAAAAAGACTGAGAAACACCATTTTTCCTAAAAGCACAGGATCACCTTTCTGGACCTGTGCAAAATTTCTACTGATTAAGTATTCTTCAAATCCTAGGTGGATTTTTTAGAATATTTTCCTGATCTGTGGGATTCTGGCCTTTCAGTGTGACTGTCAAGGTGACTAATACATAATCTGAGTATCATTGTCTTCTGCATTCATAATCTGTTCTGATGTCTTTGTTTTAAGCAACTTCCTTTAATTCCTTCCTTTCAGGGTTCTTTGAATATAGAAGAGCACGAATAACTGCATGCTGTTGCTTTTATGGCTTACTAATAGCAGTGTCAAGTCAATGTCTCCCTTGTGGCAGGAAGCAGACACAGACATGCTTTTCACCCTTCTGGACTTCTGCACAGTAGGATTGGAACTACCTATTCGCAGCAGATACGTGATATTTCCCTACTATAAAGGTGTGTTGGCTGTATTCCACCATTTGGTTGTGCAGCAGGAGACTGGGCAAAAACTAGAGAAGGTTGGTTTGCTGCTGGAGGTTGGTTTTCCCAAAAATGATCAGTCCCAAGATTCTAGAGTTCAGGTTGGCTTTTTGACCTTAAAAACAATGTTTTGCAGACACTTCTTAAACACATCTGTGGTTTAAAACCTCTTTTTTCTCTATATCACTATTGCAAACTGAGAAAAACAAATGCAAGGTCTCGTTTGGAGCCATGCAACTCCCTCTTTTTTTTTTTTTTTTTCCCCTCCAGAATTATAAATAGGTAGTGTCAGTCTAAGTAGAAATCCCATTTAAGCTTGTAAATAAAATTTACTAAATCTTTTATTTGTTCCCTTTCCTAAGAAGGAACAAAGTAAAATAAAACATGAAAACCTATCAAAGGAAGATGCTAAAGCTGCTATTTGTGTGAAAAGTTCTTGTGATAGCATTGGATCACCACTTGTTTAAAAGTCACCAGAGTAATCCTATAAAATACCTGATTACTAAGACTTTTTATACCAACTCATCAATCAAGATGCATGTCAGCAAAATTAGAAGGTAGGTAATACTTGCAATTAAGTTAGTGTATGTGCTATAGCCGTAGTAATTTATGAGTATACACTAGGCTATACTGTGGGAAGGAGAAAACCTCTTTTATTAGGACCATTTTTTTCCCTGTAGGAAAAGGACACAAAGCTGTGGACCAAGAAAGTTGATTCAAAAACAGGTATGTCTTTTCTTGAGTTAAGCTCTAGCTCTAGGTCAGCTAGCTTCTGGAGTACTCAGCTTGGTATAAAATGGTTAATTTAAAATCTGTGTCAAGTTGCAAAAAAACCACAAATACCTTGCTTTTGGTTTGCTATTGTCCTAATGGAAAGCACTCTCTTAAACCCACATCATCCAAACCATCTGTTCCACAAAACCGCAAACTTGCCTCACAACTAAAATTCTACAATTTCATCCCAATTTATTGCTGAGATATTGCCTTTTCAGTGGTTGACCTATAAAGCTAGAGGTCAAGCACTCAATTATTTTTTCACATCAGAAAGTTCTCCCAAGAACTGATTGAATTCTTCTGGAATGATTTTTTTGCTGAGACAGACCAAACTCTCTTATAAGGCATTCCAGGTTGTACAGCACTAACACTATTACATGCTCCCTCTCTCAGCAATGTGTCTGGTTGTAAAACAGGTTATCCTCCAAAACTGTGACCTTACAAAGAGACAGCCCAGTATTAAAAGTAATCTCAGTATTTTATTTTAATGTTTCCAGGAAGCTTTCAGACTGTTTTAATAAAAAGTTGTCTAACAATTTAATAGAGAGTAACCATGCAGAATTTTTTTATGACAGCCTATGGAAGTACTAAGGACATGCTTACTAGCTGTAGTAAGAACTTGTGATTCACTATAAAAAGTTACAGCTTTTACAGTAATTTCTGCAAAATCTAGCCAGTATCATCACTACTGTATCACGTCAGAGTCTGCAAAGAGTAACTAAGATGTTAGGAAATAGGAGATGCAGACCAAAACCCCCTGAAAGTCACCTACTGTCGGTATGCAAACCACTTCTATAACTTGACGCACCTTTCTGCTAATGAGCAAGCAGAAAGTTCACAGGCATCAGTCACTAAAATGCAGAGCCTGGTTCTCATCTGCATGAAGCCCAAGGTACATTTTTGCCCTTAACAGTTCTTAAGGCACTCCCAGCTGATCATGTAAAACATCAATGAGAGAAAAGACCAGGAAAGAAGCAAAAACGCACCTTCAGATAAAGTAGTAGCAGTTTCAGCAGAGAGACAAGTTTAAAATTGGTGAAGGAAGCAATGTATTTAATTCCCAGAGGCATCTGCTTGGATGGAGGCAGTTCCTTTGGAGTACTGCCTTCTCTCTGCTCCCCTCTGCTGCTGACTTTTCACACTTCCCAAAGGAAAATTCATAATATCTTCAAATTATAACTCTATACCTTGTGGCACTTTCAGCCAGACTGTAAAAAGCAATTAAAATATAATATACAGAAGGAATATAAACCCTCTTGATTCAGATCTTAACTAAATCTCCAATTAGAAGTTACAAAAACACTTTCCCTGAAGGTAAGTTATCCAATAATTGCCTTATTGCAATTGTCAATGACTTCTCCCTTTTCTATCAAAAGTTGTAACAGTGTGGGGTTTTTGGTTTTCAAAAAGTTGTCAGAGAGAAAAAAACTTCTGAGAATTTTTTTTTCACTGGACAACCAACAAAAATTCCAATTACATGCTGATTCTTTTTAGTTCCATGAAAAAAATCATGAAGCTTCCCATGGGCCAATGCAGATAATGAATTTTGTTGAGGCAACAGATACAGGAGAGTAGAATACTCCAGAAAGTTACGTCTTTTGTGGAGAGGACTCCAGATGAACTTTCAATCCAAAATTCCTTCTAGAGTAGTGACCAGAGCTGACTTTTTGCCAGTGATGCCCATTTGCCCCGTATCATTTGAATTACTAATATAGACGAGGCAAGCTTAGTGGTTTCTGTGTCACTTTGTCAGCGTGTTCACTCAGTCTTTCAATGAGCCTGATGTAACGGTAGCCAAATCGTGAGGGCAGGAGTTGAGCAGTTCATTGGGAATATCAAAATGTTCTTTCACGTTACATGAAAAACTCACCAAATACGGTACTTATTTGTACCATATTTATGTACCGTAAGTTGTGTACCATACTTCTTATTGTACCGTATGTACCATACTTATGTAGCATAAGTTTCATCATTTGTGAGCCAAATTCATCACATTTGGGGCTGACAACCCATCACGAGCATTGCCTTGCTCATTGTTGCTGTAATCCCAGCAACAATACTCCTTTTCTTGGTGTTAGTGTAAGAAGTAACTGGCTTGCCCTCAAGTTTTCCTTCCCTTCATGTGCTCTTTTTTCAAGATAGAAACTTTCACTAATGATTTCATTTAATGGTTTTTTTTTTCTTTCTTTTTCATTCCCCCCCCCCCAATCAACTAGACACTACTAAGTAAATTCTTAAAAAAATCCTGAATGAGTTTGAAATTTCTTGTGTAATCTTTTTCAGTACACGTTCAGTGTTACATCTCAAACAACCTACTTGGCAGTATTTCCTTTTTATAAACAAAACAAGGTCCTTCTCAGGTCAGGTCCCATTTTTACAGCTGAGCCTCATCTTGAAATTTCATCTTCTTGTGTTGGACTTAGTGAAATTTTAGGTAATGTTAATAATAAGCTGGCAATAGAGGTTTTTGCATATTTGAAGTATCATGTAGAAGTGTGAGGTGAGCTATTGGAGACATTGCAGGGGTCCCTTGGTCACCTCTGTACCCCTGCTTTTGTGTTGCGGCACACATGCCATCCCCGTGTAGCATTCACTAACCGTTTGTCTGATGAAGTTTGTTGTGCTTGCTTGTTATTTTGGCTTCATTTGCACTGTGTATCTGCTGAGACAATGTTCTTCTAAAGTGTAGTTTGCACTGTTTCTGTAGGCCTGATGTACATCTTGTGGAGCGTATCCTGTTTTTCGGTCATTCAGCAGCAGTGGTCATGGAACCTACTTATGCTGGAGAATCTTCCCTCAAAAATTAGGATTGTTCTCACATCTGAAATTAGAATGGTTTAATAAAACCAGCTGGGATAGGCTTTGGTATGATCTTATTCTTTATTCAGTACACTGGTTGAACATTTCATGTCTGTTTACTGGAACCAGAAGATGAGATTGTAATTAAACATTCTTGACTGTGGTCCGCCACTGATCGTAGGTCAAAGGGATGTTTGCACTTGTTCCAACATTCAGGTGATTATAAGGAGCCTCCTCCATTCTCAGCTCTTCAGCTCCTGTGCCATGATTCATTCAGGAGATGAATATTTTGAAGAGTATTCTATGCAGAGGAAAATAATGCACTATTTTTCTTCTACCACAGTTTCTCCCGTTTCTGCTGTGATTTGCTTAATTCTTTATCAAATCTACACAGACCTTAAAGAATTTATGGGTTTTGTTATGTTGCAGTACTCTAGGGAAACAGGTTCTAAGACAGCATGAGCAGTAATCTTTGCTTTACAGCAAGAAAACAGAGCATGTGAATGGATTTTTAGCAGCATTACAGTAATGTATTACCAATGACCTGGGAAAATTACAGGTGTAATGTAGTATATATGATCTGAGATGAGTTAGGAAACATTAATTACAGGCATTGATGCAGTAAATTAGTTTATACACTTTGCTAGCTTTGTACAAAGAGTAATTGTTCTCTATGTTGCAAAGATACAAGTTTGAAAAGTACTCAATATTTCTTGGCAATATGAGTGGTCTCTTTGGAGAAAAATATTTCAATATATGCAGTATTTATTTTCTAATTATGGAATATGCAATTTTCTTCTAGTCCTCCTAGTTTTGTGTTTATTTTCTGTTAGGATCTTAAGATCACTAATGGCACACGGGTGAAAATACTGTAACAAGACGTACCCCTTCCTTTTTATCTATCAGCACCCTCCATCTGTTCTATATTCCCACACATACGATGGGGAGGGCCTAGCAGCGCTCTCTCTCATGGGTACTGTCACTGTTTTCATTCTAAGCATTTGGAAATTTTCAAAATCTCTTCTTTTTTCAATTCAACCTTGCTTCACATAAGCACTTAAGCGTACCTCAAGTGCTTTCCTCAGTGTTGTTCACTTTACTTGGAAATCCTATGATTGATTATTTTCCTGTAAACTTTTGCCCCATTCAAACAAAAAGCAGAGTGCTAGAATTCTTTTAAGTCATAAATTTAAGACGAAATCTTTGTCTTGTAATGAGTTACATGATAATTATGAAACCAGTAAAGAACAGAAATGATGGACTGTATTTCAGTAGGTAAGCAAGTAGCAAAGTAAAGTAAGATAAAATATAATGACATGAGTTTTATATATTGTTATTTGCTTTTAAAATGTAGGGATATTCTGTCCAAATCTTTATTTTCTGTATTTTTTTCCTTATTTGGAGTGGGGAGGAGGAGGGATCAACATGAAACAAACCAGTCTGACAAAACTTGTAAGATTAAAAAGTCACTTTTTTGGCTATGTGATTGCTGGGATAAAATGCCAATTATAAAATTAGATATTAAAATTTCATCTTTGGGGAATCATAATTTGGTAATGAGTGATTTAAAACTCCTTATGGTCTTCAGATTATTCAGCCAGCACTTTCCCATTGGTATTTCACTCTGTGAGTCCTGCTTATGCTTCATGCCATCCTGAATTACGTCTCTTGGTTATTAACTACTGGCTTTCCTTATCTTTGGCTTTGTACATGCCAGCATATATTTAAATTACTTGTGTTTTACTTAAACCTTACAGTTAGTTCCACTGAAAGGTCCTCATCAAAGGCATGAGAGCAAGGTATCAATATCTGTCTGAAATATAATTCCTCTTAAGGAGTAAGAAGTGAACAGAAAATACGCAGGCATACTTGTTTCATTAGAGGCCTGGTGAGGACCTGGGTATTTGTTAGACGAAGACTGCACAAGCCATCAGACTCTTGCATGACCTACAACATCCCTTTGGGACTGGAATTTTCTGTAAATCTCTAAATTAATCCAATGGTACTTTTTCCTTTTTTTTCCCCTCCTGTTCATCGTACATCTCATTAGATATCCTGCAGTCTAACTTCTGAATATCCTTGCTTAGTCTTTGCACTTTTTCTTTTAACATTGACCATGACTGACAAATTATCATGCATTAATTCCAGTGTAATGTGCTATCATTGTAATGTAGTCCACCATATATTTTAAAATTCCTTCAGCAGCTGCATGAACTCATTATCCATCTTGCTTTTCAGTTAGAGCATATGTGGCTTGGGTATTGCTCTATTAATCATGAGAACCCAAAAGCCTGTCTTGATTTAAGAACCCTGAACTCTCCATTAAACTAATTTCTATCTGTCAGTCATAACATTAATGATATGATTAACACACGCAAACTACGTTAAAGTAACATTAAAGGTTCTCAATTAAACTTGGGAATGAGAGAAAATGTATACGGAAGATTTTTTTCTCACCTCTTGTCTCATGGAAGATTTTCTGAGTATTGTAAATATTTTGATAGTGGCCATCAGGGAAGAAAACAAAGACTTCAAGTCCAAAACTGATCAACAGAACGGCATTCTTGTAATGGGTGGCTTATTACTGTGATGTCTTATGTGTAGTTTGAGCTACACTTGGAAAGACTTCAATGACTCAAATTCAAAACCTAGTTTCTCTTTTAAAGTAAAATCATAATTTAAAAACTGTGCAAGTACACACAAACTTACACACTCTTATCCACATATGCACAGCATAGTATTTCAGGATGTTTCTGGGAAACCTTAACTGAAGCCATAGTGTATATTTATTGCATATATTTAACAACATAAATGATACGCTAATGTTCCAGCAGAGTACAAAGGCATGGACAGAGGGAAGTCCGTCACCTACTGTTGCATATAATACAGTGGTACCTTACTAATGGCCTAACTTTGACTTTCTTGACTTTTATACACTTTTGTATCATTAATCCAATTTTTGCAATAATATAGAAAATTTAAATGTTTATGCACAGTCAGTAACCTTCTCTAGGAAAATGGAGGAAAGTAGAAATGGGGAAAGTATTCAGAAAGAGAAGTGTGAAGAGAATTTAATCCTTTGAAACTGTATAAATATTAAAGAAACAGCTGTTGGAATTAAGTTCCTAAATATCTTTAAGAATCTAATGCATTTCTCAAAGGTGAAGGAGTAATTCATAGTGCATCCAAATATAGAGCCTAAGTATATCGCAGGTAGAAGTGAGGTCCTTTTGAAGTCAAAGGTGTAATTACACTGTCTTGGAGCCAGGGTTGCAAAACTAACTTTTACTTCAAGGACAACTCTGAGAGAAGATTTTATTCTTCTGTTTAAGTTGATGAAAGTTTTGCTATTGACTTTAAAAAAACCCTGCCGTATAGCCGAATAACTTGCAATAAATCAATGCTGCTGTTATTTCACCTATAACTGGAATTTACGTAATGTATATATTGTACTGCATTATGAGAGATAGTCTGTTGGGTAAGTAACCTTTTAGTCAGAACAGTTCAGTTTTATTGGCCAAAATACTATTAGCCCATGCTCAGTTTATCGATGATTACGAATTCAGGGAAATACTTTTCAGAGTAATTTGTACTCCTCTGTTATGGTAGGAATTCTTGATGAAAAATGTGCCTGGTGCCAGAAAAAGAAAGAAAATCAGCTGTTTGAATAGCAGAGTGATTTAGTTTTTATCCCCATGGGTACACATAGGTGTAGATTCCTTTCATTCACAGAGAAGCCAACATGTTGGCAAATATTGTGCCAGAGTTATTTTTGGAGTTGACCTGAACCTACTACCTAATCAGAAGATACACTGTTGACCTACGCTAGTTTTCATTACTTGGAGTTAAAAGTGCTGATATTTCAAAACCTTTTATTGTGTTGCAGTCTGAGCCACACAACTTGCTATGTTTTCTGTATAAGTGGTTATACTCCTTTTTCTCCAGGCTAAAAGAGAAGTTACTGTTATCTCTGTTGCTCATACCGTTAGTCCATGCTCGGAGAAGCACTTGCCTTTACTGTTAAAATATTCCAGGGAATTATTGCTTGTGCCTATATATAGACTGCAATAGAATGCACTTAAGTGCAATGGGTATGCTTAAGGGCTTTGTAGGCTTACTGGTAAGCACATCCTCGTGTACTTCTGCACTAAGACCTCCAGACTCTCTCAATGTTTTGTCTTCTACCTCCCAGGTGACTGCTTAAGCTATTTTTTAATATGAGTCCATTCTCCATCATTATTGTTCTTCCCTTTGTGGAGGGTAATGATGGGGATTATGGCTCTTGTAACAAGTACTATAACATTATTTATTTCAAAACATCAAAGCAGTTCACTTTTGATATGAAAAAAATAGTTAGGGCATTTCAGAGACGCTTTCCTTTTTTGTTTCAGCAGAGATGCTCCTCTGAGCTTGATGCAGAGCCATGGGGCTCCTGAACCTGAATTGTTCTATTCAGTAAATAAACAAACCACTCAAAAGGTTTCTTCAGCTTATGCTGACTACACCTGTAGCTTCCTTTGTGTTGAGCTGGAAGGTAAATACCTAGCTGGTCGTCATGGTTTAACCCCAGCTGGCAACTAACCCCACCAGCTGTTCCCCCACTCCCCCCCAGTGGGATGGGGAGGGAATTGGAAGAGTAAAAGTGAGAAAACCCGTGGGCTGAGATAAAGACGGTTTGATAGGGAAAGAAAGCTGCGCACACAAGCAGAGCAAAGCAAGGAATTCATTTGCTACTTTCCATCTGATGTCTGTTATTTTATTAGTTTAAAAAAAAAATAGATTTAACTGGTTTCACCTGCTTTTACATTTAGTATTTGCTTAAACTTTGGCTGAACTGCAATTTATTCAGGCCTCTAGTCTGCAGTTGTGCAGGAAACATTGTATTGTATAACCTATAGTTACAGGATCGAGCATATTAATGGCGCTCTAAACGTGCATAAATATGATTAAACTTTTGCTGAATTCAGGTTCTATAAGTAGATGCCATGCTGGTTAAGTATCCAGGAGAAATAATCTGCTTTCTTCCTAAAAGGGGTTGTAAATCTTGTGATCTATGCAGAAGTCCTTACAAATAGCTATTCCTCACAGCGTATCTAAAGATCCACAAACTTGTGTTTTGCAGAAACAACGGGAAAAATTGCAATTCATATTTAAAAGCTTTTCTTTCCTTTCTCCAGTCCTGTAACTTGGAGGCAAATGGGGTGTTCAACATTGAAGATGCTGACGGAAGAAGATGTTGGAGGAGAGGAGGTAGTGGTCCCCAGCAGCGGTGCTCCAGGGGTGTAAGTGATTTAATGATGATAAACCCTCTAAGTCTTTTTGGGATATCACAAATGCAAGCAGCAGCTATTGCCCAAAGGCCTTGGTCTTTTTGGTTCCAATTTGCATGAGAAAAGTAAAGCGATCAGCAATTTGTCCTCAAAGTGTTTTATTTCAAAAATTTAACAGTCTTTTCGCTAGATCAGATTTGGTTAGCCTTGCTTGGCCCCATCAGTGAACAAGAGGCATGGGAGCAGGGCTTCCCCCGCAGCCCATGGGGGACCACGGTGGGGCAGGTATTCCCCTGCAGCCCGTGGGAAGGACCCACACAGGGGCAGGCTTTTTCTGAAGGAACTGTGGCCCATGGAGTAGAACCATGTCAGAGCAGAGGAAAAGTGTGAGGAGGAAGGAGCTGTTATGGACTGTCCACAACCCCCATTCGCCATCCCTGTGCACCGCTGAGGGGTGAGGGAGGAGGTGAAGCACTTGGTAGTGAAGGAGTGGTGTTGAGCCTGGGAAGAAGGAGTGAGGAAGGTGTTGCTTTAATTTGTCTTTGTTTCTCATGATCTACCTCTGTTTTTGTTTGGAAATAAATTAATTTTCCCTGAGTCCGTTTTGCCCGATGACAGTAGATTGTTAAACGATCTCCCTGTCTTCATCTTGACCCACAAGCTTTTGCATTTTATTTGCTCCCTCTGTCCTGTTGAGGAGGGGGAATGAGAGAGCTGCTGGGTTGGGGAGTGGGAGCCAGCGACAGTCAGCCCACCACAACATGTTGTCCTGACCTCTCTTCTGTCTTTACCGATCTTCACTCAGACCAAAGGAGGAAACAATGATGTCTGTCAGGCAGCTCAGCAAAGAAAGTCCGGTGGTGGTCTTGTTTGTGGCTTGTGAGGGAAGAAGGGAGAAAAAGAGAATGAAAGTGTCATATGATTTAATGACTTAAAGACTTTTGTCTTCATGCATTTATCTCTCTCCAAGGAAAACGCGATGGCAAATTCAGTCCACAGTCTTGTGGACTGCAGTAATATCTTTTATTCTTTATATCCCCCATTTAGAGCCTGCACATGTATGAGTTAAATCTTTCATATCTACATATTGCTTGATTTTCTCACACAATTAAAGCAATCCTTCTGGCTCAGAGTTAAGTCTGTAATGACAGAAGGCAAACCTGCTAGGAAAAAGCACCAGTCACATAACTTACTCTACTTGAGCAGTACTTAGAAATATTTTTCTGAATTATGACATTCTCTTAAAACCTAATAAGAAATGTTAGCTGGTGGGAGAATTTTAGATATAACATACCAGCATTAAGAATTTTGTCCCCTGTTCAGTACCCAGACCAGTTCCTATTCTCAACAGATTTCAGTTCCTATTAAATCCCTAGAAAACACCTTATCACCCAGCAGCTGTCAATGCAGTATTTACAGCCAGATTATTAGAAGAGCCCAGTATTCAGTGTAGTCAGATATCTGATCTCTTTGCAGCCTAAATGGGAGCTGTGGTAATGCTTAACAGTAATTTTATTTGCCAACGGCAATAGGACAGTTGCAAGGATATTGCTTCTATAAGGATCTCACATTTAAGAAAGCGCAAATTACAGTGGTATAATCTGCCTTGTAAGGGTAATAATACTGCCACTTACTCCATCCCATTCTTTAGATTGTTAGGAAGCTTTACATTGATGTAATATCATGAATATTGATGATTTTGAAATACAAATGCTGAACCTGAAATTTTCATGAGAAATCAAACCTCAACTGCTGTGTGAGCAGGCTGGGTCTATAGTTCCTTTATAGAAGCTCTTTATTTGCTAAGGACATTTTGTTATTAATCCGTGTATTAATCTCTCACGTTTTCCTCTAAGAACTTCTCAGAGTTGGTCTCATAGCTCCAAAAGTACTTGGCATACGCTTGGGAGCGTTGGTCAGGTAGTTTTCCTGCAGTATAAAACTTTCCATTCTTTTTTCTGCAATTTTACCACAAGAATTGTTCACAAAGTAATGAGGAATTTAAGCCCCTGATCTAGTTGAAGATGTCCCCGCTTATTGGAAGGGGGTTGGACTAGATGACCTTAAAAGGTCCCTTTCAGCCCAAAGCTTCTATGATTCTAAGTTAAGCAGTGTGCAGTTACTAACATTAACATAATGGCTGTGTCTTCCAAACAGACATAGTTGTTATAGTCTCTCCTTGGCCTCAGAGCTATCCCAAGAACAGTATCCTCCTTGTGAGCCCGGGAAGCTGGTTGTGATAGCTGAAATTTCCTTCTTGGCAGCTAAATGATTCTTCCTGCTTGGTGTCTCATCTGCCATCTTCTGGGAGGAAGAAGAGAAAATTCTTCCCTAGTTAAAAGGCCTCCATTTATTTTGTTATTCCTCTCTAAAGAACATCATAACTGTTATCAATCCTATGTTATAAGACTACAATAAGTATTGTAAGAATTTATTGTTGCTAAAATTATTCTTATTACTGTCCATATGAATGCTCCAGATGTCTAGCTGCATTACATTGAAAGAATGTGAAAATTTTCAGTGGAATATTTGGAAGTGAAGAATGTATTTTGACATGGTCCTCCTGAAAAGAGCATTTAGTAAAGTTATCTTGGAGTACAAAATCTGCTGTGTGAAAGGCAAACATGGCCCCAAACAAACCCCAAGGTTCCTAGTGCCACCAAATGCAGAGAAGACCTATTCGAGGCTCAAACTTCTCACCTTATTCACCAAGGTACCCCAAACTGTTGCCTGTAAATCAAACACTTCTGAACTGTGGAGCCAACTTGGCACCGCATTCTATAATGAATAGAAAGTCTTAGAAGACGTAGGTGGAATAGGGGAGATAATGATGTTAAAAAAAAGTTACTGGAACTTCAATTTGTGAGCTTTTCACTGAATAAAAATGCAGTGTGGGGGAGGCTAGCTTTATTCTCATTCAGTGGATTCAGTCAAAAACATAAAAAAAGTTTCCTTTATATTAAAAATAATGAAAACATTCCAGCTTGAAAGCATGGAGAAAATGCAGAATTGTTACCTTGGATTCTCTGAGTCTAACATGTTCTCTTTTTTCTTTTATTCCTCTACTCCTGATGAACAAAAAAACTCCACTGCTATCTTGGTAAGTTGTTTGAAATAGTAGGCTGCAGCTCTGCTCTCCTGTCAATCATCAAGGATCAGTAAAAGTAATACAGCAACACAGGAGAGGCAAAATATATTGTGCTGCTCATCTGGAATAAGATTTTTTTTTTCTGTACACACATGATTGCAAATTCTGCAAAATTCTATCATGAAAGTGAGCCAGATAAACATTGCAGACCCAAATTCTACCTCCTGCATTAGTACTTGTAAGATCATATTAATAAAATGAGGTTCCATTGCATTTTTCATGTTTTAGACATGATTTATGAGAGAATTATCATCACCTGTCATTCTGAATGTTTCTAGAGGGCACAATAATCATGCCTGTCAATTACTGTATTGCTGCCTTTTGGACATGTGTATTGTGTATGTATTTTGTGATACTTTGAAGATGGCAGCAAAATTGTGTGCTTTTTAGGACTAGCTATGTAACTATAAACAAGCATTAAATGTATGGAAAAACATACTTCTGCTGAGAAATTTTACTTGAATTGTAACAGTTAAGTTGTAATGTTATTGTCCTACATAATACTATAACCACAGAAAAACATTCTCAGTTAATTTTTCCTGGGGTGCTACATAAAAAAAGGCAAAATTTGAATACAAAACCATATGTGTTGTATTCTGTTCTGTCTACAATAATCTTTAATTTTTTGCATCTTAAGAAAGAAGGTGATTTTTTTTTCACTTAATTTGCTCAAGAATTTCAAATGAAATGATTGCAGTTTGGTGACAAAATCTCCTAGGCTCCTTTAAAAGTCCCCAATTTGATTTTAAGTGTACAAGAGACAAGTTCTCCTACTCTCATTTTGGATACTCAGCTTTTGTTAGAAGGTGCCAAAATCAACAGGAGCTGGAAGTGCTGAGTCTCTCAGTGGAGAACTTCATCTCATTCCAAGTAGAGTCTTAAGTCCAATCCAAAGGCCACTGAAGTTAATTGATTGATCTGATCCCTACTGTTTTCAATGGGGGTTGAATTAGGCCCTGGAACATCTAAAACGGTGTGATGGCATTTAGCCATGACACTCTCATTAATTATGATAGGAACTGAACTGTTATAACCCTGTCTAACATGGAGCGCTTGCCCTTTTTCATATTAAGATTGACTTTGTAATGAAGGGATTTACATACTTTCTCATTGCGTAAACCTCGGTTCTGATCGGCGTCCCGGTATTGAAAACTAGAGGGTTTGCAGACATCCGCTTTGGCTTCATGAAATAGTGAAGGAAAAACCCCAAGTCTGAATTTGCTCATCCGCCCGTTTTGCTTGTTTGTTTGCTTATTCTGATTGAATAAAAATGTTCGCTTGGAGACGTGTCCCTTTTTTACCACTGGGGTGTAGGAGTGTGTCATCATAAGGCTTTCAGCTTGGCGTGTCTGATGTCAGCCACTGCCGTAGGACACTTCCAGAGCAGTGCTAATCGTGGCTCTGTGCTTGTGCCCTTTGCGTTGTTGATTCCAAACAATTAGGGAGAAGTATCTATCTCCCTCTTTTGCATTCCTGTATTTGTTTTTTCTTCCATGTACAACATTTGTGTCCAAACATATGTATGTGAAACTAGGCTGATGTAAAAAAAAAAAACTAGTCAGTTTTTATGGAGTGGTAGTTTTTGTCAGGCTTTTTTTGTTTTATTTGTTTTTTCACCATAAAAGTACTTATATAATGACTTCAACTTAAATGACTTCTTGCTTCCACCCAGCATGATTCTAAAGCAAGTGGGCTATTTTTTTTCCTCAAGTCCGCTAAAATTAGACCTGCACTACAACACGATTCATTTCCTAAGAAGCTTTATAGAAGTTACAGCGTACCTAAAAATGAGCACCGTTGCAAATATCAATTTCATTGCCAGATATTAGATTTCTGCGCAGCTCACAGGGTTATCAACCTGGAAAACAATTCCAGTTTCTTTTGGAGTCGCTTCCCAGGTGATAACAAAAGAGAACAAAAACCCAGAACGAAACCTCAAAACTCTTCCTCTCCCCACCCTTCAAATCTGTTTATGGGAAGGAAAAAAACAAACCAAGACTTGTGTAGCCTTTCCATTTTCTGTAAAACGTATCTATCATGAGAAAATCCCAGCTAAATATTTTAAGTCCTAAAACCATTATATGTGATGGTGCAAAGGGTAATTGATTGTAATGAAAACTGCATTTTCAAAAATTTGTGCGGAACAAGCTGGGAGTTGGTTATGTTGTTGCTCAGTAACACTTCTGTAAAGTAAATGTAAAATCATCCCATACCTGTGCATATCCTGTATCTGTAGATTGTTGTTACACCATGATCTAATCTGTGCCTAAACACTGGTTAATTATTTTATCTAGACATAGTTTTGTGTCCTTGTAGAAAATACTTGTTTTTAATTAAAAAAACAGCACCCAAAAACAGTAAAATTGAAAAAACAAAACCCACACAACATAAAAACCAAAGACCCAGAAGCTGATACTAAGATTTCTTGGTGTTTGATTAAAAAGTGTTGTTTTGAGGGTAAAGAGTTTTTCCATCGATAAATCTGAACATTTCTGCATCAGGATGACATTTTGCATGTGATATGTCATTGTAAACTTCATTTTCCATTAGAAGCAGCAGCTGGTTTGGTGTCTAGTCACCTTAACTTAAAATAGATGAACTTAACAGATGAGTTCTTAAATCACAGTTAAATTTAACTGTGGTTTCGGAATTGTCAGCTTTAATTAATGAGTAAAAAATAATAAAGAGAAAATACCATCTTTTTTCTAAAAATCTGAAGCAAAAATACAGTCACTTTTCTGGATGCTTACTGATTTTTTTCACCTCCACCTTCAAACTTGTTTTATTTCCAAGACTTCATGGACCCAAACAATTATCCTGAATATGGAAATAATGGACTGTTAAGGATGACCGAGAACAAAGTATTGCTTACAAATGTCTAGTTTCTTGAAAAATAAAAATAAGGCAACTGACACTGTAGATTAATTGTAAGCTTTTATTTCAGAGTCTGTGATGTTAAACCTTCCTAAGAAGCCTATGAAATAATGCTTATTTATCTTAGGATTTTTGATTTGATAGAAACAACTAAAAAAAAGGTAGATACAAAAAAATTGGGTTATAGAAGCTTGCATGGTCTAAAGAATTTCCTTTCCACCCTTCAGTCCCTAGGAAGCTCAGGACTGTGAGAAACCTAGGGCAACTCACCAAAACCTTGGCCTTCCTTCTAGCTGACCTGCTATGCTTATTAAAACCATTGGGCAGAGTTGCCTCCTACGGCTCTGCGGGAGCCCAGACGCATTCTGCGCTCTGCTCAAGAGCCGTAGACTGGAGCCGAGGCTGTTTTGAGTAATGTAGGCTGTCCTCGGTGTCTTTTCCTAGACAGTCACCAACTGCTAACTTTACAGATTCTAGAAACATTACCTCTCTTCGTAGCTGAAAGTGCCTTTAATAAGCATTAATAGAAGCTATTGAGGAATTAAACAAACTGTGTGTTAAATTACACCTGTACGCGTTTTTGTACAACTCAGGGTGGCATCTGAGTGCTTTGATGTTTTCATCATCAAGTGACACTCAATGGCAAGAGATTTTTACGACTCTTCAGAGAGCTTTTTGCATACGTACACAGTACCCTCTACTTTCATTGTCTGAGCTCTTAATTCACTGTTCAGGCAGTTATGCTGGACTCTTCTAAAAAAGAGTCCAGGTTAGACTGGGCTAGTAGTATATAGTAGTACATTGTAATTACTTCAAAAACCAAAATCAAAATTAATTAGAAGAGCATAAACTAGGGCATAGGAAATGCTAACTGAAATTATCAGGGCTAAGAAGGAATTTGAAGAGGAAGTAGACAAAACCTTGAAACCAATGTTAAGAATTCCCTTATATTTAATGGGCCTGTTGCAGCCAGAGTGACACGGAAACTGAACTTCATGGGAGAATACAGCTACAACTAAGAGGCCACCGGCAACTGTAATAAATCCGCAGAGCCACAGAGTGGTTTGAGGGCTGCTTTCATTTAGGTTTGTAATCTGAGCAGCATCTCCATGGATAGGTGAGCACCAAGGTGATGTCCCTTTTATTTCACTGAATACTTGTCGTTTAGAGGAGATAATGGGGCTGTAACTCATGATACTGGAATAACTGATGATGAGGTCACTTTTGTTTAATAACTTAATTTTTGTTTAGAGGAGTGATTTTCACCAATAAGGTTGTGTCTTGGGTTTTACCTTCTTCATTAACATTGAAATATTCTTACCCCTGCCTACACTCTCTTTCTGGTTCTTATCAATTCACATGACTAATCTGCTTGTCACACCTGCCTCAGGTATTAAATACCTACTACATTTACCAAACTCCCATTTTTTTAGAGTTTGCTTCGTAAGATATGACATGGAGGGAAAAAGACCCTCCAAGTAGGTCCAAAAGTAGCTTCAAAAGGACTTCACAGTATAGTGATGGAGTGTTGGTATTTCAGAAGCTGTTGGGTATTAGACATGAGTCAGAGCAGCAATGGAGTCCTCCCCATTGTCAAGGTAATAAAAATCATAAATACATCTGTAACAGACTTTAAGAAATCATTCTTATTTAGAGACAGGGAAGAATCTGTCACAATGCATCATTCTTTACATCGTTTGATTGGCTTGTACCTAAAAACAGTGATGATTTCACAGGCTTCCATATAACCTGTTCCAGTATTTCAGCCTTCACCGTTAGAAAGTGTTCCCAATGATCCAACCTCTGCACCCCTTTCTGCGTTTTACGCCCTGTAGCACTGTGAATTCCTTTTCCTTTTTTCCGTTGTCTTCTAGGTATTTGAGGACTGGTATTAAATTTTATCATATATCCCTTCAGTTTTCTCACTTCTAGACTAAAGAATTCTCATTCCTATGACCCTTCTTTTAGGTCTTGACAGATCTTCGTATCCATAGCAGTGAAAAAGGTAGGACTTTCCAACTAACTCTTCGGAGCATAAATTTCACTGACTGCCATAGATTAAAGTTTCTAATTCAGTCAGTGCTTTTGACACCTGCCTATAAAAAGGCCTTCTTCGTTCTTAAGCCATCGACTCAACCTGTGACACTTACTGTGCATTGATTCATAGGCTCCATTAAGAGGATTTTACAGAAATGTTTTCACGACATATGGGAGAGAAATCTCCAGATGAATGATTTACAAAGGACTGTTGTAAATAAATGGCAATGAAACCTTCAGTGTGGGCTTTTAAAAAAGACCTAATTATGATTTGTACAATTACTAATAAATAATGGTATGAGTTAGAACCCTAAATCTTACGCTTCTTGGACAGTATCAGTCTTTGCATATTTATATTTAAGTCCCCTGGTTTTCATATTGTGACCCATAGGCCCATAGTGATGTAGTATATATATTATATATACATATTTTGTATATGTGTATTTTATCTGTGTCATATTTACATAGTATAGCATATTTTGTTAAAGTATTGTTTCTGAATGCTTATTTGGTAGTAAGGGGAAAGCAAATACAGGGATATCACAGCATGTCATTAACACTAGGAATTAATATTAAGAATTTCAGAAAAGAAATCTGATTGCCCCTCACTGCATAAATCTTCACTGCTATTCCTGTGCAGCCGGGCATCGAATGCCACAGAGGAAAATGAATCCATTAATATTGGCCTTATTGATCTAATGAACTTTGTTTATAGTATGTTTCATGTTTTAAATGGCTGTTGAACCTTACAGCCCTTGCTTCCTCCAGATATATTTTTCATTCTTTCTACATTATGATCCTAAGAGCAGTTACTGTAAGAAGACATAATTTTTGTTGAAAACGGTGTCAGGCAGATTGATCTAGAAGTACGGTTTGCTTCTTTTTGCTCCTGTGAGAAATTACTATGTTGTGGTACAAGAATCGATGATGTGGTGTAATGAACCCAGTGATTGCTGTGATCACTGCATGTGCTGTTGAAAATTGTGCAACACCTTAGGATGTATCGCAGGCTGTTTTCTTCAAAGTTAACAGATAGCATCCAGGTGTGGATTTAGTGAATCAGCAAAATGGTTTCTTAAAAGGTTTCAAATCTACTGTCATTGATAAGAGGGCTCAAAAATGAATTGCTGTCTCTGACACTGAATGACATCCAGAAGAGGAGAATTTTATTATTTCAGTTTCTGAATGTGCTCCATAAATATTAATTTCCTATTCTTACCACAATTTATGGGTAATAAATACAAAATTTACCTTAACACCTAAACATTGCTGTGTGAAAACAGAATATGAACATTATTAGTAGCTGGGTTTCCTTCCCCAGGGACCACTGAGTAGAAAACTGAAAATGAGTTACACCCCTTATTGCTGGCAGCACTTGAAAAGGTTTGGTGAGAATGGGGTAGGATCATTTTCACAGCAGAAGGGCTTCCTAGCACACCGGTAACTAGTTTCACTGTTCTCGTGTCACCTTCGTAAATCACCTTCGGCAGGGTGTGTTAGCCCGTTTTGATGACCTCGACCTCACTGCTCATGCTGTGACCGGATTCCTGCAGACATCGTTCCCTCAAATGAACTCAGAGCATCTGAATTTCAGTTCTCAGGCTTGCACCGTGGAAATCTCCATACTTTAATGTGTTTTAAGCCTTTGGAGACGATGCCTCGTCATTGTGAGAGTGGAATAAGTAGCACTGCTACGTGGTAAGCTCTACTCCAGCCACTGGAGACAGGAGCTGAAGAGAAGTTTTGCTTTTGCACAACTGACCTAGATCCAACGGGCCTCCTCTGAGCCGAAACCCTGGGTGAAACCCGTCTTAGCTGTGTCACCTAACGCCCCTTTCACACTGCGTAAAGCTGTGGCCCCGACAGTAACGGAGTCTGATCACTCATTACAAAGAAAAGCTTTACGGAGGCAGCAGGAAAGGGGAGCGGCAATGTGCCTGCACGGCAACTCGCCCGGTCACCAGTGCCAAACACAGGATCACGAGCCGTGCCGTGGCTCCGGTGGGCTGCCGGGGACACTCGCTGTCTGGGTCATCTACAGGCTGCCACTAGCTGCAGCTGCCCAGAGGTGTACGAAACAACAGGACGAAAAATACCATCGAGAAGTCCTTTGTCTGAGTAGCATCTACAAAAAGAATAAAAGGGCAGAGTTGTGCTACTCAACTGAAGGCAGCTATGTGCAAAGTTAGGTGTGGTTCCTTCAAGCTACATATATATATATATATATATAAAACATCTTGCAGAGGGCAATATATATATTACATGTATTGCTAGAGTGCTATCTAGCTGTTATTAGCTAAGTGTAAGAGCAAGCTCTGAGTCATTTCCTTCTGCTACGTCAATGTCCCTCAGAGCCGAGAAATAGCAACTCTCTTAACTCTCAGCCTGCAGTAATCGTGCCCGTACTGAAAACAGGCTATCCGCAGCGAAACTTGCCCGTATAAATAATTTTTTTAGGCATTTAAAAAAGTTATAAAACTGCTTCCACCCTACGGAAAGCTTGATTAACAATAAATAATCGTATGTGCAGCTGATTATGCATTAGTAGTCCAGGCACCCCCGAGAGACACGCTGGGAGAAGCCCCACCGCTCCCAGCAGCCGCCCTGTTTCGAGGCAGTTTGGCTGCAGAAAGCTCTCTGAAGGGGGGACGGCAGCGGGTCAGGCCGCGGCTCCTGTTGCTGAGGGCTGCCGGCAGCCCGCTGCCGCGTCTCGCCTCGCTTGCGTGGCACCGAGCGTAAGCTTGCTAGCCCCTGCGCGTGCCTTTCCCACAGCAAAAACGCCGGTGAGGTGTTAGCTCGGTAGGACGGACCTCTGCATTTCCTTTTCTAGAGCATAAATACTGCTAATTCTTTAATGGCTCCGAGGCTGAAATTATTAGCTTGCTGTAAACTTAGAGAACACTTTAGACAGGAGGAGTCATTCAGGGCCGTGTAAATCTAGAAGCACATCTGAACTAGCTCAGTTTTTTGGAATGTCATGATGTATTTAGAGAAATTTTTGATTCAGTTGAAGAAAGTTATTTTTGAACTGCTGGGCAGGAATGAGTCTGTGGAGGCCTAAGCTGCATTTATTACAAGGTCTGTAAGGGACTTGTCTGATTCTAGGCTTCAGCAAAAAAAGAATAAATTATTGATGAATGGGCAGTGCAGTTCCCTCTCCAGAGTCTTCTGGTCAAATTAATACAATCGATGCGCCACCAACGAGCAATCACTTTTTCATATTTATGTCACTTCTGTAGCATTTACCAATAAGACAGAGTGCAACCACGAGAGTGTGGCCGTACTATATGGTCACATCTACAAAACTGGAAAAGGGTTTTAAAGACACCTCCACCTTACTGGCTTTGTATTTCCTATTTGTAAAGCCTGTAGCTGTATGCCACGTACAGATAAGAAATATAAAAAGCATGAACTACAGGAAAGCGTGTGTGCTAATGGGGCAGACAGCTCAGCCTTGCCTTTAGAGAACGCAGCGAGCACGGATGTTGAAGGATCTGAAAAGCTGGTTTGGTTTAATGTGTTAGCTATCATCTGCAAAGTGTCAAAACCCGCCGCTGGTATGCCTGTGATAAAGATAATGACCTCCTGCGCTCCCTCCTGTCATGCCCCGTTGTCAGTATGAAGGAGGAACAGAAGAAACTTCTTCAGATTTACAGTAACAAAGTGATTGAATTTTACCCAATCCCATAAGAAAAGCTCTTCAAGGTACTGTGCGTGCAGGAGCCCAACACGCTGAGTTTGAGCAATCATATCCCAGACACCTGTCTGCTGACCAAAAGTGATTAATGTAAAAAGTTAGCGGATTTGACAATTAGAAGATGATCGTCCCGATTTCATACAAGGAAGCGTTACAGTTCTGCTGGCATACCTCCTTCGCAAGGCTGAATCAATTTGTGGTGTTCAAACTAACGGCTAAATTTTGTAATCTAGTCAAACTGTCGAACAGATTGAAATCTTCAGAAACTATGTAATTAATATAATTCCTAATGCATCACCACATTTGATGGAGTTAGCTTCCTGTGATCTAGCCAAAAGAAAAAGTGTTTTGACATTAGATTCTTGAAACTTTAAGACTCAGAGTAGAGTTTGACATGTGAAAAGCAATTAGAGTGTGATTCATTAATCTTGTACTGAGCAGTGGATGGCTCGCGGCTGGGTGGAATTAAAAATAGAGGGAAGAAATTAACATGCTTTATGGGTTATCATTGTACGCAATGTCACTACTGCTATCATGCTTTTCTAGATGACTTTAATATTCATGTTAAACAAACTGGAAACTTTTCAGATCCTGCAGTAGCATAGGTAACAATTCTTCCAGTCCAGGAAAAAATTCTGATTACAAAATACTCCCTTTCTTGCTGTTAGGGTTTTTAGATTTTTTGTTTTTTACGTTAATCTGCTGTGTGGATTTATCAGGAGAAAGTAAAAATTATGTGGAAGAAACAAACTGCCTTCAGAAACTCAGATGAGCTGGAGCATTGATTTGCTTTTTCCTCCTGTTTCTAGATGGTATGTGTCAGAAGAAATCACTTGCCAAAAGCAAGTCATGAAAAATTTAACGAGGTGGAGTAATATTTCACTAATGTTGATCACAGGTGTAGAAAAATTGTACTTCAGTTCTAAGAATGGAAGCATGCTTGTTGTTTTGGTTGGTTGGTTGGTTTGTTGGTGCTGTTTAATTTGAATATTCTAACAATGTATATTTTGCTTTTTGAACAAATATTACTGTGGTGCGTTCTACATTTCATCAGCACACTGTGCTTTGTCATTAGCGTCAGCAAAATACACTATCAGTTGGAAAATAAACATGAACTGGTGGCTAACATTCATAACAGGAATGCTTCAAAGCATGGAAATTCTCTGCCAGTGCAAAGTCTCTGGTAACATTTTTCACCATTTCTCTCTGACTGAGCCCAGCACGGTAGAGTGGGCAAAATTTTATTCAGAGTAGACTGTCCGGTGTTTCGACAGACATAAACTGAGAAGTTACACAAGAACCAGGAGACTCTAACAGATCTTAATATTGAAGTGATTTTTCAGACTTGCAATAACCTAATTCAGAATCAACCTGAATGCAGGTTTTTTTGTTGTTATACTAAATGCTTCCCTTGTGCAAGAACTCTTTTTAAGGCTACATAATATACAAAGCAGGATTGTTCTAAAGAACAAAAGTGGGCAAACAAACTGGCCAACAATCATTAATCTTGTTGCAAATTTCTCAAACATAAACAGAGAATAACCTGCAGTCACTGTGATCACTGATTTATTTTCTTTGCTAATGAGATCAAAGGGACAGTCCTTGCCACCCCGAGAACCAAATTAATGTGTGAAAATCCTCGTGTCTGAAATTGCATGGAGCTGTGTAAATTAAAAAAAAATACAGTTTAGCTGGGGTATAGTCAAGAATTAAAGAAAATAAGAGCAGAGAGAAGAATAAAGCACATCCTTTAAGGATGCATTCAGAAAAGCAGCAGTATTTTTTGTCTGTATTTGTGCACTGCAGTCACCTTACAGCCAAGGTCATAAGACAGCTCCTAGGAAAAACAGCTCAGAGTAACAGTAACAGTACCAGAACCAATTATGTTTAGGGCATTCATAATATATTTAAAAAAATAAAACCCAAAAACCAGGATTCCAAAACGCCAAGAAAGCCTGAGGGTTAATTGGATTACAGATTGGAGTGATAGGATTAGTGACTATGCCTTCTGAACAGTGTCTTTCTATCAACACGGATCATGTTCTGAAACAGGGAATCAGATACAGCTTATTCCCAAGTACCAATTTTGGGCCAAATTCTATTATAATTGTGGTCAGTGGGAATTCTCATGCAGTGAGAGCGCCAAAATGTATGAAAGAATTATATCCAGATGTAAGGTATTGGAAAAAATAGCTACTTATTAGGCAGCCAGCTTTTTGGAGGGATCATAATATTTTTATTGGTAGCAGACAGATAAAAGTTTTTTCTCTTGTTAGGCTTTACCTGGATTTCACTTTCATTTCGCACTACATACAGTTCCTTTGTGGTTAGCAATTGTTGCACAGAAATACATCCCAGTAGGTTGCACATTGCCTCCACAAGGAATATAACTTGCAAGGAATATGTAAACCAGAAGAGGTGTGAAACCACTGCAGTGATCTGGACCCGAGTTGGAATAGGTATATATCTTCTGCAGGGATGTCTTGTGTCAGTATAAAATATGGATAAAGAAAGAAAAAACTGCTCTGATCTGACAGAAATGAGGGGCTTATAGTAGTACAGATTGAATAGCCGTATTCAATCAATTGAGTCTTCAGTCTACTCAACAGTCCATGTCACTTCTGAGTATACAAAAGCCATGCATCTAATCAAGAAAACTTTAAGGATATACCACTTTCTGTAAGAAATTACATGATTTACTAAAGAATAAAAAAGTTCACTTCCACTTCTGAAACAAATATTTATTCTTCATTTCTCCGTAGGTTTCGGTCTCCAGAATTTTGCTGTCGTCATAGCTACATGATCTTATTTGCACAAAGGAAAAAAAAGACATCTCCCCACAAAAAATACCGCCTACACTTAAACAAGAGTAGCTTTCATTTTAATATACACCATTTTTTCAGTCACGATCTTGACTCTTATTAAGACAGAAAAAGTGATACTTAGCAATAGTAGGGTGAATAAATACTTGCAAGATTGCCACATGGCCACAGCATTTACAATTGACTTTTGCTTATCTCGGTCAGAAATACAGGTCCATTCCTTGATTGCTGTAGGAAAATGGAAGGATTTCTAAGAGTTGTCATGTACTTCGAGTATCAGTTAGGAAAAAAATATTTCACTGAACAATCATAGAGTGCTGATGCTTCAACCGAGATACTTACACACCTTCGGTAATGTTTCAGTACAGTTCTGAAATGAAAGGAAGATGATCTTTTTCTTTTGAAGATAATTTTGGTTTATCTTTAATTTGAAGCTCTCACCATCACAGAAAAAAATCTCTACATGAAAAGACATGCTTACCGTTTGCAACTATGGTCACACAAAAGCGACCTAATAATTTTTTTAATCTATGTTTGTTCATACCTCAGAAGTGCCCCCTTCAGATTCAACAATGATTGCATTAAGTTTTGTGGGTTATAAAAAGCCATGTCAAAAAGTGTTCCAGTTTGCTTTTCAGCATTTTTTATTCTAGCAGGGCAACACACCGTAACAGATAAAGAAATCTATTCCCCTAACCACTGCAGAAGGATTTTAAAGCAGAATATACTAACATGCGCGTTGAATATTTCATATCAACAAAACTTAAGTCCTTCAGTCTGTCTGTATTGCAGATTTCTAGACATATGACATCTTCCTGAAGCTGGAAGTTGTAACAATATCTTCATTAATAATGGGTATGTTGATTCGATGTGGTTTTGCGTTGTTGATTTCTGGTGATCCCATTTCTTTCATCATTCTTGCACTTGTTTTTAATGCCAGACTATGGTTGGTACAAAGTCCATGATAAATGCCATGTGCACAGGTAATTTATTTGAGCCTGATGTTGGTAGAGCAGTTCACTAGATACTTGAATCAGCCCGAGTTCAAACAGGGACTGCACATGCATGTTTCATAGCTTAGGAGTCAAAGGTTTCCTACGTAAGATTAAGTGGTGAATACCATGTAACACCAGAGTGTTTCCTGGCAGCGGTGCACTGGGTTGGCAGGTAGCATGAAGGTTAGCGACTAGCCACCTCTCTTTTGGGAAGACTGCTTAGCACAAGAGCTGCTGTCCCATCAGCCTAAAGGGGGTTTGATCGTCCCTGTTACCATCTATCTGTTTGGATCTGAAGTGTGTCACTTGGCAGATGACCACCAAAGGTCCCAGTCATTTTTTTCAAACTGACTAATGAATGAGTCAGCCAACTTCGAGGGATGAGGAGGAAGATAATATTGCACAGAAATTACAAGGAAGTGTTAAGGCATTTGATATTTTACCAGCGTAGAAAGCTGATTAATTTGATGTTGTTATTCATTTGATTTGTTCATTGATTTGTTGTTGTTCGTTAAAACTTTGAGTTGCCGATGTGTCGGGTATGCCTTGTGCTACTTAGCAGTCTAGGTAAGAAACGGTACTCAACTGAAAACTCCCATGGTTTAACTCTTTCTTTCCCAGATGGCATTCTCTGAACTCGAGGAGCCCTCGGAGTGAATAAAAGCAGCTACACAATCTGTTGCTTGTGACCGCGGCCTGCACTGGAACACAGCTGCTTCTCTATGTCCTTTTCCTTTTCCTTCTTTTCTTAAAGGGGTATCAGAATTTTGGGGGCCCAACATGATAGTAACAATTGCTTGGCTAGGGTAGAAGCTGATCAGCTCCTCAGAAAACAGAAAAAAGATAATCTATACTTGTCAGGATGGTGAAAGGAAAGGTTTTTTCAAGTTTTTAGGCATCTTAGGTGTCCTCTTGATTTCTAATCCCATCAAAACCAAGTGGAGTTAGGAAAGTTTTAAATCTGTCTACACAAGGATGATTCTCATCCCCTAGGATTTGTTCAAACAAAACTGGGCTCCCCTTGAAGAGCTTGTTCATTTCCCTGAATTTCCTCCCTCCCACTTTCCAAATGGTCTTTAGACACGGTGGACCAGGGTGGTGAAGCAGTGTGAAATGTAATCTCAAACGGCATGTTTCATCTTTTCCCTGCACTTTCTGCATGTCTGTACCTTGCCGTGAGTTTCTGCGAGCAGGCTCCTGCAGGTCTCAAAGGCTTCATTCCTGCTGGAAACACAATGCCTGCTGGACTCTTGGCATGACTTCATGACCTGCGCTGCTTTAAAAAAGGTCATTATCATACCACAGAATATGGATAATTGCATTGTCATTGTAGTTACAAAGCCCTGACGTTTCTAGCCCATCTAAGAAATACATTCTGACACCCTTGCCTGAAAGATGGTGAAGTTAGCAATTCAAACTTCATCTACAGCCCTCCCGTGCTGTCTCCGACACAGAAGTGAAACCAAGAACAAAATAATTAGCTTCATGAAATATGAAGTGTCTTCCTCTTCTTGAGCAGTACAAGCATTTCTGAGCGTTACTCTTTTATAAGATGCCTTTCCGAAAGCATTTAATGAAGGAAAGATGAAAGCTAATGGAGTAGTAGTTGAATGCTGCTTTTTTGCTGGTTTAAAATATACATTAATTTTCTTTGTACCTCTTCCTTATGTTCATATATCATTTTGCCTTACTGCTCTAAAATGGGAGTAGCTGTTTGCAACTCTGAATACTGTTCTCACTATTTTTACCTTACTGTCACACAATTCAAGATACGTTGTATCAAAGATGCTACATAAAAAGCAAATTAAGATTGAATTGCAGTAAAGCTACTAAAAGAATTCATTCCATTTCAAAGAGTTTACAACTAAATATGTTAGGTGGTGGGAATGGACAATTATGCGCAAAGAGTAAGTACTAATGTGCTGGTTTGTAGGAACTGTTGAATGTGTGGTTGTGTGTACTTCATTTCGTACATTGAATGCAAATAATACTAGTGTTTCATATGTGTTCAAGGCTCTCTCAGTGTGTGGAAAATCTTTTCACTTCCCTACGTGATGGAGTAGTAGTTTCTTCTGTGCACACGCTTCAGTAACGGATTGGTTGGCAATAACTTCCTATACAACCACTATTTTTGTGACACTATCTTTACGTTTTCATATCTCTTATGGAGGAATTCAATAACTGGAGAGGGAGTAAGACTGGCATTATGAACTCCTCAGGAAGGTGATTCTGCAGGAGTTTGCCCTCTAAAATGACTTACATGAATCACTTGGTACATTTAAAGAATTCAAAAGATTTTAGATATAGTACTCCATTGATTCTGTTGGTGGGAAAACTGAAATTTTACAGTGCTACTGATGTATCCCATAAAAATATAATTAAAAAGCTCCTTCTTCTAAAGCCAAGCTTGCTTTTCCATTATGAGAAGCAAAGTATTCTATTTTAATTATTTCACTGGTGTACTTCATGCTATACTTTTTAGGAAATGTCTAATGACCTGATCCTGTGAGGTACTGATCAGTGTTGGCTTCTGATGAAGCTGCTGGGCTCTGAGATAGCCTTGCCAGAAGAGGTGGAAAGTGTGTTTTTTTCCAGAAAGTAACACAAAGCCCTGCAGTATTTCCAGTTCTCCTGCAGCTGACGTGGGTGGGGATTGAAGCTTTAGGAGTGATAAAGAGGAGACAGATGAAATATCCAACGGTTGTGATCAACATGGAAATCCAGCCCTGTCCTCACAGCATGTGCGTTCTTCCCCAGAGCTGCAGGTTGATACCTGGCCTTAGCCAGCTCTGAGCCTTCCGGTGCTGTACTATGTCATGACTAAAAAGTACTGTGTCCGTCTGGTGGGGTCCAGGTGAAATGCTACTGGTGCTACTGGCAGAAGAAACTGGGAAAAAATACGACAAAAGGCAGCATGAGAAAACTACTGTTCATGTCCTATTCTCTTTACAGACCTGTTACCCACACTTAACCTACTCTGTCTCAGCATCTACCTCAAGACAGAAAGTGATTAAGAAAATTAGCATAATATTTCTGGCAAAAAAAAAAAGTTTCATGAGCAGGTCAGAGATAGAGATTGAAACTGTAATTGAAAGTTTGATGTCAAGATCTTTGTTACAGATCTTTGTGAATCTTCAGTTCTTGTTGCACTCCCGGAATACCAGAGGACGGTGATAGACTACTGATTCTTCTGTGGATTGTGTGTACCCTTTTTCTCTGCTCCAAGAGCTTGAGCACTAACTACCTTTAAACAGCCATTCATTTTAGGGGCCTTAATTCTCTAAAATCTACTATTGAGAGAAGGGTTTAAGGGAATCTTAGCAGTTAATTAGTAGATAAGGTTTGAAAGCTATTGCGTAAAGTAACTAAAGCAGGAGATCTGTAGTTCCTTACAAAGACAGTTCCTGATAAACTGACAGGAGTGAGAAGACTTGTGGCCCCTCACAAGGACGGTCCCCGATAAGAACCAGGAGAGTGCCTCAAGAACCGGCTGAAACCGACCTTGTGGTTTGGGCGAAAACCAAAGAACAACTGAGTCTGCGTAAGAACAAGGGGTTACTAGTGGTGACGAAGAGGAGCCACCGGCCTTCATCCTCACGACCCTCAGCGACCACCACCAGAAGGCACTGCACAAGCGCAGATGGGAGGAGTTCATGGAAATAGCGTCTTGGAACTCATTTCAATACGAAGCGGGGACAGATCATGCATATGTATAGGCATGTTGCGAAACTTTATGTATATGCAACACTTTGCTGTATATATTTGAAGTAAGTGCCGCGTTGGGGTGCGCACGGTTTTTGGTGGGACTACCCCCCCGTGCTGCCCAGCGCTGAATAAACATACCTCCTTCACAATCTTACAGATTGTGGAGTCTGTTTTCCGCACGTCACTATCATTTCCTAGACACACTATGTCAGTTTTCTCAGACTCCCATAGTAGTTTCCTTTTGCCTTTCAGCATGGATTCGAGATTTCCCAGCCTGAATTCATAATACTGCTTAAGCAAGGGCTGAATCAATCTGGACAAACTAATTAATTATCAAGCTGTCCTATGCTTAAACTTTTCAGGTAGGTACTATATAACCTTTGCCAGATTTGAATATAGTCAACTGAGTGCCTGAAAACTTTTGATTAATCAGCAAGGTAAGTTTCTCAGCGTATCTTCACATGATGTCTAGTGAAGTACATTCAAGCCATATTCAAATGTAAATAAGATTAATTCAGAGATGCACATAGATTCGGTACATCAATTTGTAGTGAAAACTGGCCATGTGTATTTATAACTTCAGTATAGGCTTTTTTATGGAAAGCACAACATCTTGACTTTTCTTTCAATTTTTTGCATATAATAAATGATTTCTTCTTTCCTTTTGTTTCAACTTTGTATTTTAAACTTCTTGAAAAAGAAAGTGTTGTACTTACTTCTCTTCTCTTGCAGGAAAGAATTTCTACAAAGACAAACTTCCACTGATGCTACCAATGGAACAATCCTGACCCTCATAAAAATTTTTGTAGAAGATGTATATCTGTCACAGTGGTCTCAAAGAGCAATATGGTTGGGATGAAACAATTAATTATGGGGTTTATTACTGAAATGAATATTCACGTGAGATAGTCTTACGAAATTTACTGGATACAGTTGTTTACTATTTTGGGTCTTTCTGTTAAATATTTAATCTGTGCCAAATAATTGAATACAGCAAACCAAAATTCAGAATTCAAATATCCGTTGTAAAGAAACAGTTCTGCAAGTTTGAAAAGTACTTCCTTGAATACTACACTAAATACTTATACCATCCTACTGGTGTAATTTTCATCAATTTTTTCTATGAAGAAATGGTGATAAGAAAACAGTAAGTTTTTGGGGAGACAGGAGGGAGGGCTAGTGTTAATCTCACATAGTTAAAGCATTGGTTTTCATCTTTAGAAGAAATAAGTAACAGCTAATGCTAATTTAGCATTTAATGGCCCTATGAATATCAAGAACTTCAAGACCTACTTATGCATATTAACACTGCTAATGACTGAATAGTGGTGCATTCATCATGAAAAAAATCAACCCTGAGAAAGTACCTTCTCCACTCCAGTGCTTTAAAATTGTTTTTAAATAAAGAGTTTCCCAGTGAGGACTGTTATTCTGCTCTATAGTAATTGGAAGAAAAAAAAAAAACTGTTTATTTTGCCTGAAGGGGCAGAGCAAGGGAGTCTTGCATATTTTGACAACACCTTTCTATGCTTTCAGATATATGTCTTTCATTTGAAATTAATTTAAACTGAGTTTTGGGAGGATTCCAAGTTTTTTTGTTGTCAACTACATTAATCTTGTATGACTTGTCGCTGTCTGGATATCAGTCCTTATTCTCAAAGCTTTCTGTAGGAAAGTATTTAGGCAAGAAACCGTGTGGACATCTATCAGCATAAAATTGTATTACTACTGCTCTTACTATTATTAATCATAGTAATGATATTTTAAAATAGGTAGATATTATCATTTCAGTCATTTTAATGTAATCTTTTTCTGAGTAGTGGAAATTAACACAATTGGACTTTGCCCAAGAATAAAAAAATGCCACTTCCTGGACTTAGTGATTTTTTAAAAAAAACCTCATTTTTAAACCCCAGAAGAGGGCAGTTCTGTAAGTCGACTCAGGCTATACAGTTTATCACATAGGGCTTACAGTAAGGTGCAATTTAGAAAGGGCAGATGGGTAACGCTGCTGCCTTCCCAGAGGTTACCACTGAAGATGGTGTCAGTGCAGCAGTAATTATCCTCGGGATCTTGTGTGGCCTTTCTGACGTGTAGCAATTAGTGACACTTCAGCCTGAAAAGAGGTGAAGCTCCTTCCTGGCAAATTATCTTGTTGCCAGACAATAGGAAACTGTTTATATTTCCTGGGCAGTTACAGACTTCCTTAGGCAACTGAGATCCTTATCAAACGTCTCAAGTCTTCACCCAAAGCTACCTTGGTGTGCTTGGGAAAGGAAAAATACGACTTGTAGCTTCTAAAGGTACTCTTTGCTCTGAGGTGAAATGCCTCCGATATGAAACTCGGGACATCAGGCGTGTGTTCAAAGTTCATATTCAGGAAGCAATCAGGGCAGCCATTTGTGGAGATATCTCAGAAGGCATCTACTCATTTTTCGGCTGTGATTAAAAATCAGATACAATGCCGAGCTTCTTAATAAATGGGATGAAAAGCGGTATAGATTATATTATTATAATAATCTTATAAAATGTATGCCTGCCCTAGGATGGCTCTGTTCACTTCAGTCCTCTCCATGTCAGAACTACCCAAGAGTTGTAAGACATTCAGCGATACGAATCAGGGCTCTGCTTGACACGCAGAGATGTAATAATACCGGCTGACGGGCGAAGTTACCGTCTCCATCTGTCTGTAGTGCCGACTGTGCGCGGGCAGCTCAGGCACTTGTCAATCGGCCGTTTTACAACGGAGCAGCCGTTTAAAGCGAAACATCAGCTGCGCCAACCTGTAACTTCTCCGCTAGTCAGCCGGATTTTTCGAACTGATTAGGAGCATATGAAACGCCCGTGTGAAGCAAGATTGAAAAGATCAGGACTCCCTGCTTGATGAGGAGTGGCACAGTGACAAATGAAAGAACGTGGCACAAAGAGCGAGACGTGTGCGTGAGCGGTACCCCTTCCGAGCGAAGGGAAATGGGGGATGGCGTGATGGCCGGGAAGGGTGGCTGCTGCAAAGAGAGGGAAGGAAACGCCTTGGCCCGAAAAGCAGGCACAGAAGACGACACAGGAAGCGGTAGAACATGTTGATCATCCGTATTTTGGGGGCCCAGGGAGATTCAGAATAAAAAATTGGAAATATAAATAGAAAACAACAAAAGTAACCTTGCACATTAAGTTGATAAACTATTTGATTAAGCTTATTAATTTAATGCTTTTAAAACTACTGCAATGTGATAGAGTCTTGGAAGAGGTGTGTCTTTGCTTTCAGAGTGTAAGCAAATTATTATTCCCTGTGAGAAAGAAACTCCCCCACCCCTGAGGAGTTACGTTATGTTGTAATTTGTGGTAAAAGGCATTGCCTGAGTGAAGGAAGAGAATACAAAGCATCCACAGTCCTGTTCAGTCTGACAAATCGCAATGAGTAAAGGTCAGTATATAAACAAGTGATTTTCCACTGTTGTTTGTCTTTCTCAGTTAAGAACCTTAAACGTTTCTGTTTATCTCAAAAAAACCCACAAAAACATGAAGCATATGTAATGCAAATGGTTTAATTTGGTTTGTGTAGTAACAAAATGAAGAAAAAATACATGAGCAGCAGCAAAGCAGCTGTTTGTAGGATATCAAGTAAGTAGGTAGAAAGCGGCTGGAGAAGTAGCTAGGTGTCCAGAGAAAACATAAAGGAAAAGGAAGACTCGGGAATCTTAACTCCATCTTGCACAGCTTCAAAGGCCACTCCAAAGCAGCTCAGGAAGGCTTGTGCTTACTCTTAGACTGGAATTCAAGTTATCTCATTACTGAACCGTGTAGAGGCCAAGGTGACCCTGATTCACTGAAGAGGTTACTTGCATCAGGATTTCAGTCTGGATGGACAGTAAATTCGCCATCCCTCTGAGCCTTTGTGCTGCTGGGCAAGATACGGATGGAGTCTTGCCAATGAGGGACGGCACGAAAGGCAGAAAATCTGCCTCCAGAAGAGAGATAATAGGGAGTTGCTCCCCTGCCCGGAGCACGGAAGGAACCAGAATTTAACTCGCCGTAACTGCTTCAGTGGTGCCCCTGCAGAGAACATGGTTTGTTTACCCAGAAGTTTGTATATTACAGCTGCTACCAGTTTGTTGTGTTAAACAGTCTGTGTTAATGGTGCATTGTCCACCAATCTGTTACCAGTTTGTTGCACCCAATTTACGGACTACGTTGCTCAAATTCTACATCAGTTTGTTGCGTTACTGCCTGTGCAGTTTACGTGGCCCAAAGGAATACACCTTGTATGCAAAGCCAAGAATTTATTGTTGGCTTAATTAAAGTTTTAAGGGTCTAATCGAAGAATTATTATTAGTTCTGTTGCAATGAAGCTAACACTGAAAGTTTACGGTGTGCGTGGTTAAAGCGGATACATTTCTCCTTTACCCCTTTCTCTGATGTTACGTTCCTCTCTTTAGTGCCCCTTTAACTCCTGAGGTTGATGATTTTACCCAGGGACAGGAGAGTTGCAGCCAGTTGTCAGCATCCAATGTCTTTTCCCAAGAGGTGTATCTTGCTGCTGGTGGATGTTTCCTCCTCTGAATTTTTGGGTCCGCTTCAGTTGATTTTTATGCATTTGCTAAGGCAGACCTTTTACTTGCTCGTGGTTTGCAGTTCCACGGTATGTATGAGTTGACTACCTACTGTGATTTACACGTTTTGGAGGCTTGTTCTTTGGTCTCTTTGTTACCCCTAAAGCTGGTTTTACCTAGCTCCCCAGTTTCTGTTTCTTTGGTGACCAATACCAGACCGCTGATGAGTTTTTATAGTCCTGGGGCCTCCAGTATAACCCTGTTTCTGTATTTTCAAGTTACCTGCTGTTATCCCATGCTTGTATTCTTGTGTGGTGCGTTTTATTCTGTTGCTGCTTTCTACTAGCTGGGGAAGTCTGTATGTAAGACAATTGTACAGAGCGAAGTAAAAGCAAAGCCGAGTAGCGTAACGGCTGGACGGCTGTTGGTACAGCCGTGCACCAGCAAGGCCATATTGACTGAGCCACAGAGCTACAAGGCATCTCCGGCTGCATTGCTGCTGGCTTTCCACACCGCTCTTCCTGCTGTTGCTTGGTAATGTTCCATCAAAGGACGGGACTGGGAGAGCACCGGGTCACTACTGGGTCTTTCCTGTAGCTAGAGTTGCTCCCCAGCATGGTCAGATCCAGGATAGAGATGGCATTTGGTTGAGAATTGTTCTGTGAGAGAGCTGGGAGGAGGCTGCCAAACGGCTCCAGGAAAAGGTCGTCCTTAATATGGTATCAGCTGGTATTTTTTTTTCTGGAAAAAAGTTTCACATATTAAACCACAAGTTGAAGTAATGTCAAATAATCATAGATTTTTTTTCTCTTTTTTGTTTCTTTAGATTGACTGCAAAGTCATGTAGAAAATGCAATTTACGGTTACGTTACTTACCCTTGTACAATTTTTTTTCCTTAAAAAAAAAAGTAACTGAATCTATCACAGTTTCTCATGTGTCTGTCTTATGCTTTGTACGGTACCACAGTAGGAAGAGGGGTTCTTTCACAACATTAGCAGCAGTTTCTCCCAGCTGCAAGTGGAATTTAAAAGTTTCAGATTTATTTTCTGCATCATTTTAATGATGATGGTGGTGAGAAGACTGATTGTTTTAAACTCTGTTTCACACTTCAAATATTCAGTACTTCAGGGTTTTCATCATAGCATTTTATTGTGTATTTACTGTGAGGTACATGGTCACTGTGGGAAATAGAAATGTGAAATGTAATACTAATTTGTGAACTATATTATTATGAAAACAGAGATGCCCTGGATATCTGGGAAAATGGGGAAGAAGGAAATAAAGGAAAGGGGAAAAAAAAGTAAGTCCTTTGAATTTTTTACCGGTTCTTTGTCATTCGTGTATAAACTATTAGTTTTTCTTTTGGGCTTCACGTTTGTGCGTTGCCTTTGAGTGCCAAGGAAACTTTTTCTTTTGGCCTGCTCTCCCTACTTAAACATTTTCAGATTGTGAAAAGATGTCTTTATAAGAATACTTTGCTTTATGGCAATAGGATCATTACATTTTGATGTTACTGCAGTAAAATTAGAGGATGTGAAGAAGTGTAGAAAATGCTACCAAAGCAGCATAAAAAGGTCATAAAAAACTGTCTTGATAGACAACTTACTGGAAACTTGGGGAGTGGGAGGAGTGGAAAATACGTGTTCCTTTTTGCTTACATGATTTAATTCCTCAAAACTTTGTTATGTTTCTAACAGCAGCAAATCCCGTGTCTTTTACAATATTAATTTTCCTAAGAGTCTCCCTCGAAGCAAACTCAAATCTGAAAAATCCTTGAGTTCAGTTCAGTCCAGGTGAACAATGAAAAGCTGAAATTTTATGTCACTTGTCACATTTCGTTCACTGCATGGACTCCATGATCCGAGAATGACAGATTCACAAATCTTATCCATCCTTCCTAAACTACATTTATGATACTTGCAATTAAAAATTAAAAGGGGAGCTAGTTTTAAAGATGCTGTGTATCTGACATCTGGGAATCAGATCCCCTATAAAAATTCTAATTTCAAAATAAACTCCACATAAGTAAATTAAATTTTTCATTTATTTTCATTGAATTTTGTCATACTTGTTTGAACATTATACCCATTCAGGTATCTGTAGTTTAGGTAATGAGTTCTAATCCTGCTGGTGGTGGTGAGATCTGTTGCATCCTTTGGAATTTTGCGAGGATAAACTCTTGCTCAACTTCATGTATTTGCATCTAGTTCAGGTAGAGAAAAAGAAATACAGAGAAAACAAGAGGAAAGGAGAAAAAGTGTAACTCCCTGCTTGACCTTTTTTGTGTTTTTGGTTTGGAAACTGTGGCATCATGTGGTTCAAAACAGTTCTTTCTGTGACCCCAGGAAGCATAATATCGTACATAGATGCTATGACAGGGAGAGGTATTACTTTTCTCCGACAGTGTAAGAAGATTTCCAGCCAGAAAAGCACAAAATGAACTTTAAGTGATCTCCCTTGGAAAAAAGTCAGGACTCGAAAAACTAGAACAACCTTCCAACAACGTTTTGTTTGTCAAATCCACCAATGTCATGAATGCTGTGTATCTGTGTAATGAAATGATGTCTGATAAAACTGATGGCCGAGCCCAGAGAGTTGTGGTGAACGGTGTTAAATCCGGCTGGCGGCCGGTCACAAGCGGTGTTCCCCAGGGCTCGGTTCTGGGGCCGGTCTTGTTCAATATCTTTATAGATGATCTGGACGAGGGGATCGAGTGCTCCCTCAGTAAGTTTGCAGATGACACCAAGTTGGGTGGGAGTGTTGATCTGCTGGAGGGCAGGAGGACTCTGCAGAGGGATCTGGACAGGCTGGATCGATGGGCAGAGGCCAACTGTATGAGGTTTAATAAGGCCAAGTGCTGGGTCCTGCACTTTGGTCACAACAACCCCATGCAACGCTGCAGGCTTGGGGAGGAGTGGCTGGAGAGCTGCCTGGTGGAAAGGGACCTGGGGGTGCTGGTTGACAGCCGGCTGAACATGAGCCGGCAGTGTGCCCAGGTGGCCAAGAAGGCCAACAGCGTCCTGGCCTGTATCAGCACTAGTGTGGCCAGCAGGAATAAGGAAGTGATCGTGCCCCTGTACTCGGCACTGGTGAGGCCGCACCTCAAATCCTGTGTTCAGTTTTGGGCCCCTCACTACAAGAAGGATGTTGAGGTGCTGGAGCGTGTCCAGAGAAGGGCAACGAAGATGGTGAGGGGTCTGGAGCACAAGTCTGATGAGGAGCGGCTGAGGGAACTGGGGTTGTTTAGTCTGAAGAAGAGGAGGCTGAGGGTAGACCTCATCGCTCTCTACAACTACCTGAAAGGGGGTTGTGGCGACGAGGGTGTTGGTCTCTTCTCCCAAGTAACTAGTGATAGGACAAGAGGAAATGGCCTCAAGTTGCACCAGGGGAGGTTTAGATTGGATATTAGGAAAAATTTCTTCACTGAGAGGGTGGTCAGGCATTGGAACAGGCTGCCCAGGGAGGTGGTGGAGTCGCCATCTCTGGAAGTGTTCAAAAAACGTGTGGATGTGGTGCTTCAGGACATGGTTTAGGGGACACGGTGGCGCTGGATTAATGGTTGGACTTGATGATCTTGAAGGTCCTTTCCAACCTAGTGATTCTGTGATTCTGTGATTCTGTGATTCTGTGAAAATTCAGGTTTACTCTATTGATAGCAGAGTTTTGTGTAAGAATTATGATTTCTTGTTTATATCTGGGAGGCTAAAAACCTGCAGATTCACAACACAACAAATTGAGATTAGCTACTATGTCCCTCAGATATGGATACATCGTTTTCTTCCTTTTTTGCTTTTTGTTTTTTTGGTCAATGTCATTATCAGTCCTTGGAGGTTTAACTTATTTGTTCCACAGAAAATTTTTTTAGAAAATTATATGACTAGACACAGGAAAGGAACCATACTAATCAAATATGCTAAGCACTGGAGTCTGCTTCAGTGTATTCCTTTTGTCTGATATTGAGAGACCAGTTTCACGAAGCATTTTAACCAGATTTTGATAAAAAATGGATTTCTGTCCTCAGTGTCACACAGCAGAATGTGAAGCAAAACATATTGAGTTTGGAGTTGAAACTTTGGGTTCTGTCTCCATGTCTGTTGATTCCTCCTACATTTCTTCCTTATTTGCTCTTGTCTCATACAATTCAGTAAGATAATTCTGGGAACATTTCTGTTTAACTTCAAACCGAGAGCAGGCACCGTATGGCCTGCTCAGCTGACACTTCTCTCTAAATAATTAAAGTGACTGTCCATTAAAGATTTGCAGCCTCATGACACATTTCCCAGTCATGACAGTCAATCATTTAGGAGGTCAGATCAACCTTTCCTGCATTTACTTTTCTGTAAATTAACATCTGGCCATAAAAAAGGTATTGCTGTCGGAACTAAGCTGAAATATTTTACTATGCTGGTGATGATTGAAAGTGCTGCATGCCGATATAAAAAGAATTTTCCAGGAAAATAGTTTTTCACATCTCTTTATCCCAAATCAGTACATTTTAAAATTCACTGGCACCCATTTAGCAATGATGAAAAGATAGGGCAGTGGTATCTGACTTTTTTAAGTTGTCATGAGCTTTCTTCCAGTTGCAACGAAACAAATGTTGTTTGAGACTTGAAAACTGAAATCTATTTTTACTATTGCCAAAATTACGTTTAATTTAGTCTGAGAGAATTCTTAACTCAGAGCTTTTTATATGAAGTTGTTTTGGGGTATGTAGTAAAAAATTTAATTATCAATACTCTTTTGGATGTTATCATCTTCCTTTTCATTGTCCGAGATTTTGGCCAAAATGGAAATTAGAAATGCTCCCTCTCCCAGAGGAGAGAAAGTGGAGAAAACGCTCCACTTCTGTAATCTCGGCGATGGGATTCTTCAACTTTTTAAAACTCTGTTGCTGTTGCTGTAATTTTGTGGTTTAACAATGATATGCATTGAAATATCCTATTCATGCCTGCTCTTTTCCTCTCTTTGTCTCACGCTCGTCTGATTTCCTGAGGGGTCCATCCCCCTCTGTCTCCCTCTGGGAAAACGGACACCACCGTACTCTTTTTAATAGTTGCAATCACTTAGGGGCCAGAACCAGGCTATGGATATGCCTCCAAGCGCAGCCTCCCTCCACTGAGCAGGTTCCTCTTCCTAATGGCATCTCCGCGGAATGTAAACTAGTAGCAATCTCCAACAGATGTTGCACTAATAGGTGTTTAAAGAAGTGCGAAGAAAGCAAATTAACCTTGTATAGAGATTAACATCCCTTCTGCAGCATGCCACTTGATGCCTCTCAGTTTGTAGTGTTTTCACCCAATTGTTCTTAAAAGAGAACGGGTGAAATGCGGTGTCAGGGTAGTTGCTGCTGAGGTGTTCTAGCTCCGTTACTGAAAAGGGGAATGAGTGTGTAAATGGATTTGGGACCCTCTTGCAGGCAAAATGAAACCTAAACCATCAAAGAACATTCTTTTGTGTGTGTGTTGCATGGCGTCATCTTGTAACCCCTAAATCTTTAAAGTGCTCATTAAAGGTCTCTTTCTGAAATACTTTCAGCCGCGTATATTAATAAAGAAGCTTTCTTTGTAGTTGGTTCTTTCTTCAAACTCTCCTAGTGAACCAGCCCAAAGCAAAAGGCATTCAGTGCACTGTTAACCGTTTAGATAAAAACCCTTTGCATAAACTACCTATCTACCTACTTCTGAATTGCTTCAAGCTGCAGCCTTCACATTCCTTCTTGCAGCCTAACCTATTTTTGTCAATGCCTTTACTAAGGATTTCCCTCCAGTAGGTCAGGCATTCCATTATGAATCAATCATTGCTGCCCTTTCGACTCATTAGCCTCAATTTCCTTCATTACAACTAAAAAGCTTGTAGGAGTTGATCAAAAAGCAACACAGCAAGGAGATAATGGAGGAAAAGAAACATTCCGCATGGGTAAGTATGAGCTTTAACCGAACTATTTTGGAGAATTTGTTCAACCCCACAACAAACACTTTCATTAGACCACATCAGTTTCATTATCTGTCTTTTTTGGAGGTGTCTTAGACATGCCAGAGGGAAATTAAGAGTTAAAATGAGCAAAAAATGTCAAATATGTAAGTGTGTGTAGACAATGCCATGGTCTGGACAGGAAAGGATTCATTGAGAAGGCTTGGCAGAAGTAACATGGTTTGATTTTAAATGCATTTCCTCCTGTTTCCATGTATTTCCTTCTGCTTCTAAACTAGGATGAATGTGGTATGCATAAGTCTGTTAGATGATTTGCCATTTGTTTCAGTTTCTCCTTTGATAAAACAGAGATGCTGAACATTATGCTTTGCAAAATCTTTTGCAGTCTACTACTAATGTATATACACACACGTATGTATGGTGGTATGTACATGTGTTATGATTATACGTGAGCATGTCTGTAGATTGAAGTTTTACACAGAATAGGTTTTCAATTTACTTTCTTAAATTATTTAACTAAGATAATGATATGACGTGAAAGTGTCTAATGGATTTATGAGGTCCAGTGTGAGCCCAAACTTACAATTCACAAACACTTCTGTGACTACACTCGTTGAGTAACCCCAAAATAATGTGACATTTTAGTAACACTGCAATTTCAATTCATGAATTTCCACTACAGAAATTTATTTCAAGTTGGACAATGTATACATTGCATTTTTTAATTTCTTCCATCGTGAAGTGAATCCTGCCACTTTTTTTTTTAATAACGCTATCCCTGTAAATTGAGTTGCTGGTTGTAACCCAGGGTATTAATTTAAAAGAAGATATAAAATAAGCTTTTTTTCTCAGCATGTTTTTTAAAAGCTGCTCTGAATTGGGACATAGAGTGTTCTTATTTCATCCCTTGAAAAAAACTATTTAAGCAGGTGCAAACTGTAATGCTTTATTCTGGCATTTTTCACATCATTTTGAACAGATGTCAATGCTTTCCTGGTGTGCAAGACACTAAAGGCTCCCATATGTTACGTGTCAGTGCAAACCTCTGATAAGAGGGTTTCTACTGTATTCCGATATCACTGGATGGTATTTCAAATGCATCTGTGTTGCAAATCCTGGCATTGTAAACAGCCATAGCACACTAATTCTGTTCTGATTTTCCAGTCTAGAAGAAAAAAACAATCTTTTCCACTTCCTAGATTGTTTATCTAGAGCTTTGATCCCCACTAAACTACTTTTCAGAATACTGGATACACTTTTGGTGTCATTGATCTCTTCTTACTACCATTTACTTGCCTTCAGGGCTACCTGAGGCATTCAGCTTAAATTTGATCTGAAATTTATAAACATTATGGCTCACTATCTGAAATTCCTCTCACATTTTGTTGTGCTCTGTGCTATTGAATGGTAATGGGGACAGTAGTGGTCCCCTGTAGCCAATTTTGCATTGTCTGTTCTAGGTTAAGTTTCTCATCAACCTTTGGAACAGCGATGTCTGAGCACCTTCTGGCTCTCGACATTAAGTGGTGTGACTAGGCTATGTCACGTATTACTCATGTCCTCTCCGGTATCCAGGGTAGTTACATGTTTTGGTAGAGTTTGACAACTTTCTGCTTGAATTCTTGGGGTAGGAACAGACAGAAATGTCTTGTGTTTTCCAGTGCTCGCTGATGTAGACAGCCTCTCCTGGACAGGTAACGTAGGGCTATTGTCTTCATTATTAATGGCAATGGGACAGCTGAGGAGAAACTCACCTTCTAATCTACAGCTATCCTTGTACGTCCACCAGTGATTTAGGAATCATACAATCACAGACTTACAGAATGGTTTGGGTTGGAAGAGACCTTTAAAGATCATCCAACCCAGGATATGATTGGCTTTCCGGGCTGCAAGCACACATTGCTGGCTCATGTCCAATTTGCCATCCCACCAGTACCCCCAAGTCTTTCTCAGCGGGCCTGCTCTCAATCCCTTCATCCCCCAGCCTGCCTTGATAGTGGGGGTTGCCCTGACTCAGGTGCAAGACCCTGCACTTGGCCTGTTGAACTTCGTGAGGTTCGCATGGGCCCACTTCTCAAGCCTGGTGATCAAGGTGGCATCCCTTCCCTCTGGCGAATCAACTGCACCACTCAGCTTGGAGTCATCCACAAACTTGCTGACAGTGCACTCAATCCCACTGTCTGTGGTGTTGATGGAGATATTAAACAGTACTGGTCCCAGTACGGACCCTTGAGGGACATCATTTGTTACTAGTTTCCGTTTGGACATTGAGCCATTGACTGCAACTCTTTGGATGATGCCATCCAACCAAATCTTTATCCATTGAATAGTCCAGCCATCAAGCCACCTCTCTCCAATTTAGTGACAAGGGTGTTGTATGGGACCGTGTCAAAGGCCTTGCAGAAGTCAAGCTAAATCACAGCTGCTGCTCCCTTACCCACTGATACAGTCAATCCATCATAGAACGCCACCAGATTAGTCCTTTGCCCTTAGTGAAGCCGTGTTGTCTGTCTCGAATCACCTCTCTAATGCCTTCCATATGCCTTGACATAGCTTCTAGAAGGATCTGTTCCATGATTTTATCGGGCACAGAGGTGAGGCTGACAGGTTTGCAGTTCCCAGAGTCCTCCTTTTTCCCCCTTTTGAAAATGTGTGTGATATTTCTCTTTTCCCAGTCACTGGGGACTTCACCTGACTGCCAGTACTTTTCAAATATGATGGAGAGCGGCTTAGCAACTACATCTGCCAGTTCCATCAGGACCCCAGGGTGCATCTCACCAAATCCCATGGGCTGGTGTACATTCATGTTCCTCCGATGGTCTCAGACCTGCTCTTTTCCTATCATGGGTGGGACTTCATTCCCCCCAGTGCCTGCCTTGAGATTCAGGGGCTCGAGAGACGTGGGAAGAGCAATTGCCAGTGAAAACTAAGGCAAACAAGTGGTTGAGTACCTCAGCTTTTGCCATGTCAGTTGACACCAGAACCTGACTTACTTATCAGGAAGGGGAGTACAATTTCTTTTGTCTTCCTTTGCTGACTAACATAACTGTCAGATCCTTTCTTATTAGTCTTCACATCCCTTGCCAAACTTAGATCCGGCTGTGCCTTTCCTGATCCCATCATCACTCCCAGGCAGTACCCCTTTAATCTTCCCAGGATGTATGTCCCTGCTGCCACTGCCTATGCGTTTCGCTTTTGTCTTTCAGTTTTACCAGGAGGTTCCTACTCAGCCGTGCTGGTCTCCTAATGTCCTTGCCTGATTTCTTGCACGTGGGAATTGACGGTTCTTGTCCTTTAAGAAAAATGTCTTTAAGCAGCTGCCAGCTATGTTCTGCTCCTTTATCCCTGAGGACCCAGCGATCCCATCCACCAGTTCCTAAACAGTTCCTAAAGGTTCACTTTCCTAAGTTTTAGGGTCTTTAATATACATTTTGCCTGTCCTATATCCCTTGAGATCATGAAGTCCACCATCATGAAGATCACTGCAGCCCAAGCTACCACCAGTCTTGACCTCTCCAATAAATTCCTCTATGTTAGTGAGCAATAGGTCCAGTAACGCATCTCCTCTGGTTGGGGTTTCTACCACCTGGATTAGGATGTTATCCTAATGCACTCCAAGAATCTCCTAGATCGCTTGCAGCTTGTTGTGCCACTTCTGCAGCAGATGTCAGGGCAGTTGAGGTCCCCTAACAAGATTCTTCCAGTACTTAAAGTGAGAACGCTTCATTGACATCCTTCCCTTGACCTTTTGGCCTGTAGTAAACACGTTTCCTGTGTTGTCTTGGTCTGTAATTTTCACCCATAAGCTCTTGACCCCTGCATTGCTGTTTTTCAAAGACAGCTCTGTGCAATCAACCTGTTTTTTTTATGTAGATGGCAACCCGCCCATCTTACCTTTCTTGCTTGCCCCTCCTGAAGAGTTCATAGCCACTGAGTGCAGCGCTCCAGCCATGTGATTCATCCCACCAAGTTTCAGTTGCCACCTGATAGCCATCAGTTCATATCTTTCTAACTGCACAGTGGCTTCCAGCTCCTCTCGTTTGCTACCCGTGGTGGTGTGTGCATTGGTATAGACACTTGGACTCTTGGCTGTCTCACCTTTTTGGCAGAGCCTTTTTGGAGGGTTGGGGGGCATTCCTTACTGCTCTGGTAGCTGCGCTTATCCACCTGTTGCTTGTGAGTACCCAAGTGTCACACCCTCAGACCCCAGACGCCCAAGTCCATTAGTTTAAAGGGTGATCTACTAAGTCAGCCAATCTGCCAGAAGTACTTCAGCATTCTCTAGAATCTTTAGAAATTTGCTCTAGATGTAGGAAAATCTCCCAGGCTGCATTGAAGGAGCTGCTGAAACAAGTTCCTTATCCTCGATAATTGTGTTGAACCCACTGCACAGTTAATATTCCTTTCAGACTGATGTTTCAAGGTCTTTCAAAGCAAAGGTGCTTGATATCTTATGAGCAGCCTTATTGTATCTTATAAGTTGAAAGAGCCTTCACTTCAGACTGAATTTGAGGATAGAAACAATAAAGCAAAATACATTACAATAGTAATAACAACAACAACATTAGCCTTCCGTTTAATCTTTCTTTGTGTAGCCCCAGTATGAACACAGATCTGCAGCCACTTTACTGCCTTAAAAAGTTGATTTATACCTTGGAGCACAGCTAAAATCATTGCTTTAGCACTGGGTCTTAAATCTGCCTAATGATTACAACCACAGAGGAAACCGGCAGGTTTCTGTTATAACCCTGTTTATGATGATACCCGGCTCCTTTCTAGGCACTATCTGTTGAAGATCCTCAGCTGTCAGATAACACCAGAGCTCCTGGAAACATAAAATAGACATCAGTGGTTAATTAGTAAGTGAGGGAATAAACAGCTTAATCATCCAATAATATTTATGTGAGCAACTTCTTGCAGCAGACTTCCTTAAAGCAGAGGTCCTAGTTAGCTAATTATTTTTTCTCGTCTTTGTTTCTTTGACTATTATAAGGCTACATATGGTAAGTGGGTCATGGCCATGCTGCTTATATCCACATTTATTGATATGAACTCAGAAAGAATGATTTCATTTGGGAAACCGAATGAAAATATGGAGGGTAGGGCCCCAGGGGTCCTGGCCATGGTGGTGTTGCAGAAGAGGAGGTTGTAAGGTGTTCCTGTGGTTGTGTATAACTTCTTTGATTGTCTGTGGTATTCGTTTTCCATTCATCTTTAGAAATACTCATATATTCACTCCACTTTCAGATTTGGGTTTAACTTAGTTGGTTGCTTTTGTAGGTCTCTCATTTTTTCTATGACCTGTGGCTAAAGGTTTCATTGATATGTGGTAAATGATATTTTTGCAGTTGTCTGTCTTACGCCTTTTTTTTTCTTCAAAGGCATTTTTTCCATTCATTCGCATATCTCAGTTGTGTTCTACATATATTTATGTATTCATTCAGGTGCAAATTTACCTTTTGCTTTGCAGAACTCTATTACTTTACAAGGTATGTTCTTAGCCAACCATTCTCTCATGTTTTGAATTTCTGTTCTATCAACCAAGCTTTTTCAGAGCACAGTGTTACCTCCACCACCCCTTTGTATCTCAATCAATTGCTGCATCTATCAGAGACTATTACATACCTTAACATTTGCTTCTCTGAATATTGCTTGATGGGAGGGAACTTTCTTTTGCATGGGACTTCCGCCCTAGACTGGGTTGAAATCCAACCAGTTCTTTCCTTAGGTGCACTTGAAATGGAAGTATTTTGAAATGGAAATATTTTAGAGAATCTTTGCTTCTCCTTGAAAGGAGGAGAATATCACAGCGGTTACGACACCTTTCTTGGCATATGGAGTATTATGGCTTCTCTTTTAATTATTCTGGATGTTATTTCTGGCTCCTGTCTTAGAAGGTCTGATAAATATGTGTGAAAGTCTCGTCATCACAACATGTACATCCCAGCATTTCCAGCATCACTTTTCCTCAGTGACCACCTTTCATGAGTATTTTAAGTCTCTTTCTCAACTTGCCCATTATGTGTGAGGTTACTACATGTAATTGTGGTGGTTGCATTTCTTTGTGAGTAAGTAATTGTAGTCACTGATAAAAGACATAGAATATAATTCGTCCCAGTTCTTAGCTCATTCCCTTTGCTGGTCTTAAGATCAATTTTCAACCTATCTTACATCAATATAATCGCGGCTTGAAGGTTATCTGGGGGCTCTGTTTTCATTCCTGTGTCAAAGGTGTTTTTGTAAAAATTCTCTCTGATCATGTTTCCAGGTTTTTTATGTTTTCATGGCTAAAATTTCCTGGGTATCATATATAATTTCCTATATAACATTGCTAGATCATTTGATTGGTTTGCAGAACTTCAGGGTTCTTTTACCCTATAATGGTACATGATTCCCAATATACTGACTAAAGAAGAGAAGTATCGACCAAGAAACATCAAATTGAATTGTTGCCAGGCTGTGAGATGAAATAGGAAATGGATTTATTTGCCTTGGGAACAGTTTTCTTAAAAATAAAAATGACTGTATGGATTCAGACATTAGGTGAACCATAGGCAGGTTGACTTCCATTTTTTATATTAAAATATTTTTCTAAGAACAACCACTATGGCACACCACTTGGGCATATACCTCCCTTTAGGGCTTAACTATTTAAATGGGGTGCAACACAGAGAGCCAAAGGACAGTTAAGAACATGCTCATCTCAGAAAAATCTATTCTCCAATTATTTATAAAGAGGTAAAATTCGGCCGATGCTCATGAGAGGTCATGGTGGAAAGTGAAGGAGCTCTGGCACTAACATGTTTCCTAAAAAAAGGTGTTAAATATCTTTGTATTTACTGATATTTTTGACACAGATACCTGTTACTGTCTCTGTTTCACAAACAGGAAAATGGAATGCTTGAGATAGCGACCGGATGGTTGAAGGTTTCTCAGCACATTCAGGCAGTCAGTGGATGGAACATGATCAAAATCAGCTTTAACATTTATGCAGCAAAAACATTTCTTTTCTTCTTCCGTAGTTTCCACATCAAGAAAACCCACCAACCTACTAGAAAGATTAGAGTTCCAATAACCCTTTTCTTTAACCCACGGTGGTACTCGGACTTATGTTAGGTGAAGCCAGCTCTGCTATATTAGAGATATTTCTAGCTCGGAATTACGTCAGTTTTGGAGCAACAACATAGGCAACAAACACACAAACAGTATTTGCATTAAGATATGCAATGTTATTTTTCTGAAAAAACGCAGACTGTTAAGTGTTACTACCATAAGCAGGTTTAATATCTTCTTGAATTAATCAATATTCACTTTGAGCATTACCATTCTCTCTTTTTTTTCCCCCTATTGCTTTTATGAGTGCTGTGTTCAGTAAGATTTATTAGGGAAATATATGTAAAGATGTGTCTAGATTTTGTGGAAGTGCAGTTCTAAGAGGCCAGATGATGCTAATTAGGACTACCAGACTGAAAGGGAGGTTACATAGGTTGTTACTTCTGTAGAGCTTATCCAGGGCTGCAGAGGAAGCATGGTGGGGAAAGAACCTCTCACAATTCTGACAGGGTGTGCGATGAAGGCTACAGACAGAACAATAACTGTTGAATTTGCTGGAGGAAGCTTATATGATGAAAAGCTTTGGAGAGGACAAAAGCAAGGGATGATAAGACTAGCCGAGGTATGTAGGACAGAGGAAAAAAGCAAAGACAGACATGCCTCCTGGTTGTCTTCTTTCCTTTATTTAGAATTCTGGTATGTGCCAATGTATTAAAAAAATACAACCTAATAGGAAACATAAAGTACTGAGCAAAAGAAGTCCAGATCCCATGCTTTGCAATACACACGCTCTGTTTGTGAACTAGGGAGTACACATCCACCTGAATTATGCAGCATTTATGAGACCTGAAGTCAGATCCAGCAACAAATCTGGATGTTTGTTTAAATATTGAATCATTCTCTGTACTTCTGCAGCCGACTTTATATACTTGTATTTGTTTAAGATAGAAAAGACTTCTTTCCTTCTACTGTGTAATGAACATTTGGATATATCTGAATATAATGTGTGTGGATCTGTGCATGTGTGTTTTAATACATTTTATTTAATGTGTAAGGACCATTCCTTACCTGATAAAAATGAAGTGATCCAACGTAAGTCACCGGACCAGATCCTTGAATATAGCGATTCCATGGATGTGAAAGGAGCTACCATACGACTGGGTTCAATGATTATGATAAATATGTATTTTCTGCTGATATATGGATATGCTTCTGTATATACTTGTGCATATTTTTATTTGTGTACATATATCTACTCATATATATATATATGCATGTACCTATATATTACTTACAAACGTTTTTCCTGAAATGTTATATCTCATTTCTTTCCAAACTGCATGCCTGCAAGTAATAAGAAAAGACAGTTTGAAGCAATTTATAAGACACAGTTCTGTAGGAACCGAGTTTGTCGAGCCCAGGTAATGACTCTTATTTTTCTAAAATTAGAAGCTAGTTCTGCCATCCAAGGATTTTAACAATAACAGTGACTACTTCTGTCTGTGGCGGATGTAAATGTATTCACTAAATAACTTCTGGAAAACTTTAGAGTTTTTGCTTAGGAAGTAAGTGAAGTGAAAAGCATCCGTCTCTAATTCAGTAGAAGACTTGAAAAACAAGGCAGCAGCAGTGGGGTCTGCATCTGGTGGTAAGAAGCATTACCATGCAGATGAATTAGCACAGTGTCGTTTTCTCAGACCTAATATCATGAATCAGGAACATGGTAGAAACTATAATTGTGAAACTAATTTCTACTATGAAGCATAGGTTAATACGTATGTTTGGCCCTTCAGTGAAATATTAACTTTGAGATATTCCACGCAGTGCTATGCTAAGGCAATCCAGCAGAATGTGAATGGAATTACCTAGGCACTGGCTAATGCTGTGTGCAAACAAAGGTGGCCTTTGCATAATTTTGTTTTTAGAATATGCCTTTATATTAGATTTCAAAGCATTTCTGGGAAATACGTGCAGCTGTTGGCATTCAAAGTATGAGTTTGCATGCACTTTCAGTTAATTTCTGGGAGAGGTACCTGTGTAGCTGCAGCAAGCTATAAAAAGTCTGATTGTCCCTTACCAGCGATTTTATCAGTGATAATTTTGTTACTTGGTGTTGGGCGTGAACTGAATCATTCACTAGAATGGAAGAAACTGCATCGTCTGTGTCTCTTGCTGTGGGAACAAAGCTGACAGGCAAAGGCAAGTAATGGCCTGGCGTGTCCAAGGGTTAAGTGCTGCAGAGAGGTTGGGAAAGCTCAGATCGGCCGCAGTGCAGCACGCAGAGACACTAGAGACCTGTGCAGCTTCCCTGGGCGCGTGTGAGGACCTGTAAATCACTAGGCAAAGTCAGAGACTAATTCCAGGATTTGAACAATAATGCAATTTGCGAAAGCAGATACTAAAAAACCCGGGTAAGATCACGGATGTTGTAGGGCTAGGCCGTAAAGCTAAGCTTATTAATTTGAGCAGTTACCAGAGCTTATAAAGCACTGAGGTCTGCAGGCAGATGACCTGGCCCGGGCCTGAGGCTTAGCTAAATGAGCAGACCCGGGGAAAGGACTGGGCACGGCACGTAAAGTCGCCGGACGCGCGACGTGACGAAGCGAGGCGGTCAAGAGGCAGCGGCAGCGCTGCGGCAGACGGCTGCGCTGCACGGGGGGGCAACGTGAGAGACAAGCAGGCTTCACAGGTGATGGGAGGGGGGCGGTGGGGACCTGTCAGAGGGTGTGGTCTTGCAAGGCCAACAGAGCCTCAGTAACATGGCGGTAGCACTAGGTAAAGCCATGTTCACTTCGGTAACAGTATCAGAAGTACCGAATTTGGGTGCAGATACTGCAAGACTGAGACCAACGGAAGAAAAATAATTAGCGGCAGGATGTTTATTTGGGAGGCAGCTGCAATGGAGAAAGGCAGGGGCCAAGGCAGGGGTCAAGGCCGAAGAAGAACGATCCTGGGAAAATGGAGAGGACGGGGATGAGGGGGGCTGGGAGGCAGCAGCAGCTGCGTCCGTAGGGCTATGGGAGGAGAAGCTCCTGGGTGTGAGGGGCCCGGTGCCAGGCTACGATGGGCCAGGAAGGAGGGGTCCCTTCAGTCCCAAAGGCCACGGGACTTGGCAGCTTCCTTTCTGCATAAGCACCAATTCATCGAAGTGCGGGGTCTGAATATAATAAAAAGGGACTTTGTGGTTAATGAGAGACTGAGATGGATTTGTTGAAAATTTTGCTTCTCAAATGTGTTAGCAATCAATAAGAAAACAGGAATTCATGCAGTTAATAAGGCAAAACGAGACAAAGTATATGGTAATAAATGAACGAAAGACTGGGTGAGTAGACAGGAAAGAGGGAGATAGATACACCGTAAAATGAAGATGGTCAGTGATGTTTGTTGGTGCCCAGTAGCAGTAGTTCGAGGAATACATAACAAGGCTTTCGATAAAAGCATTCATGTCACACGTTACAAGCTACTAGCAAACTGAAAGACACGTTCATGAACATACAGCTAGAAGACAAATGGACGGCGATGATGCAGAAGTCTTGCTGGGGCACTTAATACATTCCCCAAACACGGCACTGCAACAGAAATAGCCACTTGTCACATGTCACATGAAATAGCTTAGCAAATAAAAGGTTGGGTTTTGGTTTTTTTTTTAATACGTGCTACCTATGGTGCATCGTCACAGCAGGCTTATAAGAAAAGATTAGTCACTGCATGATGTTCAGATAAAACGCTATCAGAGGTGTTCACAAAGGCTAATTTAGTCTGCAAGATCAGGTGTCCTCTCCTGTTCAAGGCGGGAGCTTATGCCTTCTGGGAAATGGCCTGTCCCCTCCATCCCCACGTGCAACTAAATAAACCCCATAAAATGTCATTAGGCAGAACAGCCCTGCTGAGCACTGCCTACCCTAACCCTCCTCCCCCTCAAACCATGGTGACCATCTCCAAACTGCTACCGTGCTGTTGCCATTGAACAAAACCTGTCCGGTGTCTGGGATGATGCTGTCTGTCATGGGCCAAAGTTACACCAGGGAGTGTGAACAGTGAAGCACCAGCTGTCGTGGAAAATTGCTTGAGACAGTGTCATGAGCCAGATCCTGCAGGCACTTGTCTTACCACTGGTTTTGGAGGGCATCTAGGAAGATTAATTGTGGCTTCTATGAGGTAATTATCCTAACTGCAGCCTTCTTAATGTAGGGTGAAATTGTGGCTAGCTTTCTGGGCTTTGACAGAAAAGAGTGAGTGAGCCCTGTCATTCATCCAGAGGTCAAGACGAAGATTGCACACTTCAGATTTCAGTGCAAATGAGGAATGAAGGACAGGACCCCGACCTTGCCTTCCAGGATTACAAGAAGAACATGGGATTGATGGCAGCATCATGGGAGAAAATATGGTATTATCATGTAGAATATTGGGAAGTGAGAGAAGACTCAGCCACTGCTTTCTCTACAATCTAGTCCTGAGACAGCACAGCTGCAAATTAACTGTATGTGAAGACTTGTAGGAAAGCTCCAAGCCTGACAAACAGAAGTGTTGAATGAAACCTTTCAACAAGGCTATTATGCTTGTGACTCTGATGGGGAGAGATCGTTAAGTATGAAATGGTGAATTGGGAAATACTTTACCCTCTTCAGTTGAAGAACAGGCTGATGATGGAGAAGACTTGAACCATCTATGGAATGAAATGAGAATGGCTTAAAGGGACATGTCAAAATGTTAAATTAGCCTTACTCATTTATAGTGGCCTGTAGTTAGAACAGAAGAAATGATGAATCATGTTGTTACTGAAACTAGGGTGGCACTACAAATATGTGTAAAAATATATATGCCATGGAAAATGTAGTCATTAATGAGAACAAAGTAAAAATACATTTTTAAGCAAGAAGATTAAAATAGCGAGTGGCGATGTCTGCTGAGTGACATGTGGACTCTATCTAATAGAATCAAACAAGTATAAGCAATATGTGGATCCAGAATGGTTTGAACAGGTTCCCAGCTGAGCACCATTTAGTCAGTTTTTCCCTGGAGATGAAAGCTAAGCTTTTGGATATTCTGCCTCGTTTGACTCTATGAGGTACATTTTAGGGTCATCGTCAGAGAAAGGAAGATGAAGAAGAACATATCTGGTTTTTTGACTGGGATGGAAATAGTTGGTAAAGATCTTATGCCTTTGTGAAAAATGATCAAAAGTGGAATGACAGACAATGGCACTATATTCTGCATTTTTTCGTCCTATTTTCTCAATAGGAATTGTCCTGCCATTGAAATGGCTGGACTGAATGATGTTGGGTGTGCTGGACACACAAAACCATGACAAAACATAGACGTGTGGCTGTTTGTGTGTGTGCATCCAAATAAAACTATCCCCTAAATGGGAAAATTCCGTGTGATTAATGCCCACTCACATCTATGCCAAGTCATCTGTGACTTAACGGGGCTTAATGCTGTGCTTAGATCACTGCTTGAGAACACCCAGGACTGACGCGGTCAGGGAGCACTGGGTGAGGTGAATCACATATTACACAAAGTCGACAGCAGTGGGGAGCATGGAGGGCTGCAGGTGGAGGATCCACCTCTCTCTCTGAAAAGGCCATCAGATAAGGAACTGCTCTGAGAACGACGAGCTGTCAGGAAGGCGTGGTGCTCTAGCAATAATTACCGAACTTTGTCCAGGCAGACAGCTGAGAGTTGTGACAAGTAATCCTCTCCGCTGTCAGATATACAAGCTGTGCTGGCTAATCTCCTGCCTGAGACTCGCTGCGTGTGAGACTCTCCACGACCCTCTGTGAGACTCTGCGAGACTCCTCTTGTCCCTCTCTCCGCTAATTGCATGAACAGAGGCTCGTGGTTTCTTCTGGTTAGCATCCTTGCTCTACCTTCGGTTGAAGCAGAATCAAAGGTACAGGTGTGGAAATACCAAGGGATGTGACGGAGGGTCTGGTCTGCCGTGTGACAAGAGCACTATTTTTTTCAAAGGCTTCCTATCTGCTTTCAGGTGAACACATTTAGAAAGGATCGTTATTTTTACTTCCAGTTCTCCTAGTCACGCCTCTATGAGATTCAAAGTCTACGTAAGATTTTCTGTGTTGAAGTTCTGGTTTAAGGGAAATATATTCAGTTCCTGAGTATATTTTTCTTTAGTTTTGTAAATAAGGGTTTTACTTCTAGAAGGCACATTAATAAAAATGGAATAAATAATGTAGTCTCTGGGAGTTGGGCTGAGTAATGAATTCAGGATTTTGGAATAACAGTAGTAGGGATGAATATCTCATCAAATGGTCATTTTAACCCCCCCCCTAAGCACCACAGTGCTCCAACCCATTTTGTAACAGGGGAATAAATATTATTTCATCCTAATCAGTTCATTGTTGCTCCAGTACCTTAGAAACCTATTTATTTCAGAGATCACCGTATTAAAAAAATAATAAATAAAGAAGACCCAGGGCACTGCTTTACTCCCGAAGTAAGCTTTTGTCTCCTGGTTTTGGAGACCGGTTGTCTTCATGACCCTGTAAGCCCAGGCAGGAGTAAACAGCAGTACATTCCCTTGGTGAGCCGCTGTCTTTCCACCCTTAGCAATGAATGAAGTTATGACAGCACGGTGAAATACTTAGAGACACGCATTAAACCGTGGCAGTTGTCCTCCCCCTTGACAAGGCAGTTGGCTGTGGGCCCAATCCTGAACCAAAGTTGATTTCAGGGACAAAAACGGACAGTCAGTAAAGAAGCTGCCGCTGGCAGCTGATAGACAGTAACTTTCTCCTTACTTTCCCAACGACATTCAGCAGTAAATCTGTCTTGATCACCCTTTATCTGCCTAATTTTAATCCTACCCTCCAAGCCATGAAGAAGCACATAACTGTAGCATTCCTCATCCCTTAAAAAGAGTAAGGCAATTTAAGGCCCAGATGATGTCTTAACCCTATTCTCAGCCCTGGAAATCTGAAGGGAAGTTAAATTGGGGCACCTTTCTTTCTTCGCACAAAGGAACTGGCAATTTCTGCCCACAGTGGCACACGCCAAGCTCTTATTTCACAGCACCACACTCTTGCAAAGCTCTTTCTGCATTTTCAAGTCTTGCTGAATTTCCTTAAGAAAATCTAATCCAGGGATATCATCTTTCAGTGTAAATTCGTATCCATCCTCAGCATTAGAAGATACTGTTGAATCCAAGAGCTGCAGACCGTTGAATTTACTGCTGCAGTTTCACCTCCTGAACCTTTTGTTAGACTACTGTTGTGGTTTAACCTGGTAGGTAGCTAAAACAAACACACAGCCCTTCGCTCACCCCCACCCCCGGCAGTGGGATGGGGGAGAAAATCGAAAACAAGGGTAGAACTTGTGGGTCGAGACAAAGACAGTTTAATAAGACAGCAAAAAGAAACAAATAATAATAATGATAATAACAATGACAAAAGAATATACAAAACAAGTGATGCACAGCACAATTGCTCATCACTTGCTGACTGATGCCCAGTAGTTCCTGAGCTACGGCCCCTCCCCAGCCAACTCCCCCAGTTTATGTACTGGGCACGATGTCATATGGTATGGGATACCCCTCTGGCCAGCCTGGGTCAGCTGTCCTGGCTGTGTCCCCTCCCAGCTCCCCGTGCACCCGCAGCCTGCTCACTGGCAGCCCAGCACAAGAAGCTGGACTGTCCTTGACTGCTCAGCAACACCCCAAAACATCAGCATGTTGTCAACATTATTTTCATCCCAAATCCAAAACACAGCACTATACCAGCTATCAGGAAGAAAATTATCCCATCCAAAACCAGGACAATTACCTAACACAACTAACCTCAAACCCAACCCCAAGCTGATGACTTCCCAGGTCACAGCTCCTTTTGTTTGGGTCTTGCAGCCTTTTTCCTAATTCTGTACACTTCAGAAAAAAACCCAAGGACTTTACTCAGGTGTTAATTCTTTTCTAAGATGAACTGGAGTCCAGTCCCAGGCAGATATAGAGCTATAACTTAATGATTTCTCACCAGATGAAATATTTCTTTGACATTTAACCCTTCCTCTGTCTGTGGGCCTGAGGAAGGTGTGTAACAGTCTGTTCAGGCTATTACATAGGCTCAACCAAACTCTTTCTTCTTCACCATTTTTCCTAAACCTAAGCCCAACCTTAATACAAGACTAAATCTGACTTTAGGGACTAACATTTCTCACTGATACCATTATTGCCCTTGGGACCAAATGTCATCTTTTATTTCTTCAACTGCAGGAACATACAATATTAATTTTACCTTCTCAACTCTGAACTTTCCTTTCATCCGAGTCTGACTCGGTGCATCAAGGACTTTCTGTCTAAGTTCTTTGCGCTTAACACCAACTCTCTTCCAAATCATGACAGCTCTCTTGACATGAAACACTAAGATCCTTTCTGGGGCCTTTGCTTTTTTATCATGACCAACATATACAACCTAGAATCTAACCAGTTCCTGTAGGAGACAGCTCCTTCTCTTAAATCAGGTATTCAGTTTCAGGTCCAGGTAACACCCAATCTCTTCCTCAGCCTTCAGACCACTGACACTAACTCAGCCCTTGATCCTTTAATTTTCTTGACCCTAACTCAAATCTTAGCAGTAGCCCTAAACAGAGTTTAAGCAAAAGAAAACGCTCTTTCCAACTAGTAACCCCCAAAATATATAGCAAGAAATTCTCCTCTTGAATTTTAAATTTTTCTAATCCTGATCTAAATCTGAACCCTTATCTCAGCCTGACACTGTAAAACTACTGATTTTAAAGCTCTCACTGCTGAAAGAAAATGCTTTTAAATAGCATACAATTTGAATTCCCTACCAAAGTAATTTTACATGGCTTTCTATCGTGTACCAAATGAGTAGGAGAGAGACAGCTGTGTTTCAGCTTTGATAGCTGCAATCAGCGCTCATCTCTTTTCTGGAAAGGTAGGTTTTGTAATAACCTGATTAAGCAGAAAGATCATTGGCTATATTTGCTGGTATAGTTCTCTTTTTTTCTCTCAGTACTTGTTTTTTTCTTTTTGGCAACTTTCAGGTTTTGCTTCAGAACATCATAAATTTCAGATAAACACAGTGCAAAACACTTACGAATTGCCATAAACAACACTTAGGGGTGTTAAAGCCATATTTTGTTTCCTGTTCTGAATCTGTTTTGTCTCTGGTGCCACAATAATCTGTCTCACTCATATGCACAGTGGCACTGCTAATTGTCCTTAATTGAGACTAGTGGTATCTAATATACTACAGTGGTTTTCTGCTGAATTTTGATCGTGTGCGTACTGATGAGGGAATCCAGACTCAGGCATTATACCTGCCTATTGCTGTTTGGACAGTCACAAACAACGCAGCACGAGAGACCTCCTCCCTTTATAGGCAATGTTTCCAGGCTCACATAATTGTCGACAGTTATCTAAAGATTTTAATATTCCCTTACTTCTTTCTGTCTGCTGAAATGCAATCCCTGTGAATATAACGATGAGGAGGCAAATTAGTTTCTTTATGTGGAACTAGTTTTCCTCAACATTTGTGCTGGGTATTGAGAAATGGAGGGATAATAAAAATATTTCTGCCAAGGAAAGTTGATCTTAGCAGAGTTTTACATCCTCCATATTTCCCAGGTGGGCATATAGAGGAAGGAAAAGACAGCATCACAGATTTAATAGTTTCCACTAACACACATTAAAGCCTGATACAAACACAAGTAATTTCAGCCAAGTATGATTTGTATTGACACACCTAGGTTATGATGGGGGCAAACTCCTGTTGCCTTCAGTAGCCTTTGAAACAGGTTTAAATACCAGGAACATTTCTGTTGATAGCAGACTCATCTTTTCCTCTTTCTTCATTTCCGTCTGAGCTACTCAACGTGCATTTTAGTCATGGTAGCTTGACAAGAAGTGCAATACTTCTCTTTACGGAGCTTGCAGAATTCCTTTGGCATAGGTTCAGCCAGCCAGAGGTGTGGAGAGCTGTGACTCCCTGGCACTGCTGGGTTGGTGGATGGCGTCAGCGCAAATTGAATTACACCAGCCTCAGGCAGCATATTTCACTTTTAAAGTATTTATAATCTGTACAGATACTGATGACGTTTTACTGTTATTGCCGAGTCCACCACATGAGCACTTTGCAGCTCTGAAAGAGTCTGATATTGCCAATCAGATATTGCTTAACACAGCCTTGTCTTCTAGCGTAATCTTAGCTTTTGATTTTGCATCATGCTTGGTCGGCTCTGTACATAGGCACACCTAGCAGTGAGAATTAGGGTGAGGATTTTGGAGTGTTGCCTTCTCAGCACCTTGATAATGGTAAGATTGAAATGTCTGCAGCAGGCATTTGAGCGTGTAACATGTTATGTCTGCAGGAGATGCATCGAGATGTTTCATGGAAACAGTGGTGTCCATTGTACCTCAGGAAGCACAAGAAAGCCAAAATACAGTAAAATGTGCTTTTATATGGAATAAGAATGTATGTGGAATGGAATATAAGATGGAAAATGTGCTCTTTTGTATAGGAAAACAGAAATTAAAGCCCACAGTAACACAGAACTATCCAGCTTTTCTCTTCCTAGGCAACTTCTCAAATGAGAGACTGTTTGCTGGTGCCCGGCTACAAACAGTAATTGGAAAAGTTTTCTGGCTTCAAGGATGATTCATAAATTAATTCACAGAATAGAAGGTTATCTCACCAGTGGGATAAGCATTTGGGCTGGCCTAAGTACAGTATCAATTCCTCTGGCATTAAATAACCTTTCTTTTTCTGACAGACATTAATGGCCTTTCAGGTAGTGGCATGTAGTTTCCTCTGCCATTTACTTTCTGAGAAAGCTCTCGTATTGTTCCCAGTTGTTACAACTCAGTTTAAAATTCTGCTCCATACAGGGTAAAGATGAATATATCATCAAGTCAAAGCCCCATTAGAGAATCAGGTGGTAGAAAACCAGTGTGAAAAATATATGGCTTTGGTTAATTGCTCATTTGTATTCAACCTTAGTGATGGAGGTTATATTTTCTGTGGGAGGGTTAGTACCTCTATCTGAGAGCAAATCCAGAGATTGGGCCAGAGAAGTCTTTTTGAATTTGTAAAGGGCAGGCAACTAATTTATCTCATAGGCATGGCTCTGGGTGCAATCTGAAACCAAACAGCTGGAGCCATTTTGGCAGATGGAAACGGCACATCATAAGCAGTACATAGTACCAGATACAGGACGAATAGGCTGCATTAAAAATAATTTTTAAAAGGCTAGTAAAACATCATGCAGAGGGACTTAAAATGTCCTGAGGCATCCTCAGTGTTATATAGAGTATGGAAAAATGAACAGAAAATTCCAACTCTCGCTATCATTTCGGAACATACATTGCAACACGACACATCCTTTCTTTAACATTAGAGGGACCAAAGTTATGAATCCATCCTTGTGTATAATGGTACAATAAAAAGAAAATAAAGTATTTGTCCAACAAAACACAGAGGTGAAAAGCAAAGGCCAAATACAGGGGAAAAAAAGACTTAATGGCTCAAAAGCCGTCACTGTCCTGTTATGGATCTATTTTCATGTGGGGTCGCCCAATCTAGTGGAGTTTTCACATACAGACTTCAGCAAGTAGCTTTGTTCAGTTTACCTACGCTGGTTATTGCAGATCTGCTGCTTTGTAAATATTAGCTGTGAGGCTAAGTCCACTTTCTCTTTGTTTTTGGTGAGATTTCAATTAGTAAACATTAATTTTAGAAGTAAAAGGATTAAAATGAAAAGGATTTGACAGTGTCAAATGGTATTTCACATGGCTTGTGTTTGTGGTTTTTTCCTGTGAAAACAGTTTTTGCTTTGAAACTCTTTGATATCAGTAACATTTAAAATCAGAATTTTAATTTTGTCTAAATGAGAAGTTTTAATAATTTTGTTTTTTTCCCTGTGGAGAAATGTATCCTTTTCTTGTTTAGTTCAAATGTAAAGGAAAGAAAGTTAGAAAACTCACAATACTTCATGAAGACATGTATAAAATAGAATTTTCTACACTATATAATGCTCTCAAGTATTTGTCATTTTGTATTTCTGAATTAAGAAATAAATAATCAAAACAGTGAAGGAAAAGTTGTTATAAAAGATATGTGTATGCATGCTTTTCCAGAGGGCATAAAGCAGAGTGATGGTTTTAGTAAAGTATTTTATACTGTTGGTTTCTGTTTTGAAAGCATGCCTTCAGCGAGAGAGCAAGTCTAAGAGTTTCTAATGGTCTAACACTCATTCTGTTTCTTATTTGCATTTCCTCTGTTTTTGTAAGATTACACTAATTAAGATGATGTTCCTGCCTTCTATTGCAAAGAAACATGAAAATCTGGGAAGTCATTAATACCACTATCTGAAATGAGAATTCTATCTGTGTAAGTCAGGAAAGATATATAGGACACTGCTTTATAAAACAGAGATAACAGGTAAAGAATCGCTCTGTTTTTCTACCCCTTTGTGGAGGGGTACGTGTCTCCCTACACAACATGAAAATATCCATTCAGACAGTATGATGAAAAGCCATCTTCTCTTCCCCCACTTTTTTTTTGCTGATATATTATTCAAGCTAATTTTTTTAATATCCTATATCTAGATCTCTGTGGGGAGAAGATAAAACCCCAAATGCCAGATACCTTTGTCAAGAGACCATGTCTTATATTTGCTGCCATTCTGGCCACCATCCCACACTGTTTTGGGGAGGAGTGGCTGGAGAGCTGCCCAGCAGAAAGGGACCTGGAGTGCTGGTTGACAGCCGGCTGAACATTAGCCAGCAGTGTGCCCAGGTGGCCAAGAAGGCCAACAGCGTCCTGGCCTGTATCAGCAGTAGTGTGGCCAGCAGGAGCAGGGCAGGGATCGTGCCCCTGTACTCGGCACTGGTGAGGCCGCACCTCGAATCCTGTGTTCAGTGTTGGGCTCCTTACTACAAGAAGGATGTTGAGGTGCTGGAGCGTGTCCAGAGAAGGGCAACGGAGCTGGTGAGGGGTCTGGAGCACAAGTCTGATGAGGAGCGGCTGAGGGAACTGGGGGTGTTCAGTCTGGAGAAGAGGAGGCTGAGGGGAGCCCTCATCGCTCTCTGCAACTACCTGAAAGGGGGTTGTCGTGAGGTGGGTGTTGGTCTCTTCTCCCAAGTAATCAGCGATAGGACGAGAGGAAATGGCCTCAAGTTGTGCCAGGGGAGGTTTAGATTGGATATTAGGAAAAATTTCTTCACTGAGAGAGTGGTCAAGCATTGGAACAGGCTGCCCAGGGAGGTGGTGGAGTCACCATCACTGGATGTGTTCAAAAAATGTGTAGTCATGGCACTTCAGGACATGGTTTAGTGGTCATGGTGGTGTTGGGTTGACATTGGACTTGATGATCTTAAAGATCTTTTCCAGTCTTAATCATTCTGTGATTCTGTGATTCTGTGATTCCTTCCATAAGGATGCAGGCTGGAAACAACTCTGTAGCAGCGATTGCTTACACACCATGGCCATCCGACGGTGGTTCCCTGCACCTCCTGCACCCTCAGAGCCTTTTGCGTACACACTTCTGTGACACCCCAAATCCTGTGGTTCAACATGGTCTTTAAATGATTGCTGACCTTCTGGCAAGAAGCCCTAAATTATTAAGAGCCCACCAAACCAGCACGACTTCTTGCTCATAGCAGTTTTTATTTTGCCTCAGCTGACAGATAAGGCCAAATCAAACAAAATGAAGCTTTTCATTTTTTTTTTTTAATTCAGCATATTTGCAATTTCTACTTATAAATATTTAGCATCCTGACAGCTGGGTATTATGGATGTGACAACTTGAATGTAAAATCCTGTGCCTTCACAGCATATGGCACAATAAGCTTTATTGGGTAACAAAACAAATGCAAGTATGTTTTTTTCCGCCGTAGCAGTGAAATGATGAAATAGAAATGCCATTTAAACTTGGATGGTATGTTAGCACAGAATTTGTTTCAGGTAGAAAAATTGGGAGTCAAAAGAAAAATGGAAACTATCAATGAAATACAATATTCTGCGTTAAGTATGTTACAGCTTTTAAAGCCCCAGTCATGAAGAAATGACAACAGTGATGTTGGTGGGATTTACAGGGTTGAACGAGGTCATTACTGTATTTCATGACCACACCCAGGGCCTAAAACTCATGATTTAGGAGTAACAAAAATTACCATAGGAGGCAACCTCAGCGAAAGCATGTACATATGTGTTAGTTTTTAAACAATTTTTTTTTTTCAGAACTGGAAAACAAAAGGATATTCTTCCCATTTAGAGAATGGGGCGGATCTCTAGAGGCATTTCCACGTGCATCTGAGCTATGGGAACAAATATATAGGCTAAAAGATAAATAAATGTTGTACATGGACAAAAGTTGAACTAGTTGCAATCTACAATCATTGTATGGTGAAAATTAGCCTTGGCCTATTTTCTTCTCAAACCACAGTCTCATTAGGGGATATTTTGCCTGGGCAACTCTGCTTTCTCCATGGAAATGACCGTTTTTCTGGAGTAGCAGGAAAAGGTACGCTCTTAAGCAGAAATGCCAGCACAATGCAGGATTGTGTCTATACTTAGGGGAAGGACACATTAGCCTGGGGAAAAGGAGGACTGAAAACTTTCAGCAATGAAACAGAATAACCCTTTGGGATTAGCTATGGCTGGATGGTGTGGACACCCAGATATTCACCAAATTCAGTGCAAAGCTAGCAGTTAATTACAGTCAACAGGGAAAAACAAAATCCTGATTATGTCCTTGGGATATCCTGATCCTCTTCCTAAAGAAGGAAAGTAAAAACGCTGTAAATTAAACATAGATTGTCTTTCCCAAGATACCCCTTCCCATGAATGGTTGCTGGATTCAGCAGCAAAGCCCATCAAAGGAGATATCTTGAGTGAAATCATTAGGATTGGCTTTGACTTCACAGAGCTGCTAAACTAACCACCAGTGTAAAAGTAAAAGAAGAAAAGCTGGTGCCCCTGGCTTGTTTTTTCTTTGTTGGTTGTGTTTTCCTTAAAATTCCAGAGATGCAATTCTGTATTTCCATAAAGGTTGATTTTTCCCTCTGTACAGCAGCTAGCTCTGAGCTCTGCCTTGACCATTTACCTCGTACAATTAGTTACCGGGCTACATATGTGAGTTGGCATGATCTTCTCTGAAATATGATCCCTTGGATACACCACTTCAAATACAGTTTGATGTGAAAAATCTTCAGGGGTTTTATTAGAAGAAAGGGACAAAAGCAATAAAAACACAGAGTCAAACTTATTTTACTAACAATTTGATTTATATTCAGCTAGAGTGGATAAATAGTGTAACAATATAATAACATTTGTATGAAACATATAACTTGATTTTTAAACTACAGATTACCCTCTGTCTCTAACCTCTCAAAAGAGAAAAATGTAATTCTATGAGCTTGATGCTAATAATCAATGATTTATCAGAAAGCCAGAGTTATACTGAATCCAGCTGCAACTTCTTTGGCTGAAATAACAATTTTAAAGACACTCTTAAGAAGGACAGTGGTTAGAGATCCTGGCACTGGAGTAATTGGAGATCCCAACCAGACCTAAAAGCAGGCACCATATTTTTAAGAATGACAGATCTGGGATCCAGCAGACCACGACAGGGACTGAACAGATCTGCCCTCTTACACAAATCAAGAGCCAACAAATAAAGTTCACCTGCAAGCACAGTTGCGTGGCGCGCCTTGAACTGTTTCCAAGAGGACTGTGTGTTTAAGACCATTAGATTTTGAATGAGGTATACAACAAGGTCTTGGTGAAAATACCCAAATAACTTTGCAAGTACTGTCCTCATTTCAAAACTGACACAGGAACTCAAGTCTACTGAAATTCACTGTAGGCATTTCTTTAAGAGTTATCAGTAAGTCTTATCAAAATGCATGTGGCCAAATGTATTTCCAAAAGTGATTCCATCTCTCAAAAAAACCCCCTCTAATCCTAGCTGACAAATTTACAGTTCCCATAATTTTGACAGGGAAGACTAATGACTGCTATCGCACAGACACTTTAAATGCAGTTCATGGATCTTCTTGAAAGCAAATGTTCAGATGGACAACAGGAGTTCAAGATAAAGTTGGTCAGCCCCTTAAATGATGCTAAATCTCCACTGTTCCAGGGAGTTCAACTGAGTTTTGACAACATTCAACAACTAGTTGTTTGTGGTTTGGTTTTTTTTTTAGTTACATTGCATTCTTTTCCTTTTCTTTTTGTATAAGGAAATGATTTTAAAAAATCTTATGAGTCTGAAAAGTTTGTGGAACAGAATATATAACAGAATCAAGGAAAACATAACAAAGCTTGTGGTATGAAGTAGTCCTCATGTTGGAATCACCAAACAAGCTTGAGAAGAGAGGGAGGAACTTGCCCCCCAGCCTCAGTCAGGCTGGTGGGCTGGGATTTTTTTTATTTTTTTCTTGATTGCATTGTGTGGTACATGGCAGGCTTTTGTAGGTCATTTTTTTGGTAAGTCATTCATGAATTTTGTCCAACAAATTCCTCCTACTTTGATATTTCCTGCTCTCCTCCTATGGATAATTACAATTCTAGTTATGGTCTCCTGATCTTGCCAGCATCTTTCTGCTTACCCTCGAGTGACTACTAGAACATACTATTTGATTTTGCAAATAGTAAAGAAAACTGTAGTTAGAAAGTAAGTGTCGTTAGACACCTCTGCATCAGCTTTCATGTGCCACCTTGGCAGGAGTCCCTCCTGTGCAGGTCTCTATTGCTGGCCTTGAATTTCCCTCAGGAGTCTAGATGTGGGTAAGAAAACCTAGAAAATAAACTGACCTCTGCTCCCCCAGACCTGTAGACACTTAGTTGTTGAGCTGCACTCACGTAGATGACAGCATGTGCAGTGTCATTTCCGTGAGGGAGTCTCTGCGTGTGCCTGGATGCATTTCATTTAAAAAATGATGTCATGCTTCACCAGCACTGCATTTACGTGTTCTGAGGCCCTGTTTGGTCTTGACTGTTTAGCTTTGTGGGAACTCCTGCAGGGAAAAAATGGTCATTTACCATTTTTCTGCATCTGGTGCCTATAAATCTACCCTTGAGCCAGCAGAAAAATTATTTAACTCAGGGAGGTGTCCTAGTAAGCTCGAAGGAAAGAGCCTGCTGCTTCATCATAAACAGTTGTCAACTTTTATCCTTAAAAGAAACACTTATTCCTGTGCAGGCCAAAGGCTAGGAAAATCATCCCCAGACTCAAGTTGTTTGGGAACCAAGATGTGCAACGGTGCTGTCACATTGATCCTCATTTCTCTCAATGAACTACTTTTTCTCGAGTTAATTTCATGTGTCAGATACTTTGAAACAAAATATCTGGCTAAATACCTGAAGCCTTACTCCCAAAGATCTATCTTCTGGCAGAAAGTCTAATGTTGCTAATGCTATTTTTAGTTCCTAATTGCTATTTCCTTTTCCTCTTTGATCATCTTGGATGGAGAACAAAATAAGAAAAGAAGGCAAGAAGAACATTCACAGTATGTCTTATTTCCTCTAGTGTCACTAAGACACAGATGTGATGTAGATCATGTTCGTAGTTATGACAAAGGTGGTCAGCAGACCAAATTTTGAGTGTGGTCCCAGTTCTGAGCTTCATTCTTCCTCACTTGGTTAGCAACCTTTCAGCTCAGTTCAACTTGCACTTGAAAAATCTCAGGGTACTCAAAGATTTTAATCACGCCTTAGAGACGTTAAGAGCATTTTAGCCTCAGTTTCCTCTCTGCATTGTAATGGAAAAATATGTTTTGTTTCACCCTCCTGAGCTCTCTGCTCCTGCTCTGTCTGTTGCCTGGTTCATGGCTGGATACTTCTCTATTTAGTAGAGCACAGGGCCATGAAAACAGCATCAGCCATCTTTCATGTTGTCAGTCCTTTCACCCCTAGTCAACCTGGTTATTATTTATATTCTGGTTGAAAATGGAATGAATGTTTTTTCATCTCTTCTATTCCAAATGGTGTTCAGCATTTGTCTTAAATGAAGAGTGTTGACTACGCAAAATACCTTCATTAACACTTTCAGGACAGTGCACCCAAAAATCCCTCGGGACTTGGGTATTGTTTTCAGCCGTTGCTAAGTTGTGTGGTAAAAGGCTGATCTCCGTGCATGCTGAGGAGCACAGGGGCACAAGGCAGGACAGGGAGGGGTGGGGTGAACTCCAGCAACCCAGTCCCTGACCTGGCTGTAGGTGGAGACCATCTGCCCCTTGGACTGGGTGGTACCCGTTGCAGTGAGTCACCACTCCCCAGGTCATCCCACAGGCTGAGGATCACTGCCGAAGGGCACGGGACGCGTTAGGGGATGCAGGGGAAGAGTATTTGGGGATTGCATAAGATTTATGGGATATTTAGGAGAGGAACCAAAGGCGGCGAGCTTGCTATATTTTTGTAAAGCATGGAAGGTATTTCTAAAATGCTATTCTTGCCTTATTTTTAAATGGAAGCGTCATGCAATGGGAAGAAGGGGAGAAAAAAAGGTTGGTTTGCTTTTGAAGAGCTAAGGGTTTCTCAGATAACGAGCATTTTCAGAATATTTGCATCTGTGTGGGCAATTGTGCCAAGACTCTGCAGTCTGTTGCTAGAACCAAGATCACATTTCTCAGCCTGCCAAGCTCTAAATCTGAGAAACACCACATAGCACAAGGGCCCAGAGAAAGGAAAACAAGACATTGTAAATCCACAAAGCCAAAAAGGATTGGAAAGGGGAGGAACTGGATTTGCATGTTGTGAACAGAAGGTACTGTTCCCTGACTTGTATTTTAAGATTCAGCTATTGCCCTGCAAATATTTCACGGTAATAAAAAGGAGCAAATGACAGTTGTGAAGGGACAGAGATAAATCTGTATCGGAAATAAGGGAGTACTGAAAGATATGGCTGAGATATACCCGAGTACAGATATATATAATAAAAAGACAGAATGCTTGCACTGGATATGTACACTCGTGTTGTAACAGCTGACGACGTGAAAGCCTTGGTAGCGATGGAGCTATTTATTGTTGATAACAGCATGGGGAAATGTAGCTTTTGTCCGTGCCAAATCGCTCCTTTTACAAAGCAAAATAACGCATGTCAGCCAGTTCAAGATATTTTTGTCAAAAAGACACTACTTGGAGACAGTATACATACACACAGACGCGAACACAGAGGCACGAATGCGTGTGCGTGTGATTCCCACGTTGATGAAACAGTCTTGCAGAATTTAAAGGAGGGGCATCCAGCATCAGGCTGAAAAAATGGTGGCAGTAACTTTTTGATGGTGGAACTCGTAAAACTTACGTTCTGTATGGGTTTTGGTAGCTGTTTGACAGAGTGCTGTATCAGGACTGAAATTTTTCAGGAAGGCAGTGGAAAGACCAGGAGACAACACTAAAAAGAGTTGTTTGTCCCATCTGGATGTTATCACCTCCATTTCCTGCCTATACAACCTTTTCTAGGTGAGTATATTATAACTTACACAAATGGACTGCTAACGCTGCAGAGTTTGAAAAACAGACCTTTTGATGCTTTTCTAACCTGTTTGACCTCCTCGCCTTTTCACAGCAATCGCAGAAGGAGCACCAGAGAGCTTGGAAGCACACGGGCAGGGAGGGAGGGAGGCTTTGAAGCACCCCTTCCCTGCCTCAGTCCTCCCCCCCCGGGCGCAGGCTGGCACGGGGTGAAAGCTGCCCAGGGGGGTCCGTGGAGCCCAAAAGCATGCTGCCGTGGGCGTAGGGTACCAGGTAGGTAGCAGCTCTTCCTCGCAGCTGCGCACTCTCTCAGCTCTGCGTTGGGAAGTAGCTCTGGTCCAACTACCGCCAAGTAAATGTCTTGTGTTTGATCACAGTAATAGAAGAGGCAGAAGCAGGACTTAGACAAACGGCATATCTGAGTTGTTCGCCCTGTGGATCCTTCTCATGATAATGAGTCAGAACCACTTGGCTCACGATTAACTCTCTTCTTCTGAGGTAATAATTTTCCTCCGCAGGCAACGCCTCTGAGCAGCTGACGGTCTATTAGGGGAATTAATTATGAGTTTGCACTTCTCTTTTGAGAAACAACATTTAAATGTTTGCTTTTATTTATTTATTTAGATTCAGCCTGCATGGTACATTTATGTATGTAAAACACACACAAAAGGCAACTTTGCAGCCAATTTTCTTCCATGTCGGGTCACATGCATTTCATAAAGTTTAGTATCACAGAGAGAAATGGCAGAGCATTTCATACATCGCTGTCTCGCTGGGGACAAGTTGGGAGGCTGAGAGATAATAACAGCAGCTTTCAGCTATCAAGTTAGCTTGGGCTATGACACAAATAATTATTACTGCCATTATCTTTGAAGCCAGATGTTTGGTGCCCCTGTGAGGAAAAAAAAAACAGAATATCACTACTACTTCTAAAAGGCATTTTTTTCCACATTGTTATAACTGAGCAAAGAATGATATGACTAGGGACTGAGTTGAAATATGGAGGGGAAAAAACATTTCTATAAATGGCAGAAAGGATTAATATAATTCATCTCCTATTTATTAGTGGTCTTCTGTTGTCAGGATGTGCTAAAAAGAACACATAAATGGAAATAAATTGCAAATTATTACGGCAATGTTCTGTCAGGTAAAGCTGATATGAAAACTCTTAAATAAATCACCTGGCATGTTTATTAAAAAAAAAACCAAAACAAACAAGCAAACAAATCTCTATGGAGGCAGCTTGCAGCTGTTTTATTACACTGATAAACATGGGACAAGGCTCAGAAAAAGCAATGAGGCAGGTCGTCAGACACTGAGTTTCCTTTGAACATGATACCGGAGCTGAGGAAAAAGGACAGCACATTCATCACAGTGATGAATATGGAAGTGGACATGTTCAGCTGAAGTTGGAGAAAACAGAAAGGCAAAAGAAACAAACAAAACCCCCAAGCCCCTTACCTCCACCAAGTATCCACAAACATTAAAACATTAATGGTGACCTTTGGAAATGTTGTCCTCAGTGGCTTAGTCCATACTCACCAAGCCAGTCCCATACCTATGGGAATGGTGGCCACTGCTGGTTCATCAGCCACCACCTGCCTAGGGGGGACAATGATGGACATGGCTGGAACATGGGCATGTCTGCCCCCGCTGGGTTCTTCACCCCAACATCATGTGGCTCTGGAGATACCCAGCCAGTGCCTGAGACATGAGCAAAACAATGGGATAACTCTTGGTAACACAGATTTCAGTTTACCAACATGGCACTGGAAGGGGCTGCTATCCCAGAAAACTTCATTATGATACAAAACCCTTCCTAAATTAATCAAACTCTGCCATAGAATTAGCTACTGTGCTTTGCATGCTATTACTTTTTTTGTGTGTGTGTTGATGAATGTAACAAATCCAATCAATCCTAAGGCTCTGTTTTGAAAAGTTCTCGTAGCAGCATGCCATTTTACACATTAAAGGCATTGCTTAGCTCTTTCTATACCTATCTCAACACTGTTGTATTATTCTCCATCATCTTCATCCTAACCAATAATTTCAGAATGTGACATTGATCAAATATTTTGCTGAAGTCAATAGAGTTTACTGCGTTTCCTGAATCAGAAAGTGAAATAAATCAGAGAGATCTAATATCTAATGGTTTATGAAAAACATTTCACCTTTCTAGACCAAGGCAAGGAATGATTTCAGCAATGCTTGAATTCAGAGAGATTTACTACACAGGCCCTCATAATTTTCTTTCTTGTCCATTATTCTGAATAGTTTCCTGTTGGAATTATCCATTTTGTTTATCTCTCATCTTCATTTACAGCTTATACCATTCTTTTCTGCAGTTTGACCAAGGTCTACAGTCCCAGCTGAAGTGACAACAGAAATAGCCAAGGCATTTTAGATCAGAGTTGAAGCAAAGTTATAAAGCTGTTTTCAGACGCCGTGAGACCTACTCATATTGAACATGATCAAGCATACAAGTAAAATTAATTTGAAGCTTTCTGTTGAATTTATAGACCTATGAAGTAGGCTTTGCAAGTACCTTCCACTAGCCAGAAATAACTCATAGTGTTTTAAGGAAAGATGAACTTTGGAGAGTACCTTTAACACTCTTGAAAATCTTTTGAATGCTATCATAGTACGGGAAAACAAGTAAAAGAAAAAAAATCCAGCTTTATATCCTTCAGTAAATTTGTATTCAGACTTTCACCAAGAATCGCAGCTCACACTGAGGACTGACCAGCCAGTAACTGTGCTTTTATTTTTGTAAAATTCTTAATTGTCCGTTAAGACTGCAATTATGACATTGGATATTCTCCAACATTAGACGTTGCTTGCCACTTAAGCACTGATAAATTTGAGTATGCCAGAAGTCCATGTGAATCCAGTGGGATTACTCAGATCCTAAAAGTTAAACATATTTGAGAGCATTGCTGAGCTGAAATCAGACTGAAGTCTCCCAACACCCAAGTCCAAAGTCAGCAGAGCATTACTTCTATGAAATGATTAATGTAGGAGTGATAACCTTTGAATTTGCCTAACAGAAATAAATTTACAGTGATGTCTGCCTTATGAAATGTTTACCACATCCTCATTTCAAATAAGGCAGTTCCTCTCGGGAGTTTTTATGAAAGAAAGAGAGGCACTGGGGTTTTGTGGTCCCCACAGTGGTGTTTCCCCTCCCTTTCCCTTGGGTGCAGTAGATGTGGAGGTTGGGTCATTATGCAGCCCCATTAGCACCTGGCCCAGGTTATGCAGAACATAACCCCATGTTTTGTACTTCTTCTATAGTAGTCTTTACCGCTAAGGAAGAGATATTACAAACAAATGGCATGGAGTTCAGGTTATCTGACAGTCAAAATATGAGAAATATAATCACTACTGTCCACTGCCTGAGCCTTTTTCATCTAGTTTTCCTTGAAATTTGCTTTTTCTTGGTTTGCTTTTCCTCTTGTGTCTCAAAAAGATCTAGGAAATTATTCTATTTAATTGGTCATATCCCACTGGATTTTAAAAAGCTTGACAGTTTGGTGATCTACAAATCTGTGAAAGATTAGTTAATATACACACATGAGGTCAGTAGAATAAAGACAGTGAAAATTGAGAAATCCTCCAAGAAAGCAGTGAGTCTTGAATATTGAACATGCACTGGGTGAAGTCTCTGCTTATCAAAAGCAAATTACACATAACTTTGGACAATATGGTAAGGCAAAGCTGCTGGGAACCTGTGACTGTACGCTGTGCAGAGGTCAATGGTACAGAAAGCAGCCATTTAATTTTTTTGCAACTTTCCCCGCCTTGTGTCTGCGTCCTGGTCCTTGTTGACCACCTTCAACTAGCTTCCATCTCTCCTTTCCCAAACTGAAGAGGTCATTGCTTCAACAACCAACATTGTCAATTCACAGCACATCTTGGGACTGATGTACTGTGTGCCATAAATGCCCCAAATCCCAAACTCAGAATTGCAGAAATTAGATGACTGAAGAAAAAAAACCCACCAGTTTTCAAAGTCTGTGCTACTGTACAGAAGTGTCAGTGTTTTTGCCGAATAGCTCTAGTTTTGTCAAAACTAATTTTTCTCTCGATTGTCTGATTTCAGTTTCATCATTTGTGATGACTAGTTACAACATCTCTTAAGAAAAAATTAAAAATCACAGGTTTTTGCTGCAACTCCTATGTGGTAATTTATTTGTAAGACATTCCAATGGCTGCCAAAAAAAAAAAAAAAAGATCACACAACAGTCATTATTTTAAAAGCTTCTTTAGGGAGTTACTGAAAAGTAGAATAAGAGCAATAGTGGATAACTTCAGGCACTTAGTTCACTTGATGATCTGAGTGTCTGACTATTATGATGGAGTTTTTCCTTATGGAGGAAGTTCTAGGACACCCTTTCCTTATGGGGGGTGCATGTAGAATATGAAGGTCACAGGACTGAAAAGGAATAGTGTAAGTTGTAGTATGCATAGCTAACAAAATTACTATTACATCAGTTTTTTGAACCCTCGTGGTCTTAGCATCATGAAAAATAGGTATGTTGGTGGTTTTGTCTGCTGTCTGTTACATCTTTCCTTCCCCTGCTGAAGCACAGCAGTCACATCCACAGCAGTATATCTCTGGATTCGGAGTAATTCCTGAATGCATGTAATTCAGAACACGTTATTCCTTTCATCTTCCCTCCCCCTCCCCAAACATTCCTGTTGTTAACGACTTTGTAGAATCAAACCCTACACGTTCAGAAATCATGTGCAACCTCCAGGGAGGAATTACTCAAAGCCTGCTGCGGGTTGTTTTATTGCCCAGGACAGAACAGCTGAGGACTCTGGAGCTGCAAATCCCTAGAGTGTTTGTAAAATAAAGATCAGATTTGACTGCCCTTTGCTATTGTTGATGCTCTCATTCGTCTTAAATATCTGGCATGTATTTGTGATTGAAAATGTCTCCTAAAAGTGCAGCTGGAACAGGAAGAGACCCTTATAAAACCCTTCATAAAAACAAAAGAAACAAACAAAAAAAAAACCCAACAAACAAACAAACGAACCACACAAAGTTTTCTCCCTGATTTTATTGACACCAGCGGGTAGAGTGGATTATGCCATTACCATAACTAAAGCATGAACAGATTCAAACTTTTGCTTAGTTAGGTATCTCCAAACAATTCACGGGAATTATTTGGAGGGGAAATACTTAGTTCAATGACTATGGGCAGAAGGCAAATTCAGCTGCCTTTTTGATTTTTAACAACATCCTGCGCTCTGCTTCTGACATTACCAGTTCTTGCACCAAAGGTAGAAAAACTATGAAGGTGGGAAATTAGTTTAAATGTCACATCTGATTGACAAAGGCAAAGCTCTAGTTTGCTGTAGTTCAGCGTCAGCCCTGGGCAGAAGCTCTGATCTTGGACATTAACCCTTCAGAGGACAGACTGTATCAAGATTGTGCTATACGTTAATCATACATACGTATTTTGGCCATTGTGCATACAAGTATAGATTTATACAAACAAGTAATAATATGGAGGATGGAGATTAGATACAGCTGCCATTGAACTGTACCTAGTACTCAGGCATAACAAAGACCAATTTAAAGGTCTCCTCAGTGGCTTTTCAGGCGTTATAGTATTTGTTCTTCTTTGAACTAGAAGATAGATACAGTTGTCCTTTAGCTGGTTAACATTTAGATTTATAGAAAATCAAGAAACTGTCTTAATCTAGTCCAGTAAAAAGCTACTATTTTCTATGCTTATATAAGAAGCTATATTTACCCTTAAATATTATTAATAATAACAATTGTAATTATACATAAGTTATATATAGATTATTTCCATGTTGATACTGCCTCAAACCCCAAAGAAGACTAGAGGCTCATAGATCCACACAGAATCCACGTCTGGATTTTACCAACCCAAAAGTTGCCTAACCAAAAGGGTTTAAAAGTGGTATAGCAACAAAATAGATGCTACTAGAGGAAAAAGAGAAGGGATCTGACAGATGGACCACTGGGTGGATAAACAATTGGCTGGATGGTCGCATTCAAAGAATTCCAGTCAATGGTTCGCTGTCCAAGTGGAGACCAGTGACAAGTGGTGTTCCTCAGGGATTGGTACTGGGATCCATGCTGTTTTACATCTTTGTCAGAGACATGGACAGTGGGATTGAGTGCAGCCTCAGCAAATTTGTTGAAGACACCAAGCTGTGTGGTGCAGTCGACACTCTGGAGGGAAGGGATGCCATCCAGAAGGACCTTGACAGGCTCGAGAGGTGGGCTAGTGCCAACCTCATGAAGTTCAACAAGGCCAAGTACAAGCTCCTGCACATGGGTCAGGGCAATCCCAAGCACAACTACAAGCTGGGCGGAGAATGGATTGAGAGCAGCCCTGAGGAGAAGGACTTGGGAGTGCTGGTTAATAAGAAGTTCAACATGACCCAACAATGTGTGTGGAGTACTGCATCCAGCTCTGGGGCCCCCTCAACATAAGAAGGACATGGACCTGTTGTAGTGAGTCCAGAGGAGGGCCACAAAGATGATCAGAGGGATGGAACACCTCTCCTACGAAGACAGGCTGAGAGAGTTGGGGTTGTTCAGCCAAGAGAAGGCTCTGGGAAGACCTTATTGCAGCCTTCCAGTACCTGAACAGGTCCAACAAGAAAGCTGGAGAGGGACTTTTTACAAGGGCATGTAGTGATAGTACAAGGGGTAGCGAATTTAAACTGAAAGTGGGTAGATTTAGATTAGATATTATGAAGATATTCTTCAGTATGAGGGTGGTGAGGCACTGGAACAGGTTGCCCAGAGCAGTTGTGGATGCCTTATCTCTGGAATTGTTGAAGGCCAGGTTGGATGGTGCTTTGAGCAACCTGTTCTAGTGGAAAGTGTCCCGGCCCATAGCAGGGGGGTCGGAACTAGATCATCTTTAAGGTCCCCTCCAACCCAAGCCATTCTGTGATTCTGATTCTAATTTGCCCCTAGTCAAAATGAAGGTCAGTGGTAGAGGTGGAATTTGCCTCTAGGGCTGTTGATCTATGCAACTGCAGTGCTTCTCAATTTTCCTAAGTCTTTCACAGGTCCTTTAAATAACACATTGTACATGCTACATAAACGGGAAATATGCAGATAACTTGGAAACGTAAATTCAAGAGGCAAGGTGTAGTAGTTGCCTTGTAGAGCCCATCTATTTCTAAATGATGACTCTGACAGCTGAACAAGTGCACGATGACAATTATTTTTCATTTTATTCTGTTGAGTAGAAAGCTGCTGTGCGTGGACTCATCACTGCTGATACTTATACCATTAACAAGATGTGTTCTCCTACTTGCTTGGTTTCCACACAGATAGCTACTAACTGTAACAACTGGGCTGCTATTAAAGTGTATCAAATAGCTCCCAATTTCTTCACTTTGTACCAAGTACCTTTTTTCCCCCCCGACTCTGACTTAACAGGAAAATTGGAAAATGTTTAAGCAAGTGATGTTAATAGAGCCCCGTTTGGTACTTACATCATATATTAACATATCAAACACAGTTTAACATTCAAAATATCTCCTGTCTGGCAGCCAGGAAATTATGCCATAATGTTAATGTACATGCCCTTATTAAATTCTGTCTCTATAATAGACAATCTGTTATAACGTAAAGGGAACGGCAATATATCACAGATATTACAGCACAGACTAGCACTGCAAAGATAAAATTTCAAATATACATACTTATACAGCTACTATCTGAATATCTTCATTTTTAATATCTTTATTGAATAACTTTATTTCTCCTGCAAATAAACCAAGGACTCAATAAACATTTACAGGCAGGGAGAGCAGGCACCCGGGGAAAGGGGAGGGGGGAAGGGGAAGAATAGCAAGGAATAAATGTCACGTACATGATCAGCGTAAAACAGTGTAAATTCACATGAAATCTGGGGGCAATCCTGCCTCCCTTCTGCCTCAAGCTGTCTCTTCCCAGTGCCATCTCACACTGGCTTGGACCCAGTGAGGGAGATCAGTTCACTTGACCCGATTGAAATTTAACTCTGGAGGGGAAAAAATTACTTTCCGCCAACTCATGTGACTCACTACACTTCTGCACGGTTATTTTAACCATCCCGAGCAAACAAGCAAGAGGGCACAGCCAAGGGAGAAGTGTGCAGTAGAAGGAATGAGAAGCTGCCCGTGCCCAGCAGTGCAGAATCCAGAAACCAGCTGAAGCTGGTTGTGAAACTCCACTGTAAGGAAATGCAGTAAATTTTAGGAAAGTCTTCAACAAAACCTGTTGAAACTTGAAATTTATGTTTTGCAAGTTTAAAGTAGTCTAAAACAATAAAAGCAAATGCCCACATTTCCTAGAATTAATTTTTTAATTTTAGTTTTGGTTTCAAAGCACAATATTTTTTTTTTTTTAATTGAATCGAGACTGTCCTTAGAAACCCAACCCTGAGAAGCTTTACTACATTCCCACTTCTGCAGTTCCTGGAGTCCCCTGTGCTGAGATGCAAATGTTAGAAATTGGCATGCGTGCTGCCCGTGCTATTTGTGTGATACCATTTCTCTGGAGCCACAACGTCTGGGAGCTGTGGCGTCATATGCTCCTTCATCTGGCAGTGCTGCCAGGAAGCTGCACAGTTTGGACGCAGAATTTCCCAGAAAACCACTGCGGGAACTTACCCGTACCTCTATATCTAAACTTACATTCTCTGAGACTTACATAGCAATCTGAGCAAGGAGAATCCAACCACCCTGGAAGATGGAATTTCCTGGGAGAAAAATAAATAGTTTGAACACATGAACAAAACTGAGCAGTTTCTAACAAACTTTCACACTTGAAGTTCAATTTGCCTTGCTCTTAAGAAATCCAAAGTTCCTTAGAACTGTTTTTCTTTAGAAAAAGAAAATTGTCCATTTGAATATGGGGAGCCGTAAAGTGGGTCACTAGAAAAATGGGGAAGAAGAAAGCTTTCGAGAAAAGACGCAGTTGCTCATTACTGTTTTACCCTGGGCACGGCGGGCAGGCTGTGGCTCTTGTTAAACCAGCCAACACTGCACAATGAGGATTGTTAAAACAATTGCAAGGCTGAAGATGACAGACACCAAACATAAAATTTGAGCCAAGAGAGACGAAAGAATAAAAATATTTAAAATACATATAGATTAAATTCAGGAGGGAGAACCTGAATGTAATAACAAGATTTATGCAAGTTCTAGAGGAAAACTGTTCTTATTCAATCCAACAAATAGGGTGAGATTTTAACTATAAATATTTTGTTTAGATTATGCTGGACAGGAGAGCCTGTCCACCACTCCCATTCCCTGCCTTCCCTTCTCCCTTGCCTGAATAAGATGATTTGCTGTCCTTTTCTTTTTGCCTGGCTATGCTGTTGCTTCCTCAGTGTCCCGCTGCGCTCACTCAGAACTACTGACTTCTCCTCCTCTCGGCCCCTTGGAGATGACCACTGTCACCTTCTTTGCCCTCACTCATCCCTGCTGCTACGAGATCCTGAAGTATGGACCTGGCTGCCTCTGCTGTGGGCTGACCTCGCCGAAAGCCGTCATGCCAGGTAGCACCCAGGAATGGGAGCTCAGCTGCATTGTGCTCCTCCTGAGATGGGGAACGGTGACCTAGAGCGTCCCGTAGCTTGAGCGGTGAACTGCACCTGCAACCCTGCAAGCCCCCTCCAGCGGGCTGCCGTAGCCCTGTTTCTGTGTCCCCGTTTCCTTTTCATGTTTGGTTTCCGTTGTCCACGTTTAAGCCTCCCAAATAGAAAAACACTGCTTACTGGGTATTCGTACGCTCTGCAGCACTCCAGGCCTGATGTGAGGCCTCTGCACCGCTACACGTCTAGATGAGAATATCCTCTCTCTCTCAGGTTAGTGATTTTATTTCTTCTTCCCTATCCCCCCCAAAAGCAAACCAACAACAACATAAATACCACAAATGACATAAACACCACAAACAACATAAACAAGTAGTTGGGTTATGGTCAAATAGGGCATAGAGTCATTCTGCCTCCCTGCACACCTGCTGCTGGTTGGTGCTGCCATGTTGTGTGCTTGTCCTGCACACACTGCCCTTTAGTTAGCTTGCCCAGCTGTTTACAGTTCACACTTTCTTTGGCATTCTTTTAAAAATAAGCCTGGATAAATGTAGCCTTGCTGCTGGACTTTCTACTTCTGGCCTCCTCGGGCTGTTCCCAGGACCCACAAAAGTCAACAGCATTAAAGCTTCCCACTGAATTCACTGGAGCTTTAGATCTTTCTGCTGTGGCTAATTAATCTTGTTCATCAGTTACTCCCCAGGTCCCATTCCCTCTTCCTCATGACTTCGTGCTAGTGCACATTATTCTTGTCTTTTAAACATTAATTGTTGCTGTTCATGCCCTTCCTGTAATGTATTAAGATTAAATCCCCTCCAGATATCCACCTTCCTTCTTTTGCCAATGCTTCAGAGACTGGGGAGTCAGAATGTGGCAGGTGCAATACAGGCCAATTAAAAAGCAAATTTGTGCTAACTGATGGGTAATCTTCAGTGGAAATCACAAGCGACATTATCAGATGCCTGGGGAAAATTTTCATTAAGCAAATTCTTCCACTGCTGGCACAGCGCTGACACCTCCGCATGTTGTAGCTGCTATAAGGTAAGTTTCCTGTACTTTCACCCTTGGATTTTTTTCCTGTTGCTCGCTGCCTGTTGTATATACTACTAACCATCTTCCTTTTTTCCTAAACCAAGGGACAAGTCAGGGGTACAGTGAGTCAAACCAACCATTAGTCCGCTTTTTATTTACTTCCTTTTCATAAGTATAAGAAGTACAAAAAACCCCAAACCAAAACTACAACAACAACAACCAAACAAACCCTACTTACTTAGTAGATGTTATTGTTAGAATATTGTTATTATTATTCGCAAAGCAGTGTCACCTATAATCAGTATCAGAATCTCAGTTCAGAATCAGAGTTCAATCTCTAACCAGAATCAATTCCTATGAGAGAAAAAGACACGTATTTTGAAAAATCACTGTTAAATTGAAAATCTTACAGTCTACATGCACAGGTCAGACAAAGGGTGGGAGAGGAAGAGACAAGGTGAAGTGAAACCAGGGACACGCAGCCGCAGATGGGAATGTCCTTTTCTCCATCCATGTCATTGCCAGTTAGGAGATGCTGCCCCTCTTGGTTTGTTTTGCAGATGACTTAAAAAATCTTACGCATTCCTTTAAAACTTATCCAAACCCCAGGACAGCCAGTAGGCTCATCCCACCAACACTGACGGGCTGTGATTCAGTTTCTGAAGAGGAAAGACACGTAGAGGTAGGGTTTTGAGGAATCGGTATTTTTCAGAAGATCCTTCTTTGCCCTACTCAGGGGTCAGACAGTTGCCAGCAATACATGAGAGGCTAAAGCGAGTGGGAGCAAATACAGTCTCTGTGCATAACACTGCCGAGAGCTGGACTGTTACCCTATCCTATATGAGAGAGCAGAAGTTCAGCTCCTTTAACTTGAGTAATTGCAATTGAGAGCCATAAAAAATACCCCCCCCCCCCCAAAAAAAAACCCAAACAAAACTGGACAGGCTGGATTGATGGGCTGAGGTCAACTGCATGAGGTTTAACAAGGCGAAGTGTCGGGTCCTGCACTTGGGTCACAACAACCCCACACAACGCTACAGGCTTGGGGAGGAGTGGCTGGAGAGCTGCCCGGCAGAAAAGGACCTGGGGGTGCTGGTTGACAGCCGGCTGATCATTAGCCGGCAGTGTGCCCAGGTGGCCACAAAGGCCAACAGGGTCCTGGCCTGTATCAGAAATAATGTGGCCAGCAGGAGCAGGGCAGGGATCGTGCCCTGTACTGGGCACTGGTGAGGCCGCACCTTGAATCCTGTGTTCAGTTTTGGGCCCCTCACTACAAGAAGGATGTTGAGGTGCTGGAGCGTGTCCAGAGAAGGGCAACGAAGATGGTGAGGGGTCTGGAGCACAAGTCTTATGGAGAGCGGCTGAGGGAACTGGGGGTGTTCAGTCTGGAGAAGAGGAGGCTGAGGGGAGACCTTATCGCTCTCTACAACTACCTGAAAGGGGGTTGTGGTGAGGTGGGTGTTGGCCTCTTCTCCCAAGTAATCAGCGATAGGACGAGAGGAAATGGCCTCAAGTTGTGCCAGGGGAGGTTTAGATTGGATATTAGGAAAAGTTTCTTCACTGAGAGAGTGGTCAAGCATTGGCACAGGCTGCCCAGGCAGGTGGTGGAGTCACCATCACTGGACGTGTTCAAAGAACATGTGGACGTGGCACTTCAGGACATGGTTTAGTGGGCGTGGTGGTGTTGGGTTGACAGTTGCACTCGATGATCTTAAATACCTTTTCCAACTTTAATCATTCTGTGATTCTGTGACTCCTCCGCAGCCTCAGAAAACTAGCTCTGCCTGTAGCAGTGCAACACAGGCAGCAACACTGAGCCCAGACTGCTTCTATACCAGATGTCGACTGACGACAACCTATATATATTTTTTTTTTTTTTTATATATATGGGGATGAGATTCATATTCACCAACTGGCAAAATATGTCTGGCACCAGCTGAGCTTGTGGTCTGCTCTATTTCACAGGTGAATCCATGGTCTGGTATCTCAATATATTAAACAATTACCATATATTTTATAGGTATACATGATGTATCACATATAATATATGGTATATGATATATAGACGTTATATATTAACATTGAGCAGAGAGTAAGTAGTAGAAGTATTTCTTTTCCCTCTGTACGATCCCACATTTGGAATATTATCCCAGACTCGCAGCACATGAAAGCAAAATGAAATGGAATTGTGCAAGCCAAAATCCTTACTGAGCTTCAGTTTCCACTTACCACTTTCAAATATTGATCCAAGATTATATTAGTTTTTTTTCTTGCATTATGTGGAGTTCTTAAAAGATATTTTCTTTTGTGTTACTTTGGGGGAGTATTAAGTCTCAATTCAGTTCACATAGCACTAACAATGCTGCTTCTGCACACCTTGAGATCTTTTATCTTTGTTCATTTCCTTTTTTTTTTGACAACCCTATACCTTCACAGTGCTTTCAGGACTCGAGATGATAAGCTGCAGATACAGGCATTTTTTCTAGCATTTGCTTTCTCATTCAATGGTTTAGAAGGAGAAGCCTCTGTTTTTAGAACTGCAATGTACATTTGAATAATTTCCTTATAATATTAAATGAGTGTGTGATTGTGTGTGGGCACATATATAAGTTTGTTCAGAGGAAAACACTTAAGCATAAGTAATCTACCCCTCCATCACCATGTAGAAACTCTGTGCCCCAGGTTATATGACTACGTGCTGTGATCGCAAGGCAAGAGCACTTAGCTTCCACTAAATACTTAAAAAAACATAATTCATCTGCTATTCCAAAAAAGACAAAGAAAGAATTTGAGTAATTTTCCACAACCTAAAGTGCCTTACATCTACAAGAAGAATAGACACCCTGTGTCACTATAGACAGAAGAAAGGCCAGGCTTTGAGTTTAAGAACTATGGTACAGTCAAAAGTTTATAATAACTATATACTTGCCTTCTATATCTGGATGAGTCCCCATCAGTATGATATAGATTTTCCTGATATGAATGCAGATGTTTAAGGTAGTCGCATATTTGTGATTATAAAAAAAAAAAAAAGAGATCCTTGAATTACATTTTCCATATTTTACGTTCTTAAAGTTAATTTATTTGTTTTTATTTATGTCTTTACTAAAAGAATAACTTTCAGACCAAGATTGAAACTTCTGATGTTTCTGCAACAAAAATAAAAAATATATATCTATAATTCTTGCTAAATAATATTAATAAGACCAGTTGCAAAAAACCCAGTTTGAAGCAGATGCTTCAGAACAAATACTGAAAAGGCTTGAGAACTTTATGATATCTTTTTGATAAAACTATGTGAGAAGACAATTCATCGTCTGAATTCAAAAGTTTGAAACTATGCTTTTTCTTTTTTTTTTTTTTTTTAATTTTTTATTCCATTCAGAGGGTATGGGGAGCAGGTAGTCTGGTGTGCTTGGTTTACCAAAAGAGTGCAAAACTTGCAAGGTAGGAAAAAATATCCTAGAAGGTTCAGTGCCATAGGCTACCTAGAAGGCAGCAGTGCGAAGTCACATGGTGATGCAATAAACTCATATGTGCCAGCAGCCAGAACATATGATATGTCCCCTGACAGGACTATTATCTGTGCACAGTGCAGGCATTTATGTATTTTTGACCAATTATGTAGAAGATATTTGAATTATATAGGTGTTTAATTATTTCTTCCCATCATCCTCCATACTGTATTATATCTTAATTTCACAGAATATTTCAGATTGAGGGAGGTTGAGGACCAGTTTCAGGAACCTTCAGTACTATATTTTGTTTTTCAGAGGTGAAGGAATTAATTCACAGTTCAAGAAATAGGAATGTCTTTTTACCTTCTCCATCAAACTTCCTTCATTGCTTAGTCTAATGCCACCCAAATAAGAGACTCTATCAACTGACATGGACCATAATACATATGAAGTTTTAAATGTTCAGCTGTAAGTTGCTTTTTAATGAAGAGCTGAAAAATTTTCCCCAAAAGCAGAGCATTCTGAGTAACTAAGATGTTGATAAGATACTTATTTCTGCTACAGAAATATATTTCCAGTGATTTCAGCTGTGTTACTGCAAATTTACATCTTTGGAATGGAAATCATAAACTTGGTCTATTGTCCCAGAAGCACAGCTGAAAAGTTTCAAAGTACGAAATTAGGAATTTAATTTTCCAGGAACATAAAATCTTGAAGAGTATACTTCCAAAACTGAAAGTCTGTTTTATAAATGGTCCAGTAGACTGAGCAGTGCTCAGAGGAAATCCCTTGCTTTAGATGAGGAGGTCTTGTACCATGCCCTGGATGGTGATTCTGGATGTTTTCTACTTCTTGTGAAGTAGAAATGCAATGTCCCAAGGTTCCCTGCACTTTGACATAAAAAAATGAGGATTAATTATATGAACATGCTTAGGCATTTAAAATTCCCTAGTACTTAGACTAAATCCTTTCCTACACTTCATTTAGAGATGCATGTCACAATCCTTCTGAAACCACCTCTCAACCGTACAGACTTTGTTCTGCTCTGCATAGAGACAATCCTCAATTTACGGCAGCGAGACATTCATTTGGGAGAGCCTGGCAGAGCAGTTTTGCTAGCAACTTTACAGAAGGTTACAAAAAAGGCCAAGAAAAGTCAAACTCTCCTAAAGCTAGGTTTCCAGATGGGTATCGGAGAGATTCCCCTAAATTCTTGTTTAGGTGATCTTTAGACCTGACAGTACTGACATTTCCAAAGGCAAAGTTACCAACACGTCTCATTTTCTCTCACTTGACAGATGCAGGACTGGCGAGGCTCCAAAGCTCAAAGCAGGCAAATCCAGCAGACTTCAATACCCAGGGGATATCTTTCCTGGACTGCTGCAGCCAAATCCGGAGTGCTCCCAGCCCCAGGGAGGGAGCTCTGGGGAGAGGCTGAGCGCGTATTCCCAACCTACACACGTATGTACGTAGCGCTTACACGCAGTCTCACAGGTCACTGCAGAGAGACCAGTGCCCTTATCAGCACCCACAAGCTGCACCCATGTGAATATGACCAACACAAGCAGCCCACACAGGACCCTCCTTGTCTTGATCAGCGCTGAAGTTTGTCAGTGGAGCACACTGATGCCTCATTCTCTGGATTCACAGTCACCAATCCCTCAAATATGAGCGGGACGTTTAGTCCACGCAGGAGCACATTGCTCGGTTGCCAGTGCTTTCGTGATGGAGGTCTCCCACTATTGACAAGTTAGCCGAGCTTGAGGTGCAGTAACCCCTCCCCCACCCCCTATCCCCTAGAATAGAGAACGTCCCCACAGAAAATACCATAGAATAGAATCATAGAATGGTTTGGGTTGGAAGGGACCTTTAAAGGTCAAGTAGTCCAACCCCCCCTGCAGTGAGCAGGGACATCTTCAACTCGAGCAGGTTGCTCAGAGCCCTGTCCAGCCTGACCTGGGATGTTTCCAGGGACGGGGCATCTACCAGCTCTCTGGGCAACCTGGGCCAGTGCCTCACCACCTTCACTGTAAAAAACTTCTTCCTTATATCTAGTCTAAATCTGCCCTCTTTTAATTTAAAACCATCACCCCTTGTCCTGTCACTACAGGCCCTGCTAAAAAGTCTGTCCCCATCTTTCTCCTCAGCCCCTCTCAGCCCTGGCAGCTGCAGGAAGGTCTCCCCGGAGCCTTCTCTGCTCCAGGCTGAGCCCCCCCAGCTCTCCCAGCCTGTCCTCCCAGCAGAGCTGTTCCAGCCCTCAGAGCATTGCTGGGGCCTCCTCTGGCCCCGTTCCAGCAGGTCCATGTCTCTCCTGTGGCGAGGGCTCCAGAGCTGGACGCAGCCCTGCAGGGGGTCTCCCCAGAGCGGGACAGAGGGGCAGAATCCCCTCCCTCGCCCTGCTGGCCACGCGGCTTTGGGGGCAGCCCAGGACACGGTTGGCTTCTGGGCTGCAAGTGCACATTGCCGGCTCCTGTACAGCTTTTCATCCACCAGGACCCCCAAGTCCTTCTCCATGGGGCTGCTCTCCAACCCTTCATCCCCAGCCTGTGCTGGGGGTTGCCCCGACCCAGGTGCAGGACCCTGCACTTGGCCTTGCTGAGCCTCACGAGGTTCACACAAGCCCATTCCTTGAGCTTGTCCAGGTTCTTCTGGATGGATCCTGTCCCTCAGGTGTGTCAACTGCACCACTCAGCTTGGTGTCATTTGCAAACTTGCTGAGGGTGCCCTCCATCCCACTGTCTGTGTCATTGATGAAGATATTAAAGAGCACTGGTCCCAGTACGGACCCGAGGGACACCACTCATCACTGGTCTCCATCTGGACATTGAGCCATTGACCACCACCCTCTGGATGTGACCATCCAACCAATTCCTCATTCACCCAACAGTCCACCCATCAAATTCATCTCTCTCCAATTTAGAGAGAAGGATGTTGTGGAGGACTGTGTCAAAGGCCTTACAGAAGTCCAGATAGATGGCATTGGTAGGTCTTTCACTGTCCACGGATGTAGTCACTCCATCACAGAAGGCCACGAGGTTGGTCAGGCAGGACTTGCCCTTGGTGAAGCCATGCTGGCTGTCTTGAATCACCTCCCTGCCCTCCATGTGCCTTAGCACAGCTTCTAGGAGGATCTGCTCCATGATCTTCCCAGGCACAGAGATGAGGCTGAGAGGTAAGTCTAACTAAAAATAGTTAGAAATAGGTTTAATAAGACTGTGTGACAGACTGTGGTGACCAAGCATGGGGTTTAGTCAGGCAAGCGTGCTGACTGATCTCATGTTTACATTTGACTAGTTCTTTCATCCCTTTTTCTCTGTTTTCCAGCCTTGATACCTCCTTTTTCCTGCCTTTGTCCTTCTCCTGAACATCCAATATTGTCTTGCACACGCCCGTATTCCCCTTAAAATATCCTGTAAGATGTTTTACACAGTCACAAAGCTCTCTTGGTTCCATCCCAAACTTTTCTTTGTGCTGCATCCCACAGTGAGTCCCTGTGCTCCTGCCTGCATGCGCAGCGCTGCCCACCCCGTGTGCAGGGGGGTCCTTTCCCTGAATTGCCTCCCTGGTTTCATGCTAGGGACGAAGTGCTCATCGTTGATGGATTTTGTAGCAAGCACACTCAATGTGCTGTTTTCAGTAATTAGGTTACTGAGTTTCCTTCAGCTGCTTTCATTCCTCTGATTCTTGCCTTCTCTTTTTTTAAGAGAATTTATTTTAATCAGCTTTTATTCAAATAGTGTAACACTAGGCTGTATGGAAAATCTAAATATTAGAAAAATTCTCCAACAAAACATTCTGCATGTTGCTACCAAGACCTGCTACGACAGGCATTTTGGCTACAAAAAGTCTCCCAACAGACCAGTTCTTGGAGTCTTGTCTGAACCAGGTGCCAGCCTTTATGTCTGATGCAAGAAAAACCCCGCTAACTACAAAATCTGCCAGCAGAGGTGCTCGGTGTGACTTTTCCTAATTGAAGAAAGTCTTCAACGAGCTTCTTCATACCTGTGGCTTGTATTACCTTTGTTCCTCACATTGGACATTCCTTGCATTTGATGTAAGTATGTATTTAGACACTGTGGTTGTGAAAGTCATCAACAATGTATATAATGTTGTATCTATACACAGTGTCATATTTTGTAATGGATTTAAGGGGTTATGCTAAAAAGCCTTACTCTGAGACAAAGATTTATGCTATTTTTTTTGACATACTGTGTCTATGTAATAAGCAGCCTGTGTTCATTTTACAGATGTGTTTTACATAATCTCCTACACCTGTGAGAGGGAATGCAAAGCCACAGAGCGTTACACTCATTGTATGTGTTTTACCAACTCATCAATTTTAGTGGTGTGTTTGATTAAAAAAGTATTTTGGAACAAAGCAGCATCTTGCCTACTAAATTGGCTTCAAACCAAACACCCAAATTCTAATTTTAAGCTAAACATGAAAAAAGTTCTGTAGTTTTTAAGCAAAAACTATGTCTCGAGTATTAGGATCTGATCTCTTTGCACTTAAATTGTCATACTTCATCATTTTCCTCTCGTTTTATTCCTGTGGTTTGGGGAATCTCAGTATTTCTCTTCTATTTGAGCTATAAGGCAGGAGGAAATAAATAGCATCTTTTACAATCACACGATGTCAATAGACTTGCCAGATTAATAGCTCTGGAGAATGATGATCTCTGATACTATCAAGGAGAAAGAATAGTGTCTACGGGAAAAATAATAGTAACAAAATGTATTCTCTGCCTTTCCAAAATATTTCTCAACTCCTTGTTGCTTCCCTGGATGTGGAGAGATGAACCTGTGAACAAGATGGCATGATTGCTATGATTTGGATAACTGACTACTGTACGAAAGATGGATGCCATCTAATTATGCTTTGACAATGTTTAGCAATTATTTTCTCTACCAGTGCACTGTAATTGCACATAGAAATTATGGGTTATATCAGGATAAACTTGGTGGTCTGGGTTTTGATGTGTCTGTGGGAACAATAGTTGTGTTTCTCAAAAATAATTTTAAATGGGAACAAAAATCCTTGAAACAATTTTCTTGGGAAATCGTGGAAAAGATCTTCAGGTTTTTATTATTTCTGTCTCTTTGAATGACGCTTTTAGGAGACGGATCATAATTTTGGTTCTGAACAATAATTTGTCCTGCTTATAAATCTTAAGGAGGAGTGCTCACACTATCCCATTATATCACAGAGCATCCATAACATACTGTCATTTGGTGGTTTCTTGTTTTATTAGCCAGGCTGCTATTTTAGTGTCAATCTGTCCTTTGTGTATAATGACATTAAATACCTGGAATAAAACCTTGGTATTAAAAAAATTAAAAAGTCTCACCTAAAATATCAAGCTTTTACAACAAGAAGAAGGAGGCAAGGGATTTAAATGAAGTCTAGAAAACCAACTTGTTATACACTGCTAAAAAAAACCCTTCTGGCTGAAACCTCAATGATAGGTAATTATATTTCTAAATGAGGCAATCATTGTTCAGCTATGAAGAATATAATTAATTTTATAACATTCTGTAGTGTTGTAGTCAATACAGATAATAGACTTTTTGAGATATTAGCTGTCCAAACACATTCAACTAATTTAAAGATTCTCATTGTGCATTCTCTTAAATGAAGTCAACAGTAATAAAACCCTTCTCTGTCACTCCGATAAACTCAGTCAGTGGCTGAGTTTTGCTGAAATGAATTAATTGAGTTTAAAGAAACCAGTGTAGCTCTAGTTCACAGTCAACCAGCTTCTAACTTTATTTCATAAGGTTTTCGATTGGCAAGCACAGCACGCTTTAGTATACAGTGAACCATATTTGTCTTTTCTATAATCACACTGATTCCAGCTAAAGATTTACCAGCCATGTATAGGAGAGAAAAAAAAAGGATGAATCAAAACAAAAATCTCAGAAACAATTACTCTTTCAGATTAGTGGCCATCAGAGTTGCTATCTTGTATCTTGTCAGGGACAACAGAGGATGCTCCAGTGACAAATTCATGAAGTGAATAGCAAATGTGTGGAAAAAGTTTAGAAGTCAGAATTACTCGTAAGACCTCAGCGAGCAAAGCTCTAGGATCCTAAAACAAAAGCTTTTGCATGTAAATGTAGTCTTCTGCTTGTAAAAAATTGATTTTGGCTACAAGGTTAATCTATAACTACAATCTCTGAAGAATGCAGGGGAGATCACAGCTTGAACAAGAAGCAACCAGCTTACTTCTTTACAGCAAAGCTGGGGTCTACTGAGAGTTATGCAAACAGAAACCTCTGAGAGTAATAGACTGCTTGGAGAGAGACCAAGAAGTAACAGATTGCACTGTGTCCCCATTCCCCACCGCATAGCTCATACTTCAGAGACAATTATTTTCTTTATTTTTAACACCACTGACAAGCAGAACTTTGTCCCACACCCGAATATTTTAGGGTGGATAACATACGATGCTTAGGAAGAGAAAGTGATTCTTGGTGTGGCATACAACTATCCATGAGAGGACTTTTGACCTACGGAAGAACTTTGTTATTATTGAGAACAAGGTGTGAAAATTTGGAGGGAGGCATTGAGAACACACAGAAATGAGACGGTGGTGGTGATTTGTCACACAGTCCAGGTGGACGAGAGTGATGACAATGTAAAGGTGAATCCCGATCGATCCCTTTCAGTATATTTGCGCCTGGCATCTGTTTACAGAGACACACCTCTTTCTATCCTTTGAACCTAACATGGTAGCATCCCCTCTCACACCAACGGCTGCCACCAGAGGAAGAAGGGGTATTTGACCCCCTCTTTTCAATGGCTTCTGCATGTAGCTGAAAAGAAGAATACTCAAAATTACTGTGCGTTACAAGACGTTGAATACCCAGTGGAGGCCAGCTTTGTGGATGGCTGTGCAGCTGCTGATGGATTGCTGAGAGCTTTCAAATTTAACCGGTGCATTTCCTATGGCTGTATCAGGTGTCACCATAAATAAGGTGGGAACCCTCTGTCAGGGGCCACCTTTGAGTGTTTACATGAACACAACACAATATAGTCCACCTGAAGAGAGTGGGCTTTAGTATCAGGTCTGTATGGGTGCACAAATGTATCATCCTGGCAGGATCAGATGGGGAGGACCTAAATGTCCACAACTGTTGATCCCCAGAGACAGTCTTTTTGGTGCCAGGAAAAATGCCGTCTATTTGCATCAAAATCAGCCCCTGAGGGAAAGGTGTGGTAATATGATGTTACTGAGACTACCCAGCTTGGTGCACAGCTGTTGACAGAAATGTAAATAAGCTGGAGGCAGAAAGAAGATATTGCATTACAATCTGAGCTTATTAAGAAAAGGAAGAAAACCCCTCTAAATAATTCCAAAAAACCCACAAAAAGACCTATTGCCAAGTTGTTAAAATTCTCTGCGGGGCAAACTCAGTCAGCGGGTCCAGTCTTCCCAACACCACCACCGTAAGAAAAGCAGACAAGCATCCAGAAAGCTATCTCTTTTCTCTAGCTGTTGAAAAGTCCTTGTGTGATTTTGTCAATGACAGTGTCTTGTGGAAGTACAGCAAAGGATGTACAACCCTGGAGCACAGCATTAATTTAAGAAAAAAGAAAGCCCTATCTAGCAATAGGTGGAAAGAAACAAGAGTTGTATTTTTTCCTTCCATTCTGTGCTTCTGAAAGTTACGTTGTGCAGGTACAATAGTCAGCTCAGTATTAAGAAAATGTACACGAGTAAGTTTTGTGTGATAGACAGCAGAGAAAATAGTTGTAGCAAAGGGCTTGTGTACTATTCATACGCTACTATTCGCTTACAGAAGAGCGTATTTATTTAAAAATGGCAGATTGATGCAAATCAGTGAAAAACTTGCTGGTGAGATTATAATTTGTGAAAAGGATCTGAAATCAGGACTATATTTTTTCTGAAATTTTTTACTCACTAGAATGACAGTAATTGGCATAACATTAAAGGGCCATAGGCCATTTTGTGCAGTATTTTTGCTCAGACCATGAGCAGTGCCGATTTCTCCTGAGGAAGTCGGATACCACTAAAGCACACATACCTATTGCGATTCAAAGCAGGGATCGCTGTTAGTTCTGCTGCCCTTCACACTATATGTCCATGCTGACTGATGTCATGGGAAAAACATATGGTGCTTTCTGAGGTGATGGGAAAAATATTGTGGAAATGGCCCGGTATCCAATTATCAGTATGAAGGAAAACTGTGAATACAGAAAATAATGCAAGTATCTCTGCAACAACATAGCTTATTCCAGAAAACAGAACTAATTTGCAGAAATAGTACAATTATTTTAACTACTTATTGCAGTGATTATTTTAGTCAAACCAGGAACAATGTGAATTTTAAACACCGGCCTGTTCCTTATGTACAGACTTAAAGGAATTGTGAAATCAGTCCTTGCAGACTACATTGGAGCCATTGGTATTATAGTAAAATAAGGCTTAATTTATTTAATTATTGTTTTCTCATCTAAATTGCTTTTTACAAAACCTGTAATTTTTTCTTTATGACAGCTATCGTGGGACAGTCTTACAAACCCATGAGGCACGTGGGTCATAGGAACAGGCCTTCCCTGCCGCACGCCGGCGGGAGCCGGGCCCTCTGGGACTCGGGGAGTCTGCTGTAAGGCAGGGCCCCCCCGGCCAGCTTACGGGCACCGCGCCTTCTCGCTCCCTCAGCAGCGCTGTCCGTCCCGCCCGCGGGGCCCAGCGGGCCTCTCAGGCCCCGTCAGCGGCCAGCCGCCTTTCCTGAGGCGGGCTGGCGCGAGGCGGTGTCAACAGCACCGGGGAGCCACTGGCTGAGCAGGGGCCACGTCTCCATTCCACACAACCTTTCTGCTCTGCTCCTTTCCTTCGGGAGGAAGGAAAAGAAGAAAAAAAACCCCGCTGTATGCTAAAGGCAAGCGATAATTCACAAGCTGAATGACCTGGGTAGGTAGCACCAAGAGGTAGAAGCTTTTCAGAGCGTTCTCTGTCTCAGTGCGTGTCTGTAGCCATTAGTTACAACGGCGTATGAAAAGCCTGGTGACACAATTCTGCTTAAACTTAAAACGTTACGTGCGGTGTTTTGTCTTTTCGGCTTTAGCAGTTCGTCTCTGTCAGCTCCAGGCCACCGGTGGGGCTGGACCCAGCAGCTTCAGCCCTGGCCAGAGCTGCTGTCCCGCAGAGCCCCGGGGCCGTGGGGTCCAGCACCCGCTGGAGCTACGGCTGCAGCTCAGGTCCCTGGTTGTCTTTCTGTACATTATTGATCGTCCTTTCACCTCACTGACCCTTTCCGGCTCGTCCCTAATTCATAGATGGCCGCTTGCGACAGGTACCCTATAATTCGGATGTTTCCTCAGCCACCTTTTAGTCCTTCTTCCTAATAAATGCATTACTCCTTTGCTTAAAACCTTTATGTTCCCTCTCATTTGTACAATTTCTGAGTTGAAAAACTGAATGCGATTTAGTAAAGCAAACAGATTAATAGAGAGAAAAACAAGAGACATTAAGTAATAGTCTCAGCAATTAGATGAGGAAAGGAATTAAATAGCTTAATTCAAGGGCCTGAGCATTATTCACCGCAGGGCTTAATTTGAATTAATACGTAGCGTACACACATTTATAAATGTCATATATGGGTGGCTCTTTAACAAGGAATATTGAAAGTAATAGCAAAAAGGATTAATCCTTATACTTTCAGTAAAAGCAGTTATTTAAGGTCTGTTGAGCTACTGTTTTAATGAGAGTGTTATTACTGTAGAAACCGAGTGCTGAGAATGAGACAAGCTTCAGCTGCTGGAAGAGCTCTTAGATTTCAGAGTAAAATAAATGTGTTTGGGGTTTTTTTTGCTGTTCTTTTACCCTCATCTGGGTCAACCTTCTGGTGCAATGGCCACTTTGACTCTAGGAGAGTAACCGGCGCTACGTCGAATGTCAGTGCGTTTCACAAGCTGCTTTATTCATTTCATCGCAGCGTTTTTCAGGGGTTAGGTTAGCTGAGACTGCGGAAATTGCAAGGGCACTATGTTGTATTTCTCCTGCTTGCCTGAAAGAGCTTGTTACTCTTTGGCTCAATTTTGGAAGTTCTAAGGCAAAAAGTCAAGGCTTATTGGAAAACTGATTTGGGGGCCTAGCAAAGAAAAGTGGATTTTTATCTATTGTCAGGAGGTGAGAGCTTCATTTAAAAAGAGGAATGTTTATGTATTTATTTGATAATTTTTAAGCAGATTCTGAGGCAGATTCTGAGGATCCCCAATTAAAATGTATTTATTTTTACTGGTGAAATGAAACACTAGCAATCAATCCCTCTAACAAAGACTATGACTGTAAATAGTGCACCACACTGCTCGAAGGAATATTCTTTGTCTCCTTTATAAGAAAAGCAAAGAAAAGAAAGACTAAAGTAATGAAAACTGCTGGTGCTGGAAGTGTCCTTCAAACTTCATACTCAGAACTGGAGACTCCTTGAGCCAGTGAATGAATTTGGATATTAGTACTTTGCAATCTATCTTTGCTGTTGAGACTTTGTGCAGTTAGCTAATGGTGTGGTTTTTGGTGGGCTTTTTAGGTTTTTTTTTTTTGTGTTTTGTTTCTTTTTACCCCAAATCTGTTGCATTGTAAGTTGATGTGCAATGCAGAAGGACTTTTTTTTTCCTGGGTTCTGGTGAATACTCCCACACAAAACACATTTCCTGATTATAAAATATTTGCTGGTTTCCTGTTGAAATGAAAATAAACTACTTGGCAAATAAAGGAAGAATTTTTTTTCACCTTGTGCTACCAAGATCTGTTCATTCAAAGAAAAAAAGTGAAAAGACAATGGCAGGAAGACAATCCCTTGTTTCAACAGTCTCAACAGGAATATCAGTTTTGATGACAAGGCAGCAAGGATCAGCAGTAATTAGAAAGTTGCAGGCAGAGAAAAAAAGGTTTACTACAGATCAGCGAGATAATGGTAGAATTAACAAGTGATAACAAAGAAACAAAACCAGAATATTACTCATGCATTAAATGCTCACAAAATATATGCCCCAACATGATTTAATGACCTTGTTATACCAGTATTTTCACAACTGAAAATTTTATTTCTACAAATGTTTAATCACTCAAGAATACATTCCGGTTTCTTAATAGCATTTCTTCAATAAATATATTTAATTGATGTTTTACAGCATAAAAGAAGGACCTTACCGTGGCATAAATTAATTCACTACACATGCATATTAATATATATTTATGGACTTCTTTCTTCAAATCAAAAGAAGCTCAACAATACAAGTACATATGTTGTAATATCAACCCCTTGAAAACAAAACCAAACAAAATAATTTACATTATGAATGCGTTTGTGAAATAATGCCTTAATATATCAGAAGCATGTATCATGAATGAATTCTTGTTATTCTTTTCTGTTTTGCATATATTTATCCACTGCATATATTATCAGATTTTTCTGCTCTGCAGTAAATCACAAGTGAGTGCACAGGGTACATGTGAGTGAAAGAATTGCCGTAATCTAGTAAATCCTATGACTTAAGAAAACCTTAAGTTATAAGCTTGAATTTATTGAAGCTTGAATTAGCTTGAATTTACTGAGGCTTTTTTTTTCCTTGAAAATCCAATAATTATATACTTGCTGCTGTTCTAATTGGATAAGATTGTCATTACCTACCACTGAGCAATTGATTACAGGAACAGCTTAAATGCATGTCCTGTTAACATCCCCTAATGGCAAAGCTTCCATTAGCACAGGAAAGCCATAGTTAACAAACCTATTATATTTTTAAGAACTTGTCAGATTTTATTAGATTTTGTGAGATTTTATATTTTCCTTTTTTCTGTAAACCACTGACCTACGAGGAGCAGCATGTTTTGTAACAAAACCAGTAGTTCACATCGCTGTGGTGGAAGGAATGGAAAATGGCAAATGTATTCAGATGAAATAAGTCATTATATACAGATTTTCAAAGGGTTATAATATGATGTATATTTACAAAGATGATGGGAAAACCGCCTATTTTATCAGCATTTGGAAATTCACAAACAATTGCACCCTTCCAAACGTGCGAGGTTTGCTTGACTGACTATGGGAAATTGCTTCAGCTGCGCGCAGGACTGGCTTTATTGTTCATGTTCCAGAGTATCTGCTAATGCTGCAACCTACGCCAGGAAAACGGGGTTTCAAGTTGGGGATGAGAAGTAGGTGATTAAACACAGGACGTCCGTAAGTTCAGAATCTCTGAGCTTTGAACAGATTAAAGGAGAGGAAGGTGAATAAAAAAATGCAATTCATCGTTTTGCTCAACATGCCCCCAAGGAAGACTTTCGTTTCCAGGCCAGCATTGCGCACACATATAGGCTTTGGCAGTGAACCAAAGTATTGTCATTCAAATGCATATGGCAGTTTTACTAAACACATGGCTGTGTGTCCACATGGAACTAAAACTGTGGCATCTTATCCTGTTTAAATGATGGAAAAAATATACTAGTCCCTATTTTTGTAAGATCTGTGTATAAAGTGGAGCAACAGAGCAGCCAGCTTTCGTAACTTAAATATTCAGGATAAACCTGTTCAGGCGCCGAGTTGTTTGCAATGAGGATGTTATTAATCCTGCTATAAGCTGGGATAATATTTTCCAAAGAGGCCTAACTCCCCCTTTCAGAAGTTAATTAGGTGCTTCAGGGTCTGTGTATCAGGGAACGGGAATATGAAAGTTAGAAAGTTCTTATGAGACCTTTTTTTATAACGTATTGCTGTAATCTAGAAAATACTATGATTTTTAAGAAAACCCTCAGTTATGTGGAATTCAGCGATGAATAAATGCAAGCAAATGTTTATCCAGAATGTTTTCTGGAATGTGACAAGGGGGTCGGTAATTATCCCTTTCCCTTCAGCACTCGTTAGGACACATCCAGATACTGTCTCCAGTCCTGGACTGGAGCGAGGTCAGGGAGGCCCCCAGGGTGGTTGGGGTCAGAGCACTTGCCCTGGGGGGAGACGCCATGGGAGCAGGTCTTGGCCCGCCTGGGGCAGGGAAGGCGTTGGGACTCGCGGAAGCCACCCTCCCCGCAGGGAGGGCACAAGAAGATGTAGCCAGGCCCTTCACAGAGCTGCCACAATGGGGTAGGAAGACAATGCTTTATGGCTGGACGCTCAGGAAATTAGGTGCTGCAAGGCTCAGACCTCAGGGTCACTCCACAAATGCAGCTGGTGATAAAAGTGTCCTCTGGGGCACAAAACTGGACCCCTTCATCCGAAGTTGCACACAGCTCGTGATTCTGGTTGCCCAGAAGTGGTATCGATATAGATGTTCAATGCTAGAAAATGCAAAGCAGAGATGTTTAGTGTCCTTGCCTGCCTGCCTGAAGCCTCCATATTCCCTAGATTCCCAAGCTTCTACCCCATAAAACCCTACGTTTTTTGGCATGCTCCAAACAACTTACATCTCTATGGTGAGTGGTCCATCCGCGCCTCAGTCTATCCAACAACAACGTTCAGCCAGGTGTATTCCAGTGACAGGCAGATTTGAACGCTCATTCATAGTAAGTAGACTTCATGATCCTTTTACAAGTGGGAAGACACCTCAACAAAAAAATTTGCCATTGTACTACAGGAAGAATAAACTTCATAGGTGTTTGACATCATCCACATATTTTGAAGGAATGGTAGGGTTAAACTGGGGAAATTGCAAATTAAAGGTTGCATGAAAATCTGCATAAATAGTAATGCATCATAATTTATCAGACTACAGTAATAAGTAAATTCAGAGTGAGTAGAAGTTATCTATTTGTTGTGCCTGGCTCCTACATACATATTTTATTTATGGATAGCTTTTTCTTTGTGTATTTTGCATGTATCTAAATAGGTATATACATACACACAGGATGTCTCAAATGAAAATAGGATAATAATTTGAGATTCTATTAAAAAATATATATATGGGCTGTTTAAAGATACAGGCTTTCTTTCACATCCCGAAGAATATTTCTGGGGAAAATGCAATATTCCATCCTTAGCTTCCCTTGCAAACAACTGAAACAAAGGGGGGTGGGAATACTTCTTCTTTTTTTTGTTGTTTTGTTTTGTTACTTTCCTCCCATGCAGACATACATAAATAGCTTTAAAAAGCTGTTTAATCACAATATGCAGGAGCAAGGTAGTGTATTCCTGTTGGTTACCTCAATCTAAGAAGAGGCTAGGTATGCCAGACTTATTGTTATCCTTGTTGGTATACTTCCTGGTATATTAAAGTAGACGAGCCATTTGTACCAATAAAGCAGTACAAGTATTTTCCAATTCATGTACTCCAGCAGAATTTTATATTTAAAAAAACAACCAAATTTTACTTTGTGTGTATATGAAATAATTTCCTCTTTCCATCTATCCTTCAACCTTCTCAGCAATTTCTGGACAATCTCCCACTCTCTCCCTAGCGGAAGAGCAATCACTCCATAACTGTGCGTTTTCTAATATTAGAGGTACAGATGTAAGATAGCACAAGGTATGCCAAACACATAATGGCAGATTTATTCTACAGATATAGAAGCACAATGTGCGATCTCTTCCAGCTATCTCAGCTGTGTTTACACATTTCTACCTACTCTACTGCAAACACTTCTGTAGTGTAGACAGACAAAGATTGTCTTGTGGATGGCTTCTCTCTCCAATTCCCAAAGCATTTTGTCACACATTCCTTATGGCAACTATAAAAACTTTGGTTACACGGAGAAAAGATGTGTTAGGTTACATGAAGCAGAGACAAGACGAAAATAGACTAACTGATATATGTGAACACGTGGTTTTATTTACAGATGATGTTTTAGCAACACGTTTTTAAATTCAAGCCATGTTCCTTTATTCTTATGTGTTATTAAAGATTGCAGGCATTTTGTCAACAGAAACTTTTGACACAAATTCAATGAAAAACTAAAAAAATCAGTCCATCTGAAAATATCAACAACTGTGAAATTTGTATTTGTGGTTTCAATCTCCATATTTCTACAGCTACAGTTTTGCTCCCATCACTTTGAAAAATATAAAAATGATCTATTTTTTTTGCCAGTAGTGGTGAAATTTCTGAGTTACTGACACAGAAATATAAAGAAATAACACATTCCCTTAATATTTCTTTTAGCTATTATTCTCTACAAAATTACACTGCATTTTAGTGTCTGTCTTTAATGGCATTCTCTACTACCTTATAAGATGAGCTACGGCTAGGTGTTCTTTCCATAAAGGATAAAATAATTTATATATACACTCTCTAAAAACCATTTGTCTGTGAGACAGTGCTCTGTATGGAAGGAAGATAAATAAATTGGGGGGGGGGGCATTTCTCTATGCCGTAATACTTTCAGAGGATGGAACTGCCTAGTGTTTAAGCACAAATGTGAGTATAATTTAAAGAATAGTTATATACTTGCAAACCCACTCCACCTCCTCACACATTCATCTTGGTATGAAAGCACTTCACAGAGAAAAAATATGATTGATGGACAAGTTTGGTAGTGATGAAGGCACCTGGAATTTAGTACTTACACACTTTTAAGAAGATGTGAAGCATGTGTTAATACTGCTTGTGCTTATCCTACAGGTCTGTACTTGCATACCAAAATACAAGACTAGACAAAAACACTTGAAAATGGACTAGAAGAAATAGTGTGCTGGCCTCTTTTCTGTGCTCATCTTTGTTGTGATGTGAAGCAGCTGCAAGAAGTCCAAAACAAGCTTGAACCTTAGTAGTTTTGGAATTATTTTTTTAATTTTTATTCACATGCATTACTCTGTGATCAGTGTATTTTCATGAGAATGGTAACCATGGAAACCACAACCTTATTTCTCAGTGAATTTAATAAATAAGCATATTAAATCAATAACAAAAACATGAGGTTTTATCTTAAGCTTAAGTTACGTTTAAAAGATTGGAACCTGTCAGAGTATTCCACTTACTGTTTCTTGGAGTGGGATGGTGGTTACGGTGGAGTGGGAAATAGCATGACTGTCGTGTGAACCTGTATGAAATCCTATATTTGACTTAACCAACAGACCTGTCAATCTCCCTGCTTCATAGACAGAGATTACAATTAAAAAAGAAAATCCTTAGCTATTGATTACATGATATTTTTCAAACTAATAAAGCTTCTTAAGTACATGTTTTGTCACCCTGAATTTTGCTTACTCACAGGTACATATTGCCATATCAGGACAACAGAATCATTCTTGGCCTCAAAACATTTTGGACAATTCCTTTCATCCTTCATTTTGTTGTGTAAGTCATTAGGAAACAGGTTTTCAGCTGAGAACTCCACAGATTCCCATGGAGCTGTTTTCTCACCAACTTTGTAGGTGAGGTCTATTTTTACAGCTACTGCACGTGTCAGTAAGGTAGGTAAGAAGCAGGAGAAGTAAAGTGGAAAATCTGAAAATGTGACAAGGTCCTCATCTCTGCTCTGTCTTATCCATCATTTAAGGAAAAAAGGTGAAATAAAAGGATTTTATGAGCTCCAGATCTAACTGGTGGTTCCTTTGCTGCCAGTATTGCAGCAGACAGCTGTAAGACTATGTCCTGAGGATGTCCTACCACCCGCCAGTAAAAATTGTACGCTAGGAATCAAAGACTCACACACAGATTTGCAACTTCTTAAAATCTCAGAAAATATTAAGATAAAGGAAGTGTAAAACTGGATAAAAACTTCTTGAGCTTTCCAGTGGGTGCAAGTTCTGCTTCCCTGGGTATGCCCATCCTCCATGCTGCAGTGAACAGATGGACATGATAGCTCTGGTTGAGTCAACTCAGTGTCAGAAACTGTTTTGCTATGGGAGAACCAGAGCTCCACATGGATGCACTAAGCCATCACAAACCACTGTGGTCTTTATTATAGATATAGGTGTGTTCAATAAAGGCATCATAAAGCTTCTGAGAAAAGCCTTCTGAGGAGACCTTTCATCCATCCATGGGATGCAGGACAGTGGTTTTGTATGTAGAAGCAAACTGTTGGAGCATTTACAGTCACCAGTAAATAGATAATTAATCTTAAAGAAATCGGCTAACAAAAGAAAATGAGACCAGTTGCACTACAGGTTGTTCCACACACATTCATGCAATATAGTAAAGCAGAGTTGTAAAAACTTCAGCTAACTTAGAGTTTTGATCATTTCTGTCAGGTTTAAAGAGACTAATTTGCCATCAACTTCCCGTTAGGTGAAGATTCAAAGCTGTCATTCAGAGTTAATCAAGTCACCTGAAATACTCTCATTAAAAATGCAGATGTATAGTTTTAACATGCTGTAGACTTACATTCTAGTCCAAACATGTCAACAGCTTTCAAGGTGCATGTGCAGATCAAGGAAGAAGAGCTTTTAACATTAGCTTTTCCTTTTTGTTCTGCTAATAGGGTTAACTTGTGTTTTCCAAGGACAGAGAATATGATTTTGGTACAGGCAGTTGCTTAGAAGAGTAAAAGACAGATTGAAGTTGGCAGGATATTAAATAAAGCTAAGCATTTTCGGGTTCTTAATCAAGCTTAGAGAAAGTTTACAAAATATTTATGAACTTGCTTTTCCTTTGAATACTTTGTTCAGCTGTTGTTTCAGATACAGATCTAGTTACTGAATTTTTCTTCCCTGTTCCAAAGGCTCTGACCTCTCTCATCACGGCATGACTTTGCTATAGTTGTTATGCAAGAGTTCCTCTGTTGCTCTGAAACATATAAGAAAGGAGAAAAGACAACAGTCTTTCCCTTTTTTTAATGATCTTGCGATAGTTTGTCAAGATACAGCTTAAAACCAGCTTATTCTTCCATCTAATTTGGATGCACACTGGACAAAAGTCATAGATATTTTAAAACACAAAGTAAGAGAAGTTAGAAACTTCACAGAAAAGAGAAAACACGACAAGGACAGTTTGAGGAGACATTCTATCATCAAATTTTCTCATTGGAAAAACATTTTAGACTCTTTATTTTTTTTTTTCTCATACACGTCAAGGGTACCCAGACAAGCAGAAATAATGGCCTCTGGCTAATGATTGAAAGGTAATGTCAAAGAACTGGTAACCCAGACACATGTGGCTTATAACAAATTTCCCTCTTCTCCTTTCTTTTCTACTCCATCCAGGAAAAAACTATAACACCAAGTATGCTACCATATCTTGGAGACAGAGAATAATATTATAGGTTGGAAGGGACTTCTAGAGGTCACCTAGTCCAATCTCTCAGACAAAACAGGTACAGTTACAGGAGGTTGTTAAGGGCCTTTTGCAGTCGAGTTTTGGCTATGCCCAGGATGGAAATTCCACAATCTCTCTGAGAAACCCGTGGCAATGTTTGACCACCCACATGGCAAGAATTTTTCCTTACATGTAATCAGAATTTTCCATGTTCCAGCTTGTGCCTGTTGACTCTTTTCTTACAGCTGTGCAACTCTGAGAAGAGTCTGTCTCTGTCTTCTCTACACCCTCTCATTAGGCAGCTGCAATAAGGCCTCCCCCAAGCCTTCTCTTCTGGAGGCTGAAAAGACCAAGTTCTCTCAGTCTATCTTCCTATGTTGTGTTTTCCAGCCACTAATTATTCCTGGATTTGCTCCAGTATATCCAAGTCTGTCTCGTTCAGAGTACCCGCTGTAGTGGACACAGCGGGTCTTCGGATACAGTCTTACAAGGATCAAACTGAGAAGAAAGATCCTTTCCCTGGTGATTGGCCTTTGTTGCTGCAAGGATGCACTGCTGATTCAACATATAAAGCACCAGGAATCCCAACACTTTTTCTGTACAGCTGCTTTCCCCAGCCAGTTGGTCCAGGGCCTGTATTTTTACATGGGCTTATGACAAACTGGAAGCATTTGCCCTGGGTTATGAGGTTTCTTTTGGCCCATTTCTCAATACTGTTGCGGTCCCTTTGGGATAGCAGCCCTGCCCTACAGCGTATCGGGGCACATCGCAGCTTGACATTGTCTACAAACTGCTGAGAGTGTACTCTGTCCTACCATCTAGATCACCAGTACCAATCCCTGAGGGTTACGACTAGTAACTGACCACCCACCAGCTGGACTTTGTACCACCAGTCACCACCCCTTGAGCCCAGATTTCCAGTTCATTTTCTGCCCACCTTATGCCCTTACTCAACCCATGTCTCTCCAATTTGGCTAGAAGTGGGAAACTCTGCCAACAAGCTTGCTAAAATCAAGGTAAACACCACCTCCTGCTCTTCCCTTGTCTACACAGCCACGTGTTTCACCATAGAAAACAATCAGGTCGGGTTTGGTTTGCCCTTGGAAGATCCATGCTGGCTCTTCCCAGTCTCAAACTGTTCTGCATGTGCCTGGATACTTAAGAAGAAGAGGAGGCTTGAGGAGGATGTGTTCCATAACCTTCCCAGGGAATGAGGTGAAGCTGACAGGCTTGTACTTTCCCCAGTCCTCCTTGCCCTTCCTGCAGGTATGTGGGACATGTGTCTCCAGTCAGTTTTCTGCACTTTCCATGATCTCAGAAGTGATGGAGATGATAGAGAGCAGCCTTGCAATATCAGCCAGCTCCCTCAGCACCCTCAGAACTTGTGCATGTTCAGTCTGCTTATGTGTACCCTAATTTTGTCTTCCCTGATGGCGGGTACAGCTTCATCACATAGACTCTGCTCCTTGGCTCAGGGCCTAGGGTCCTGCCTAGGAAAGGCAGACCTTTCCGCTGAAATCCTAGGCAAAAACCATACGGAGTGCCTCAGTTTTTCCCATGTACTTTACTGGGCTGTACTGGGTGTACTAAGCTCCTTTACGCGGGTTCCCACAGGATGCTGCCAACAAGCTGAAATACGGTCTCCTGAAGCCCAGGGCTGTGAATCTGCTTGGTCGCTTTTCTCACATTTTTAAAACTGCAGCATATCAGGGTTGCTGCAGCCACAGCCACACTTGACCTTCTCATCTTTGACCTGTTCTTCCTTGCTTGCTTGTAACAGGTCCAGCAAAGCATGTCCCACCGCTATCTTGTTGATCACTCTGTCACGAAACTTATATACATAATCTAGAAATATCTTGGATCGACTGGTGTCCTGGTTTCATCTGGGATAGAGTCAATTTTCTTCCTAATAGCTGGTGTAGTGCTGTGTTTTGGATTTAGTATGAGATTAATGTTAATAACACACTGATGTTTTCAGTTGTTGCTAAGTAGTTGTAGTGCTTTTACTAAATCAAGGACTTCTCATCTTCCCACGCTCTGACAGTGGGGAGGTGCTCAGGGAGCTGGGAGGGGACACAGCCGGGACAGCTGACCCAGCCTGGCCAGAGGGGTATTCCATACCATATGACGTCATGCTCAGTATATAAATGGCAGTTGGCCGAGGGGGTGGGAATCACTGCTTGAGGACCGGCTATCAATCACTGGGCGGTGAGCAGTTGCTGCGTTGTGCGTCACTTTTTGTACATTACTACTGCTATTACTACTACTACTTTTAATTTTTTTTTTATCTTCCTTTGCTGTCCTATTAAACTTTTTTTATCTCAACCCATGAGTTTTTTTCCCGATTCTCTCCTCCATCCCACCTTGAGGGGGAGTGAGTGAGCGGCTGCATAGTGCTTAGTTGCTGGCTGGGGATAAGCCATGGCAATGTTGTTTTGCAATGGGGAAATTTTATCAAAGAAATGAGACCTACTGCAGGAAAGATCTCAAATAAAAGTGGAAAACTGGTTTGGAAGCATATTGATTAGTTCATCACTTTGGATGTAGAAGATAAATTAAAATGTGATGGACCAGAGTCCTTTGGCAGTCTAATTTCATTGTCTTCATAGGAGCCCATTTCACTTACTGAGAAGAATATCTGACTACTCCCTGTAAAAAATATGCCTCTGAGAAACAATGTGCAAAATTATGCCGTAAACAACATTATCTGAGTATTTCCTATGTATTTTGTATTCTTTGTTATGCATATAATAAGTTGCCCCATGTCTGTCTTTGAATCTGACATGTTAAATTGTGATCTTTCATTATGTACCCTGTACAGACAAAATAAGCTTTTAAAATTTGTTGTTTTTATATGCGGTATGGTCAATGCCTCCTGGATATGTCATGGTTTGTCCTTGGTCCTTGGTGAGAAGGGCTCTTTTTTTCCCCTGTACCGTATAAATGATTTTGATATGCCTGCAATTTTCATTAAATGTGATTAGTAGAGGAGTGTATGTCAACAAGATTGACCAGGGATGATGTTGATTCAACTTAAGCTGAACATAAAGTCAGTAATGCAAATACTTAAAGATGACAAAGGCAGATCAATTGAATTATAATTCTCATTGCTCTTGGTTTAGTGATTAAAATGACCTAGAAAAGAACTTCACTTAACACTGATTCTATTCAAAAGGGTGAGGGGGAAGGGCCCACATTATATATCAGAAATTGGTTTCTGGCTTTTATAGGTGTTTTCTGTATGTGTAAGGGTATAAGATTAGAAACCTTGAAGGCACCTGTGTTTTAACTGGATTTGATAAGACATGAAGAATTCGACTCTCTTACTTTTTTCATACATCAGAAAGGGTGTTTAACCAGCAGCTGTATTTGTTTTGAAAGATGCAATTGGATTTAGCCTAATCCCAGAGACAGGGAGAAAGAATCTTGGTTTATTAGCTCCTCTGAAGGGAGACAACTGACTGAATTCTGGAGCACTTTGCAGTACTTTGAGCACCCGAAGGAGCAAGAAAACCTCAAACTGAGTCGTACTGTTTATTCTATAACAATATGTTCTGATATATTTTGAAACTGATGATCCAAGAAGACAGGCACAAATTATGATTTACAGCACTGTAATGTTGCTATCCATTTACTTTCAATCAGCAAGGAAATATACCACAAAGTGCTTACTTATATACAAGGGAGAAACTTATTTACATCTACCTCACAATCCACAGAATTGTAAATGTATTGCAACGGAATACAGGGAAATGAAATGCATTAAAACATTTTCTCTCAGCAATTTGTGTCTAAGCACACAACGGAGCCTGTGCTGCAACTTAATAGGTTGCTGCAAATTAGCACATTGTGAAAAAAGGTCTCTCTGCTTTCATAAATGAACAGTCTTAAACTTGGTTTTAGCAGACTAACGGAAGACAATTTTTAAATAAACAGGCTATGTGTGTTTTGTTGCACTGTTCAAAATATTTTACTATTGCAAGAGTAGTGTGATGAGGAGGGTGCTTAGTCTTTCAAGGCTTAACCTGTGAACATTCAAAAAAATACGCCCAGAAGGGCATTCCGGTGTAGATGCTCAAAGTGCATCTGCAGGGCACTATTCTCATGTCATCCTTCCATATGCTGATTTCTCACAGAGAAGTTTGAGAACCATCAGATGCATGCTTCCCTCTCCTTCCCCAAATGCTTCTCTTTGAGTTTTCTGAGCTCAGTCCCCCCTTTTTTTTTTCTCTTCCATCCCGTAGTCCGCCGTTTGAGAGATGAATGGTTGTTGGTGGTGATGGGGTGAATAGTACATCCGCAGGTTTGACACCTTGTCCCTGGCTGGACCTTCATACAGCCTGAAGCACTGTGCCACCCCCCTACACACCACGTCCTGCTCAGGGGTGTATAGGCAACAGCAGGTGCTTTGCTCAAGTAAGTAAATTACAGCAGGGCCTTGCCAAATATCACAATCTCCGAGACAGGAAGAGAGGTCTCAGCTCGCTCACTGAATTTCTTACCCCAGCTGTATAAGTGCTTCCCACCTTTTCTGTGGGTTAGGAATGACCATGGATGTTCCAGAAACTCCTCAGCCCTTCTCAAGTTGTTTTGGACTTTTCCCTTTGGAGGAGGCAGCACTAGACTCAAACATAAAATGCTCCATTTTTTTTTTTTAAAAAAAAAGAATTATTTGAAAGAAAGCAAAACAGAACTCCACCATATTTACACTTCTTATGACTCAGAGAAGGGATTTTAAGTTAAGAGAGGGGAAGAGGAAAAAAGGAAACTGCTGGAAACAAGGATCAAGGTAGACCTGGGAGGAATTGGAGTGGGAGCATAAAATGGTGGTGGTGTGTGAAAGACTGGTGGTGTGAGAGCAGGCTGCTGGTTTGTGTGGCTGAGACCTCCACCTGACCACAGCACTCCGATCTATCTTTTTATGAAACTCCACTTTCACTACTTTCTGTGTGCGTGTGTGTGTGTACGTACAAGTGATATGTGAGAAAACTTGACGCTGGACTAGTTGGTGGGTAGGAGAAGTCTGGTTGCAAGATAATGGAGAGACTATGGGGGTCTCCCAGGGAGACAAAGGGTCTAGGAGCTGGATACAGGAGAGATCAAACATCTAGGAGCCATATATTGGAGAAACCTGTGAAAGGAGGTCTTTAAAGAGCAAAAATCCTTAAAAACAAGACTGGACTATTAGTGCTGTCTTAACTTATGTGTCTGTGAATGTACTGTGCTCTGGTCTGTTGTAACTTGCCTGTGATCAGCTGTGACTGTAGAGTGTGTGTGTCCTGTTGGGAATTCATGCCTAATTTTGCCACTGTGGGACGTGAGATTGGGGATGGACAACAGCCTCTTGTCTCAACTGGCCCCAGGTTCTTCCATCCACCAGCTGCCCTTAATGGTTTCCAGTTGAAATCCCTTTCATTCAATCTTGTGACCACCCTCTCTCATGTTTTCTCTGTGAACCTCTAAGAACAGTCTAGCTCCACCTTGTCTATAAACATCCAAAGTGCAGATGAAAACAATGATCAGCTGCTCCATAGCCTAATGAATTGAATTAATTCAGTAAGCAATTAGGCTTAGAAATGAGAAGATCCCTACGAAGACTGAACATACACATTTCTCTCAGGTTGCCATGGTACATCATTTCTTCCAGCCATTTCATCATCTTGGTGACCCACAGTGGATTCACTTCAGTGGATCAATATCTTTCTTATACTGAGGAGCACAAAATTGGACCCAACACTCCAGGTGCAATCTTCCAAATGTCAAGTAGAGGGTAAAGATCAATCCCTTGGACCTGCTGGCTACCTTGTTGCTAACACTGTGTTAGGAGTGATGCTGTTGCTCTTTGCTATGATGACACATTTGTAACATGTTCAATGTGTCCTCCAGGACTGTCAAGACTTTCTACAAAGCCATTTTGTTTCCAGCCACTTGACACCTACTCTGTATTAGAGTCATAGATCATAGAATCATAGAATGGTTTGGGTTGGACGGGAACTTTAAAGTTTATCTAGTCCAACCCCCCTGCAGTGAGCAGGGACATCTTCAAGTACACCAGGTTACGCAGAGCCCCATCCAACATAACCTTAAATGTTTCCAGGGATGGGGCATCTACCTCTCTGGGCAACCTGTTCAGTGTTTTGCCACCCTCATCGTCAGAAATTTCTTCCTTCTAGCTAGTCTGAATCCACCTTCTTTCAGTTTAAAACCATCACCCCTTTTCCTATCACTGCAGGCCCTGCTAAAAAGTCTGTCCCCATCTTTCTTAGCAGCCCCCTTCAAGCCCTGGCAGCTGCACTAAGGTCTCCCCGGAGCCTTCTGTCCTCCAGGCTGAGCCCCCCCAGCTCCCCCAGCCTGTCCTCCCAGCAGAGCTGTTCCAGCCCTCGGAGCATTGCTGGGGCCTCCTCTGGCCCTGCTCCAGCAGGTCCGTGTCTCTCCTGTGCCGAGGGCTCCAGAGCTGGACGCAGCCCTGCAGGGGGGTCTCCCCAGAGCGGGGCAGAATCCCCTCCCTCACCCTACTGGCCACGCGGCTTTGGAGGCAGCCCAGGACACGGTTGGCTTCTGGGCTGCAAGCGCACATTGCCGGCTCCTGTCCAGCTTTTCACCCACGAGTACCCCCAAGTCCTTCTCCATGGGGCTGCTCTCCATCCCTTCACCCCCAGCCTGTACTGATACCAGGGGTTGCCTGAACCCAGGTGCAGGACCCTGCATTTGTCCATGAGCCTCACGAGGTTCACACGACCCATTTCTCAAGCTTGCCCAGGTCCCTCTGGATGGATCCCGTCCCTCAGGCGTGTCAACCACACTACTCATCTTGGTGTCATCTGCAAACTTGCTGAGGGGTGCCCTCGATCCCACAGTCTATGTCCTTGATGAAGATATTAAAGAGTGCTGGTCCCAGTACAGACTCCTGAGGAACACGAGTCGTATTGTTGCATGGGATTATACTGTCCCTGATGGTAGACTTAAAAAACCTGAAAAACTCCTGAAGTACTGCTTATCCAGCTTCTCTACACTGTCTTCTAAAGCTTCTCTACACTGTCTTCTAAAGCTTCTCAGCCAGCCAAAGTGACACTAATCTCTCACAGCTCCCTGAAACACATCTGATTTCTCAGCCTTTCTTCTTCCAGAGTTTTAATCCCTTACAATATCCCTCTCTTTGCATGTAATCTTGACTGAATCTTGTCTACAAAAATAAATTTTAGTGCTGAAAGGGTGAAAAGTAGCAAAAAAGTCAATTTTGCCTATGCTTCTTAGGAGCCTTGTGCCTGTTGCCCTATAGCTAGGAGACCTGGTGGATCTTCTCCTTCCAAATACTAGTGTATTGAGGAAACTGTCCATTAGCAGACACATTAAAATCTGTCTTTCCAGGTTTAATGATCCACTGATGTCCTTAGTTGTCCAGAAAATTTGCCTTTGTCAAATTTAGTAAAGCATATTAAACTTTTTTCACAAAAAAATGCACATTATGAGGCAAGTTTATATCAACCCTTGCTGTTTCTTTTAAGTTTTAACTATTGGAATATTTATAGCATGAATATTGGAGCATTTATACCACGGCTCGAAGGCAGGTTCAGTTTTCATCCCATATGCATCTTTTAAAATTCTGTAATGATTTAGCATATTCAGTATTTCATATAGGGAGTTATATATAATCGAACAGCAGACAATTTGGCAGAAACCACCCAAACATTGAAGACTGATACGAATATATGAGAGGTATGCAGTATTTCCACATTCACTCATTTTGGTAATTCAGTTCTAGTGGGTACTTTCTAGCACTAAGTTGCTGGGATGTTAAGTTATTCTTCACTTGTTTATCCTCCACGACTCAAGCTATTCTAGTGGGTGGCACATTCTTCCCCCAATGATAGCTGCATTTTGGTGTGTGTGAGATGATTTTCACAAACACATTAATTCCTAATTCTGCCCAATTTGATATGTATGAAACACCAAATAACCAAAAAAGGGTACAACTACAAGATTCTTATGATAACAACAGCACAAAGAAGAGAAAGAAAAAGCAAGATACTTGCTTTGGTTGGTATTTTTGTTACATCTAGCAAGACTTACTGTTTCCACAGTTCAAGGAAATATTAGTTAACGTTACCTGAAGGATCGGAAAAAGCTACTGTTTTAATGAATACTAAATTCTGCACACCCACTGAGGAAGTGTAATACAGAATACAGAAGTGTAAGGCAGAATAAATGAGGTAAATATTTCAGTCAATATCATCTTGAAAGTCCAATATCAGGTGGGAATATCTCAGGAAACAAATGTTTTCTTTATCTCTCATTTCACTTTTAACTGCGTTCTGTGTTTATCTTCTCTTTGTATTGCCTGAGATTATTTCTTTTGAAGAGGGAAGATGGAAAACAAAATAAGACCTTTTTTTTTGTGACTTTCATCTTTTGTGGCCTTATTATCTGGATGACTACATCTCTTTGTATACTGTGAGTACATGAGAGGTAAAGTAATTAAACCTTTTAACCAGGACTATGCCTTTTAACAAAGAAAGTTATACAGACATAGAAGGGTAGTCTTTATCTTTTATTTTTTAAGGGCTCTCTAATTTCCCAAAGAATTAAAATTATTCTGCTATTGGTTTCTGGGAGAGGGAAGGGTATTTTTGAGGTAACACATGGCTGAACAACAGAAGAAGTCATGATCTGGAGATAAGAGTTGCATTTCTGGAAGTGTTACTGAAATGTGTAGCATTAAAAATTTCAGTCATACATGAGCATGAGTCAATGTACCAAATAGTCAAAACATCACATGAGTGAGGCCTAATTTTAAGCATTTGAACACAATTCTTACGAGTTCAAAGTAGTTCAGCTCAGTCCATACTCAAAATTAAGGACATATTTAAGTGTTTGAAGAATTTGGGCATCAGCTCTTAAGCATGCAAGGAGCAAATCACCTACATTAGTACTGTTAATTACTGGAGAGAGTCCAATGAAAGGCCAGGAAGATGATGAAAGGACTGGAGCATCTCTCCTATGAGGAGATGCTGAGAGAGCTGGGACTGTTCAGCCTGGAGAAGAGAAGGCTTGGGGGGACCTTATCAATGTAGATAAACACCTGCAGGGAGGATGCAAAGAGCACAGAGCCAGGCTCTTTTCAGTGGTGACCAGTGACAAGACCAGAGGCAACGGGCACAAACTAGAACACAGGAGGCTCCATCTGAACATCAAGAAACACTTTTTACTATGAGGGTGACTGAGCACTGCACAGGTTGCCCAGGAGGTTGTGGAGTCTCCACTGTTGGAGATATTCAAAAGCCATCTGGACATCGTCCCAGGTTCTAGGTGGCCCTGCATGAGCAGCTGGGTTGGACAAGATGACCTCCAGGGGACCTTTCCAACCTCAGCCATGTTGTGATTCTGTGATTTATTACTTATTGCTTATTTTTCATGGCAAAGCTGTGCCCATATATCAAATGAGTCCCGTTTTCTTTTATCCTCTTTTAAATGTGCTCTTTACACAGTGAGAAAAACTATTTAATATCATATGTAACTTTTATTCTATAATGTCTGCTCTAATTTTCCCTGATAAATTTTACTTTGCATTTCCAACTTTACATGGTGCCCTTTTTTTGGTAATTTTTAAATCTTATTAACATTTTTAATAGGGTATCACACCATGAAATTACAGACTTTAGGGGATAAATTGAGGTAAAATATCAAGTAAAGGAATAACTGAGGTGTCATTGGAATTTTAAAAACTTTTTAAAGAAAAACCAGCATGTCTCTATATCCACACAGAATTATTTCTATGGATATGACAACCCCTGAGTTCCCACAAAACCTCTGGAATTCTGTTTTCTTTGAATGCTGGTGTACACAAAATTCATCAACTCTGATGAAACACAATCTCTGCTTATAAACAAGTTTAAGTAGCAGCTATGGAAAGGAGGAGGCGACCAGAGAGGATGAGAGAAGGAGAAAATGTGTTCTTTTTGTTGTGAGTCCTTATTATTCTGTGTCAGCTTTCTTACTTGAACTGTATTTTCTTCTGCCAAGACTACCAGAAAGAGTATGTACCTAGTAAGAACAAATCATTGCAATATGCTCAGGGTTCAGAGCAAATGGGATTTAAACGCGTGAAAAGGTAAATGCTTTCACAAATCTGTGATCCATAAGTTTAAATGTTTGATAAAGCAAAGTCTCCTATTTCTAATATTTCAGTTTCATTTTTCAGTCTTTTAACATAAGCAGCTAATAAATCTCTAAACATCAGGTAACTGTGTTTTGCAGTAAGGTTAAACAATTTCAGAAGTGGTTTAATTAAACGGCCCTCTCCCTAACAAATATGTGGTAAATTACCTCTATGAATGCCATAAGCTACAAAACATAGATTTTTAATCACAACTTTATCAGTTGTAGTTATTAATAGTTATTGTTGTTAGTTATTAGCTATAGTTGTAGTTATTAATAGCAGTATGTAATTATTTGATTCCCAAACCGTGTATTTCAAGGTACATAACATGTTTGCAACTGTCTTATGAAGGTGAATTAAAGCTGAGCTTAAGGAGTGGCTGGCCTTTGAAGATGTCCTCCAAACAGTACAGGATCCTTCCAGAAAAGTCATGACTTTTCAAGCATTCACTGAAAGCATTTGTTTTACCCTCCCATGGGAAGGTTTAATAGTATTACAATCCTGCTGATCTGGACAGGGCATTTATAATACACTCAAGAAAATATCCTTCCTCAGGGAGTGAGAAGAAAATAGTGAAGTCTAGAATGAAAAGTAATAAAGAAACTTTGTCAGCCTATGGTATTTCTTCTGTCCTGCACTTGTAGTAAAATGCTATTTTTTGGATGAAGTCTCTCTACACCAGGTGCAACATAAAAAAACCTGACAGCCCCATCAATGAATTAGGTTACAAGCCAAATAGCCATATGGTTAAATTATTCACTGCAGAAGCCTGCTCTTGAAATGTTGTTTCTCCCCGCTGTCTGTAGCTCGCATTCCCCAGCCAGTGATGGGTGAGAAACCTGTTGAGCGTTTTAGCAGACTTTAGTACTGAGCTGAGGAATGAGACTCCCATTAATTTGTATTATTTGAAATACTAACTTCCTTTCAAAGAAAGTATAATAAGTGTCAATAGCATTAATGGTGAACACGTTGCTCCCTTTTGACGTGCCCTTGGATTTCTGAGTTGCGGTAACAAGAACCCGTATTAGTTATGCTAAAACCCTGGCTGCCAACTTATACGGGTTTTGTACTCCCCCGTCGTTTCCAGGATGACATTTGTTCTTTTGTCTCTGGAAGAACGGTGCGGAAACAAGGGAGCCGACAAGTAAACAAAAGGAAGGTGTGTTTAAAATGCAGTACCGTTAACTGCAAACAGGGCTGGCATCCAGCCTATTATGAACTTTGCAAGGCAGGTATTGTTTTCTCAGATAATAACTCTAAATGCAGCCTGTTATTCAGAGACTTTTTCCTCCTACTCTGTAATGGATAAACAGATAACTAATGGCATACCAGAAAGCATACTTTAAAGATCTAAAATCTAAGCTGGCAAGGCAACCCGGAATCAGAGCCTTGTACATCTGCACGTTACAAAATCTTCTTTAACGGTATAACAGCATTTCTTTTTTCACAGCACACCTTTCCTCTAAGCACATGCTCATTACAATTGGGGACCTCAGAAGGGACCTTTCTACTTTGCCAGAAGGGAAACAGCGTTCTGATGTCTATTGGTAGCAGTTTCTGACTCGTTAACATTTCCTCCCGCTGCATACCATTTCTTAATAGCCATTCCCTCCCAGTTCCTTGTCCTTATTGAACCTCTCTGTCCCATTACCATTTGGAAAAGGTTTCACAGGCCAACATCCTGCCTCAATCCATGGCAACGTCTAATTGAAGTTCTTTCCCAGGGGGCTGATCTATGTCCTTATACTCCTGCTCCACATCTTGAGGAGCTGACAGGACACCCTTAGGAGAGATTCCTGAGATGAAAATAAGGATTTAGCTCAATTACAGCTCCTTTATTTTCCTGCTTAATTTTTTTTTTTACTGTTAAATGCCTCTGCCAATGGCTTTTTATTACTATGGTACAGAGAAGCTGGAAGCTGTCAAATGCAATAACATTAATTGAAAAACATCTCTCCGACTCTAAATCAGGGCCACAGTTACGAACAATTCTTTTTCCTCCAGAGATAATCTACTGTTATCTTGAAGCACGTGTAACAGAACAAAAAAGAATAACTGGTAATTAGTGGATAAATTCCGCTGAAAAAGGGATTAAGGAAATTACCTGATTATCAGTGCCATCTTCATAGAAAAAAAAAGGCTAATTAAAATGCGGTACATTTAATTACTGTATAAATTCCAAGTTGTCCCAGTTGGCAGTGGGAAGAACATGATGGAATTATACCATTAAGCATTTGAGTAGGTGAAATGATGTACATTAGATGTTTATTTAATCGGTATACTTACAAACTATTTAGAGTCTGGTTGTATTTTGCAGTGTTTTTGCAGTCGGACTGACCATATTTATTTTATTGTCTGCATGTATTTGATTTTCCCTTTGCATTAGATCATCACGCTTCAGCTACACCTTGGAATTTCTCTGTGCGGCAGTCTAGCTTGTCTCCTGCAACAGCATAATAATATGATTAACTTTGATGATTGCAGGGACAGTGGCAGAGAGGCTGGTGCACAGAAGAGATTAGGATGGGAGCCTGAAGCTGCAAACACTAATGGAGAAGGAGAACACCACCGTGGTTGTGTTAGCAGTGACACGCGGTTGTGGTGCTTTCCACCCCGAGTCAGCTGCCACACCAGTGGTGCAGAGCACGGCTGGCCGTTCAGTGGCTGAGGAGCAGGCAGGAGCGGGCAGGAGCTGCTGAAACAACCGCTACACCCTGTTGCCACCAGACGTTCTACCAAACCAGTCAGGGCTCACGGAGAAAGGTGAGTTGCTTATGAGGACAACTGAAAACCTGCACGGGACTTCGAGCAGGATCCATACCTTTCCTCTCACCTGGAGGCAACTTCATCACAAGATGTAAGAATAGGTTATGTTCTCCCTGCAAAGGTCTGTGCCTGAAGTGCCTCGGCCATTTACGGTGTGGCTTAGCTCAACAAACCTCTTCACGCTGGCTCTTCCTGCCATCTCCAACACCCACTCCTCATTTAGCGGGAAATACGTTACAGCTTTTGTTTCGCATATCTGCTAACAGAAAGCCATCATCAGAAAATAGACTGCAAATAGTGTTGCAAGAGAGAACAAACTATTTAACTATTTAAACACAGCTATTCACAGCAGCAGTGATACATATAGAAGATATAGGCAAAATGTGTCGGGACGGGTGTGTGTATATTTGTGTGTATCTGTATGTGCATATATACGTGTGTGTATGCAGACAGTACTGCTAAGCTTGAGAATGAGATTATAATCACTTTAAAAAAAGAAATACATAACGATGCAGCATTTCAGGGACAATTACCCATTTAGATGACTTTTTGTACAGAGGGGTCATAGAATTATTTGTTTGAGGCTGAGTACTAGGACGATCTGGCACTGTGTTCTTCAGCAAACCATTCTAAGTGCTTCCTCCCACATTTGAAAATGTAAGTTACATACAGGAGTGGCTACCCTTCTCATCACAGTACATGCTTCTTTTTTAATATTTCTAAATGATGCTGAAATATTTTTATTTTATTTTATTTTATAATACATTTTATTTTATTTTATAATATATTTTATTATTTTTAGAAGGCTTGGCCCCAAATCCATTTATTTATTGCTTTCATTTACAAAGCTGCTATTGTTAGACCAGTGTTTGTACATCACAATAAAAAATCCAGCAATGGTGTTTATGAGATTTCTCTTCCTTTCTGTTAAGAAAGACAGTATTTTGTTATCTCGATTTCATCCTCTGCCAGCTATAGCTCAGGTAATTGAACTCAGTCCTTATTTCTTATTTGGGTTCATTACTCAAAATAGAAAATAATAATGAAATAATTATGAAAACATGTCTCTTTGAAAAGAGTGAAAGGAATAAAGAAAAAGACAGTTTGCATCCTTAAGTGGAAGGATCTGGTGTCTAACATTTCTCTGTTGGATAGAACTTAATTATGCTCACCGTAAATTAGTGAGTTTGTTAGATGTGAATAACTTTAACGAGGAAATAGGTTTCTAAGTTTCTGTAGTTCCACATTGGTGCTGTTATTAATTGCCTATGTTTAATATGTGTGTGACCTTTGAAAGGTCATGGCGATTGGGAAGGATGACTGGAAAAAAGCAAACATCACTCCTATCTTCAAGAAGGACAAGAAGGAGGATCCGAGCAGCTACTGCCTCATCGCAAACCCTGGGAAGTTGACAGAGCATATAATCCTGGAAACCATTTCCAAACATAAGCATTTATGAAGGGACTATTGTGCTTAACTTACCTGGTAGCCTTCAATGATGAGATGATGAGCTTTGTGGATAAGTGGAGAGCAGTGGATGGTCCAGCCAGCAAGAAGAATGAACATGTACGTGACACAGACACAGGGACACACAGGTCTGTCCAGTGGTCTTAGACACTTGGTCTATGCAGTAGCTGTCCCCAGGCCCCGGTGTCTGCATGCTGTCACCCAGATCTAGGGAATCCTTACTTCTGCAGGCCTCTCTCCTGTGGCCACCCTGAGCCCTTCCTGCTCATCACCTTGTCCCACCTGGAGTTTGCTGTCATTCAGACTCATAGGTCTGGAATAGTGAGCACAACCATGCAGAAGTTAGAAGGAAATAGGTTGTAATGTGAATATAGGATCAACTGCGGTGATCAGGCATCGGGCTCAGCCAAAGCAGCACTTGTTTACACAGAACTGTCCCTTCTTATCCCCCTTTTTCTCTGTTTTCCCACACTTCCCCTCCCCAATCCATCTTGATCTCTCTCTTTCCCTGCCTTTGGTCCTTTAGGCATCCCATATGAAGTCTTGCACATCTCCGCAATCCTCTTAAAACATGCAGTAATAAATTCTACACTGTCTCCAAATGCTCTTCCCTAGCATCCTGTAAGTCCTATCCTCCTGTAGGCTGTAACTCCCTTTATTTTGCTTGCCTTTCTGGGGAGAAAGTTTCTTTCCTTGACTTCATCTCACATCAAGACTAGAGGTAAATCCTTCTCCTCAGATGGCCCTTGGCCTGACCCAGCCAGTGGCTCGAGTTCTCCCTGGTTAGGCTGCCCGTTGCTGTTCCTCTGCTTCTCGCGGTGTCTTTGTGTCTAATGACATTAACTGTTGGCCAGATGATAACCTAGCTGACTTCAGCGCCTAGGAACCAGGCAACATTTAAACTGAAAATGCAGTTTCCACAAGACTGTAATTTTCACAGGAGAATATCTGTTTCCTCTTACTCTTTCTGCACAAAAGAATTAGGAAAATGAAAATGAACCTGTTTGCTTCAGGTTGGCTCATCCTAAATGGAAACATTGACGTGTTTAACTGAACCGGAGGCATTTAGTGTGACATGAGTCTAGGCCTGCTTTAGCTACTGCCATGTCACGGGAGGATTATTTTTTGACATTCCAATTTTAAGAGGATTCTCATATGGTATACATAATATAGTATGTGTAGTCTCAAATATATATGTAGAGCAAAATTCCTGTACATTAGTGACGGTGCAGTATAATACTACTTAGCATAAAGGTCCTAAGGAAGGTCCTGAGGAACCAGGCAAAGTGATCCAACCACTCATATTTTGTGAGATATACAACGAAGGGAATAATAACAAGAAAACCATAAAGTACTTACAGGATAATATGCTTAACAAAATATTTATGCTAGTCAGTCATTATCCTATAATTAAAAAAAAAGGTCCAAAGGAAAGCAAATGAAAATAACAAGTTATCTTTAAAAAGGCATTAAATGCTAATGTTTCATGCTTGTAATGAAGGTTTTAATAAGATAAGAATGATTACAACTGGTAATGTACCCGTTCCCATTTTAACAACGTAATTTTGTGGTTCTGTCAGCTTGTTGGAGCTCTGTTGGTCCCCATATATTTCATTTCCTTGCTGAGTGTCTGTCTGTGTGAGGTAATATCATTCCAGAGTGAAGTGCCTGAGCCTCTGTAAAAGTGCTTGAGTTGATCTTTAATCTTTTCTCAAAATGAATTTTTCAAAATTATTTTTAAATGAGCTTTCAGTGCCAGTGAAAGGTGTGAGATGTATTTCTTCACTTTTTTCTCTTTTCTCTCTGAATCAGGACCTGAGATGCATATCTCATTACAAATGACAATTTTCTAGATAAAAAATTTCTCCCATTATATCACAGACTGCAGCAGTGCAAACTTCCCCATACCAGCTATTATAGCCCAGACTATTAGTATCTCAGCACCTCACAATCTGTAATGTTTCATATCAGTGAAATAACGTTGCAAATGACTTTTGCAGATCCATGAGAATACCAGACCAATCTTCTTCTCCCACCCTGTCATGTTCATCTTTAAATGTTATATGCCTTCACATTCCTTCTCCCTTCTAATTGGCACTGATTTCAATCTAATACTTCAGCGAAGATGCTTGCCCACTAAAACATGATCTGAAATTTCTATGTTGTTTCAGAGGGGCAGCAAAAGTTTAGTGAACTTCAGGCTATCCTAACAGTAGTTTAACTAGTAAGTACTGTATTCTGTATTGATGCTCTCCTGTTTGTTTATTCAAGGAGGGAAAAAACACATACAAAACACACACAAAATCCTAATTTATTTACAACAGAATTTTCATTGAAGTTTAATACTAAATCTTTTCATAAAGGAGTATCCAGCTGCCAGTGGCCAAGGCAATACAATAGGACTAATGGATTTCACCGGGATCCCAGTCTGGTGGGACAGAAATGCTATCTTTTCCCAACCTTTTCCTCTGACTGTCATATCACCTACCTGGTGCAGTTTTCGTTTTTTGTGGTAAACAATACTTACTCATGCAAGGTTCGTTTATCCATATTCAAGTAACAAAAGGGGGAAATTTCTGTTGATCTGGGAGCAAGAAAAAGAAAAGTGCCAAGTGTCTACATGCATGAGGAAAATGACCTCCCCGCCTTGGTAAAAGGAAAAGTATTATTCTGCATTTTTTAGGTTTCTAAAACCTGCTGGGATGAGAAAGTACAAAAAGGTTATAGGTGGACATCTCAGTAATATTTATTCTCCAAGACTGTGGGGTTTTTGCCTGCAAAGAGCTGAAGAAAACAATATGTGCTGCAATAAGACTTAAATACAATTAGCTTAGGGACTAGGACTTTCAAAGCATATCACAGGCTCTGTATTCAACTGACCAAAACACCAGACCCTTGAGTCGCAGGCCGGGCCGTATACGGTGAGAAGAGAACTGCACAGATGGAAAGGACTTTTCACCAGCAGCCTTCCTTGCACTGAGTCGCTAAGAAAGTTAACAGGTTAAGAAGTGGAATCGGACACCCAGTTTAATTTCTAAATGTCATTTCTGTACCATGAACTCACAGCTAAGGACTACAGAAACTGATGACTGCTCTCAAAAGTGACAAGACTTGAACCTACTGACCCTGGGATAAAGAAGTTCTTTGCTACCTGCTTAACAAGAAACCCATAGACGGGAGTGAATGCCATGCTTTTATTGCACATAATCCGTTCCTTGAAGAACTGCTGTTCCTTGAAGTTTATGTCTAGAGGAACAATGCTGCAGGTCAACAGACAGGTGAATCTAACATATAAAGAGGGAGCAGTAGGAGATCATGTTATTTAATTTTAAATTTTCACTCTAACAATAGCATACCTTTTTTTTTTGCCTATTTTATACAAACGATGGCTACAAGTCTATCTTGTATGAGTTAAATGTCTGATTTTTTTAACAGTTTTTACGTTGGCAGAACCTGCAAAATTTCTTGTTCCACTGGAATACTTTGAACTTCTGATTGTGGTGTTGATGGGCACTAAAATTACCATCCAGTATCCATGCACTGGAGTTCTTACAGAACAACAGCATGAGTCTTGGGGGAAGCCTGGTTTTATTCACTTTGTGTGACAGATTAACTATGCACTAAGTGGCTTGATGTAGCAACGGGTGCCTTACAAAGACCTCTAAAAGTGACATGAATGGTTCTTCCAGCTTATCTAAATGTGTCTCTTTTTGTATGCATATTTACTTGTCCCTGAAGTATTCTACCTATTCCAAACAGTGGGTGGGAAACAGCTGTAAGGAAAAAGGGACTCCTAAACCTATGCTTTGTGCCCTGATTCCTTGTCTTGCAGCAATATCTATTTCTGAGATGGACTTCTCAAATGGCAGTACGATTTTGACCCAGGTCAACCTCACAGAAAGAAAAAAAGTGACTGGATATTTACATGGTCAAAACACTAGAAAAATTCTGTAAGTTCATGATTCGTTATGAAACATATGCCTACCTTCCCCCAAAGGAGCTGTATCATCTTTGAAAACGTATTAAAAGGTAATAAAAGGGTAATTTAATTCAATAAATGCACGTATCCCAAATGATACAATAAATGGTGTCTAATTTAATTCTCTTTTGCACTGTGATTTTCAGTGATTACATAAGTCACATACATTACACTGTTACTTCATACACAGATGTTACAGGTATTTTTTTAGAAACTGTTAAAATATACCTACCATAGCTTAGTATGACTTAGCAAGTGTAAAGTTGTTAGTAACAAACCCAAAGTTACAACATGAAAAGGTAATTTACTAGTTTTTTATATTTAACTTATCAACAGGATTTAAAATATTATTTCATTTTTAAATTGCAATATGCTCATCTGAAACACAGATATTTTCTAACAGATATTCAACAGATATTGAGAGAAACTACTCATTTCTACATAAAATTTATCATTCAGATACATAGACTTAAAGTGGTTATAAAGCTAAAAAGGTAAGAAAAAACCTCTTCAAATTATTTTTTGCATTACATAAGCTGTGCTTTTTCATTGCAATTCTTACAAAGCAGATAAAAGTCAGATGCATTGAAAACACAAAATATTTTTTAATCTTTTAAATCATTTCAGCTCATTACATACCGAGTTCAGTAAAATACATAAGCAAGCCTTGTAATGCCCTGCAAGTGAATGCGGAAACCCGAACCAGTGCTGTTTCTGAGAGACGGGTCCAAAACCGCACCATTTGATAAGATCAGATCCAAGACTGTTTTCAGTGCTTTTTCACCACACTTTTTTTTGAGGTCTTCATGTGCTTTTCAATATCGTGGATAAGATCTAGTTGTACTTTTTAGAGTTCATTTTCAAGTAAAATTCTTTGTTCATCTTCTCACTTAGTCTCCTATAGCTTTGCATGTACATCATTGCCTTGACCTATTATTACTTTAGCAATTTAATGAAAAGGCAACCAGGCTTGCCTAATTTAATTTTTCCCTCTATGTCCATGCTGCTAGTTGTGCCTTGTACCGCTATTTCTCATTATTTTTCTTCCATATATACATTTCCCTCAGTAGTTGTGTTATTTTCATAGCTACTGAATAACTTCACTCTCTTCATTGAAAGCATCCTGAAGGAAAACTCTCTCTCAGATCACTTGCTCACAGTGAGTGGAAAAATTTACGTGTATAGGTGATTCAGGTGACATACAGAGATTTTAACCTCGTTTTAGCGATATCCAGACAAACACTCAGGCATACAATTAAAAAGTTAAGCACACACTTTAAGTCTCTCTCATACTGAAGCTTTTGGGAATTTATGTACATTTTGTAAGTATTTATGTAAGAAATATTCACAAAGGATTCTGACTCAACATATCTGATTTAAAAATCCTTATTGTTCATCAATTACGGTACTTTCATGGTTGTGCTTTTTTCAGCTGGGACTAACTGGCTGGATGCTACAGTGTGTCAGTATTCAGGAAATATTTTGATTTAAGTTTCAAATGAAACAAATAACCCTCTGAGGGAAAGTAAGTTTAGATTATTGTTTAGGCAAAAGAAGATTAAAAAAAGGAAAAAAAAAAAGAAAAAGCAGAGAAAGAAAACAACTAAAAGCAGTAACAAAACATTTGTATTTATTATGTGAAAGATGTTCTACTTACAAATACGAACTTTTAATTACAGATGGAAGCTAATCTTAAAGGAGAATGTGTTCTTTAAGTTTTAAGCTTGTTTTCTAAAGTTTTCTTTCCTTTGCTTGAAACATGCCATTTGCCTCACTTACTGATACCACGCTCAATCACCTCTCCATTAGATCTTAAAGCTTATTGTGCTTTATGATGAGATTACTCATAACTGCTATAAAAGTACCAGGGCTGGAATTTCAAAGATGTTTTCAGTTGACACAAGACTGTGTCTGCCAGTCACTTAAAGGTTTTATTGATGACTGCTTTGGGAGCTGGCTGGCAGGAGGTAGTCTAACTTTTAGGGATGCTGCAAATGGTTGGTCAAGTAAGTCAATGGTAATGGTAAGTCAAAAGCAGCTGCCCAGTCATCTCTGGGATTTGCCAAGTTGTCCTGCTTGGGAAGGGGCTGAGGGCCCTCGGTGAGCTCCCAGGCTATGGGCAGGGTGGGAGGTCCCATGTGATGCTGGGCAGGACCATTAAGGCCTGTTAGTGCCCTCAATACTTTGAATATATCTATGGTCCATCAAGGATTGATTATTACAAGCGTGCAGTGAGGAAGACCTCAAAAGGACTAGAGAGGATCACAGTTCTTGGGCAAATCCATAAGCCAGAAAAATGATCACCTCAAATCTTTGGGAATAATTGTCCAATAACTCAAAACCAGGCTTTTGCATGAAAAGAATGTCAGCACATACTTCAAAACACAGGTAAATTTCTCACAGCTGTGCAAAAGACGTCAAACAGCAAAACTCCCATTTACATTGTTTCTCACATATAAAAATGACAATTCAAACCCCACTTATTTTTCATCTAAATATGTGTAAAAATCACAGAATCACAGAATCATTAAGTTGGAAAAGACCTTTAAGATCATCAAGTCCAACCACCACCCCAACACCACCATGCCCACTAAACCATATCCTGAAGTACCACATCTAAACGTTTTTTGTATACTTACAGCGATGGTCACTCCACTACCTCCCTGGGAAGACTGTTCCAATGCTTGACCATTCTCTCAGTAAAGAAATGTTTCCTGATATCCAGTCTAATGGTACACTGTGGAGAAAAAAGGGGAGGTGGAATCCTTGTCCTTATCATCAGGGAGATTAATAGCTTTATTAGAGTCAGAGGTGATTATCCTTCCCCTCTGCTCAGCACTGCAGAGGCCACATCTGGAGTCCTGTGTCCAGTTGTGGGCTTCCCAGTACAAAAGAGACTTACTGAAGCAAGTCCAGCGAGAATAATTAACATACGGGACCAACTGTCATATGTGGAAAGGCTGAGAGATCTGAGACTACTCAGCCTAGAGAAGAGAATGCTCATAGGGGTTCTTATCAATGTTTATAAATATTTGATGGGGAGGGGCAGTAAATAAGACAGAGCTGGAGGTATCCAGTGACAGGACAGGAGGTAATGGGCACAAATTAAAAAAAAAAAACTAGTCTGAATATAAGGAAATACTTTTTTACGTTGAGGGTGACCAAACAATGGAACAGGTTGCCCACAGAGTTTGTGCATTCTCTACAAACTTCTTATCCAGCTGGCAGAAGTCTCACAATCGGTAGCCCTTCTTACTGTGGGGGACTTCAACTTACCGGACGTCTGCTAGAAATACAACACAGCAGAGAGGAAACAGTCTGGGAGGTTCCTCAAGTGTGTAGAGGATAACTTCCTGACACAGCTGGTAAGTGAGCCCACCACACAAGTGCCCTGTTTGACCTGCTGTTTACAAAAAGAGAAGGACTGGTGGGAGATGTGGTGGTCAGAGGCCGTCTTGGGCTTAGCCACCACAACATGATAAAATTCTTAATTCTGAGTGAAGTAAGGAGGGGGGTCAGCAAAACTGCTATCATGGACTTCCGGTGGGCAGACTTTGGCCTGTTCAGGTCACTAGTTGAGAGAGTCTCTTGGGAGACAGTCCTGAAGGGCAAAAGGGTCCAGGAAGGCTGGTCATTCTTCAAAAAGGAAATCTTGAAGGTGCAGGAGCAGGCGGCCCCCATGTGCCGCAAGACGAGCTGGCGGCGAAGATGACCGGCCTGGCGGAACAGGGAGATTTTGCTGGGACTCAGGAAAAAAAGGAGAGTTTGCCACCTTTGGAAGGAGGGGCAGGCAACTCAAGAGGAGCACAGGGACCTCGTTAGGCCATGCAGAGAGGAAAATAGAAAGGCAAAAGCCCAGCTAGAACTCAAGCTGGCCGCGGTCCTAAGGGACAACGAAAAATGCTTTTGCAAATATATTAACAAAACAAAAAGAGAGCCAAGGAACATCTCCACCCTTTATTGCGCATGGGGTGGAAACATGGCCACCAAGGCTGAGGACAAGGCTCAGGTACTTAATGCCTTCTTTGCCTCTGTCTTTAATAGCCAGGCCAGGTATCCGCAGGGTATTCAGCCCCCCGAGCTGGAAGACAGGCATGGAGAGCACAATAAACTCTCCATAATCCAGGAGGAAGCAGTTAAAGACCTGCTATGCCACCTGGATACCCACAAGTCTATGGGGCCTGATGGGACCCACCCAAGAGTACTGAGAGAGCTGGCGGAGGAGCTTGCCAAGCCACTCTCCATCATTTATCCGCAGTCCTGCTTAACAGGGGAGGTCCCAGACGACTGGAGTGAGACGCCCATCTACAAGAAGGGCCAGAGGAGGATCCTGGGAACTACAGGCCTGTCAGCCTGACCTTGGTACTGGGGAAGATTATGGAGAGGTTCATCCTGAGAGTGCTCACAGGGCATGTGCAGGACAACCAAGGGATCAGGCCCAGCCAGCATGGGTTCATGAAAGACAGGTCCTGCTTGACCAACCTGATCTCCTTCTATGACCAGGTGACCCGCCTAGTGGATGAGGGAAAGGCTGTGGCTGTTGTGTACCTGGACTTTAGTAAAGCCTTTGACACTGCCCTCCACAGCATTCTCCTGGAGAAACTGGCTGCTCATGGCTTAGACAGGTTTACTCTTCACTGGGAAAGGAACTGGCCGGACGGCCGAGCCCAGAGACTTGTGCTGAATGGAGTCCAGTCCAGTTGGAAGCCGGTCACAAGTGGTGTTCCCCACGGCTCGGTTCTGGGGATGGTCTTGTTCAATATCTTTATCGGTGGTCTGGATGAGGGGATCGAGTGCTCCCTCAGTCAGTTTGCAGATGACACCAAGTTGGGTGGGAGTGTTGATCTGCTGGAGGGCAGGAGGGCTCTACAGAGGGATCTGGACAGGCTGGATCAATGGGCTGAGGTCAACTGCACGAGGTTCAACAAGGCCAAGTGCCAGGTCCTGCACTTTGGCCACAACAACCCCATGCAACGCTGCAGGCTTGGGGAGGAGTGGCTGGAGAGCTGCCCAGTGGAAAAGGACCTGGGAGTGCTAGTTTACAGCTGGCTGAACAGGAGCCAGCAGTGTGCCCAGGTGGCCAAGGTGGCCAACAGCATCCTGGCCTGTATCAGAAATAGTGAGGCCAGCAGGAGTAGGGACATGATCGTGCCCCTCTACTGGGCACTGGTGAGGCCGCACCTTGAATCCTGTGTTCAGTGTAGGGCCCCTCACTAGAAGAAAGACGTTGAGGTGCTGGAGCGTGTCCAGAGAAGGGCAACGGAGCTGGTGAGGAGTCTGGAGCACAAGTCTGATGAGGAGTGGCTGAAGGAATTGGAGAAGAGGAGGCTGAGGGGAGACCTTTATCACTCTGTACAACTGCCTGGAAGGAGGTTGTAGTGCGGTGGGTGTTGGTCTCTTCTCCCAAGTAACAAGTGACAGGACAAGAAGAAAGGGAGATTTAGACTGGATATTAGGAAAAATTTCTGTACTGAGAAATTGGAACAAGCATTGGAACAGTCTTCCCAGGGAGGTATTGGAGTCACCATCCCTGGAAGTGTTGAAAAAATTTGTAGACATGGCACTTCAGGACACGGTTTAGGGGACATAGTGGTGTTGGGTTGATGATTGGACTTGATGATCTTAAAGGTCTTTTCCAACCTTAATGATTGCATGATTCTGTGATTCTATATCCAAACTCATCAGAGAGCTTGGGTGTACCCTGCATAAAAAGGCACCATAGTGAGTTCTGCTCATGCCAGCTCAGACACTGAAGCAGCATGAGGCCACAGTGTCCAAGCTAAGTCCAGCAAGAGAAGTCATTAAAGCCGGTCTGTGCCACTGGAAAAAGGGTGTTGTGGTACTTGTGAGTGTAGGCTGGTGAATCCATCCCCTGTCATGCTGCACACATACAGCCTGAGAGATTTCTTCTAATTTCTATTAATTGTCTGAACTCATTTACAATAAGCATCATTTATTTCCCTTGAGATATCAAAGCATTTAAGTAATTTCAGAGAAGTAAGCTCCTATATTACAATTTTCACCCCCAAATTTCAGTCACCTTGTGCATAAGGGCAGTCAATTAAAAGAACTGAGGAATCCTGGTATCTGATTCCTTTATCTTAATTTGGGGACTACATGATCTGTGTGGTCACAAGGGTCTATAATTCTAAGTTTAATTTAAGTTACACTAAATAATCTGAAATGCAGGAAATAAGATAAAAATTTCCTCATCTATTCATGATATTGCAGAAGTGCTGTCATATGTTTTAAAAGTACTCAGACAGCTACTCCCTGAGGCTCTCAATTACACTTGGAATCACATAAAAAGGGCTGATAAAGGACATATTTTAAAAAATTACACAAAACTTGTTTGCTATTACTTGGGAAAAGATAAAATATACCTTCATGGCTTCTCATTTGAATGTGCTATGTTCCTTTCCAGTCCTCTTCCATAAAAACTTCCTATTTTCTTCTATTACTTCAGTCAATTGATAGACTAATATCTTTTAATAAGCCACAATAAACAGTACAAAAAGATTAGGTGCATCACTTTGATAGCTTGAGATACAAATGTATTACCAGTGTAGCACTGGAAAAATAGAGTGAACTGCTTTTCCTCAAAAAAAAAAAAGGTCTCTCAACTCTTCCTAAGCCAGAAGGTCAATATAATGAGTAGTGAAAAAAGCCTTGGCAGTATGTTCAGACGATAACCTTAAAAAGTTTCAGGTACAATGAATTGCAAAGGGCAGTTGCACACAGTTTAGGAATTTTAGACTCTTTTTACTTGAACTCTACAGGGTTTCCAGTCTATATGTAGACAGTAAAAGACTGACTTTTTGACAACACAAAAATGACAGCATGCATGTGTGTGCATATAGGCTGATGACTGTTCCCTATGTCTGCCACATGCAGTGATGATTTGCAGTCCCCAAAGTACTCCTAAGAATGTCAGAAAACCTGCGAGAAGCCAAATGTTCACAAAGTTAATGGCTCACTGCTGCTGAAAGGAGAGACACATGCAAAATAAAAGCCTCTTAATATGTAGTTTGAAAGATTTGAACACAGAATGTAAACCCTCAGCCAAAATGTGCTTAACAAAATGCCACCCTGTGTAATTTCAGACAAGTGCTCCTGCATGGCCCCTTGGTCATGTTAACTACTTGCAGGTTGTATTTTTAGACAGCAGGAAGTCAAATGACTAAAAGAAGAGACAGAGTGAGGATATAAATTCAAATGTGCTGATTTGGAGAGGGCTTGGATTCTGTACTCATGAAAAACATTTAATGAGCTAGAGTTTTTTACAAAACATATAACTAGTGTTCATGCTATTGCACAATAGATTTTCTGAATCTTTAATTTAGTAAAAAAGACAAACATCTCCAGCTCACTTTACAAAATGTTACAAGATGATAGATTTAGTGTATACCTGTGAGATAAAAGACTCTATGCAAGAGTGTGGATTTGTAAATAATTAAAACATAATTTTGGAAAAGCTTCATGTTGAAAATCCTTTCCAATTCATTTAGTCTTGCCATCCTTTATTCAAAGATCGATTATTTCATCATAATATTGTGCATGATTTTATGAGCATAGCAGATGAATGGAGATTTAAAGCCAGGTGTATGAAAGTTTAGAGAGTATCTGTTACTCCTCAGTATGTAGCACAGCAGGAAAAATAAATTAAAGCAGCAGAGGAAGAAAAGAAAGTAGTGATTGAAAGCAACAACCGTCTTTATGAGTAAACCATCAAAGCATCTGGACCCAGGACCTTGTGTTTTCCTTATATCTCTATTGATATCGCCTGCATCCTGCAAGCGCTTCCTGACTAGCTGAGGATCGTCGATTCACTAATGACGTCACTGGATCAGGCAGAGAAACAAACCTTCTGTGCAGACACAGAAGATGAAAAAAAAAGGGAGGAAGAAGTGGGTAAAAAGAATTTTTTTTTTTTAAATCTGAGAGTGTAGATTGTGATCCTCGCCTCCCAGCAGAATACAAGAGACACTGCCGACCTTCCCTCTTTCCTCATACACACAAATACTCCTGGCAACAACAACAAACCACAAAAAAAAAAAACAAACAACCAAAAAATGCCCTGTTCAGAAGAGAAATGAATTGCAAATTGTTGCAGCAGTGTTGATTCTATGCACCAGCCCTAACTAGAATCAACTTATTCCAGAATAAATTAATTTTGATTCTTAGACTTTCATCTCACTCTTTCTTCCTATGCAGGGACAATATCTGGCTTTTTCCCTCAGTACCTTCAACTAGGCTGGATAGCATCCACAAATTTCTTCCTAAACTTAAGAATCTATGGGTATAAGAACTGCCATACCCTCTAGGTTGGATTAAAGGTCCCCCTGGTTCGATATCTGTCTTATTGCTAAAAATGGCCATTAGTGGATGCCTATGGAAGCATATGAAAATAGGGCTAGCATTCCTCAAAGCACTCTCCCACACTTTTGTCATTTCTCAGACTTATCTACTGCCTTTGAGGGGAACCATCCTGGATAGATTTTGCTCTCATGCAAATAAGAAGTCATGAGATAGCTGGTGGTAATGCAGTAAGCACAACACTTCATCCAGACATGGCAGGTTTTTGTGGAATGGGAACTAATTTTATGCCATCTTCAGATAAATTAGATTTACTTTAGAACAAGTTGCCCGGAGAGGTTGTGTAGTCCCCATTTGTGGGGATTTTCAAAACCTGGATGGAAAAAATCTTGGGCAACCTGCTCTAAGTGACACAGTTGAGCAGACTGTGTGTGTGTACAAGATGATCTCAGGAGGTCCCTTCCAACCTAAATGATTCTGTGATTCTACGACAATGATAATATTAATCTAAATGTCCTCCTCGACACCCTCTCTCCAACTAAGTATACTGATACACATTTTATTTTGGGCATCTATCGTACCAGTAGTCAAGGAAAGTTATCTTCTATATTCTTGTCATCAGTTTTTCAGGTTACTATCTGACCCTTCATTATAGCGCAGTTAGAGACAATGGCATAAAAACAACTATTCCGATCTTTCTTTTACACCTAACTATACACCATTTACAGTACTAATTGATATTATGGAAACATGCACTGTGGCTGAATTAGGATAATCTTATTATACATTTTTATGTCTCCTGGGGTTTTAAGAAATATTACAGATCCAAAGATATTTCATTTAAAGACATAGTGTTTTCATTTAATGATGTATGGTGAAACTACTAGAAAAGACCTTTAAGCTTAGATTATAATGTAGACAACCTTATTTCATAAGTTCTTGGACTGTGGATTGCAGATAGTTAAACGTAAAAATCAGTGAATAAAAGCAAGTCTTTTCCCACACTGGAAACTCACATCAAAATGTTGTTCAAAAAGACCTTAACACTAATCGTAATTCCCAATTGCATCACAGTTGAGGCAAAAATATTTGCAGGAAGGTCAAACACAAGTGAGCTTACGTTGCATCATCACACTAGGACAATCTAACAGCAACCCAAGCTAAGCTTCTTCCTAAATCTCAGTTCCAGGTGCAGGAACAGATAGGTACAGATCTGTACAGAAGGTACAGATCCTTGTGTAAGGAACGCTAAACTCTTTTCTCTTACTGAAACACTGAGGGACTTGGACAGTCCAGTAAGAGAGTGGCTTGTAAACATCTTTAAGCTCCCCAGCCCTGTTCCTGACCAGAATGCTAACAGTAACCTTCATTATATTCAACAAAAAGACCACATAAAGAACTTGCTCTTATTTGCCCTTTTTTTTATTCTTTTGGTACTGTACAATACCTAGTTTTAGATTCCCAAGGCCTAACCTTAATTACAATTATCACATTGGCTGTAACACTAAAAGACACCATAAGGCTTTATGTCACTGGAAACCACCAGCTCTAATAGGCCTCTTCCTGTCTCTAACAATGATACAAAATTGAATCGAGCAAAATTGAACAATTTCACTTCTTTAAGCTTATTTCCCAAAGGCTTCAGTCCAACACTCCCAGCATAAGCTCTCCATCTAAGTCAGTGGGTGGGAAGTACGAAATCAAGTAATAAACTGAGCTCTTGGAGCTTTAATTTCCCAAACTCAGCTGTAACCTGATCTACATTGTAACTAGAGAACAAGTAGAGAATATAAAGCCTCTGCAGAAATGAGCCTTCTTTCTGCCTCTGTGGTCACTGGAGAATCCAAAAGCAAGCTCCTGAGGTTTCACTTTTCCAGTTGCTAACCACTATCCAGTTAAAATGCAAGAAACCTTTCCCCATACTGAAGGGTAAACAAAAAGGAATAATATTTTTTTTGGCCTTTGCTCACCTCCTTGTTTTGTAGGCCTTGGAGAATGCAGTCATGGTCTGGGTTCTCGGGCATTTCATTCTGAAAGCCACACTGCAACCACAAAATTCACTATATAATCTTATATAGGTAACATGGGCCAAGGTTAAAATGCAAAATTAGGCACTGGCCAGTATAAACAGCAATCTACTTCCTCATTTGATGGGCTTAGTATAATGCAAAAATAAGGCAGTTCTAAATCCAAAAATATAACTCAAATCTAAATCCTAAAATTATTTTGCATCAGGGTAATATTCCTCTGTTAAACAACAACAAATCTGTCCTTTATTGAAACCAGTTTTCTGTGGGTGTAAGAAATTAAATAATAAATGGGACTCTGCAGTGTTAGACTGCCAAGCACTTATCCACCTATTCAGGTGATATTAACCTAAACAAAAAGCAATGTAAGGCATTAACAATTTTTAGCACAGCCCATTTCCCCCCTTTCAGGGCCCAATGGCATCTGGTAAAAAAAAGTGCTCCTAAATACGGACAAGAATGTCTTAGGCTACCATGCTATAGTAGAAATACAAAGCTTTGATGATAATCATCAGTAGTCTTTTTTCTGCCTCTAGGAGTTTTTCCATATGTAATATAAACTGACTGCACAATTTCGAGTTCAAACTCTAAATTCTAACCTTATCTTTATCAATAAAATGAAAGGAAGGATAAAGTTTTGTCCTAAAATAATACCAGACAGCCCCCTAACCCTCAGTCTGGAATTTTAGGTCACTTTGCTTTATTGACAAAAAACATATTTTATCACCTAATATATACCAACTTATTCCCTAACACCGAAGCCCTTGCAGAAGGTTGCAATAAACCTTCAACCTTTGACTTTCTTTAATCTAATCTTAGTACTCATCAAATTTGAGAGGTATTACTATCTCTACTAATCCTCTTCCTATTTTGGGGAATCTGGAAGCATATAGGAACAAACTGAGCTACAGAACCTTTATATTTCCTAGCCTTAACCCTAAACCTTATTTTGTATCATAGTACAGATCTGCATACCTATACTGGAACTTTCTCCTAAATCCATGCTAGGACTTACGCAAACACTGAGGGTTTTACAGTATCCACAAATAACATGGCATTCTCAATCTTTTAAAAAAATATAGAGCCAACAACCTCATCAGTATAGTGAAAAATGGGATTTGACTTTCATCCAATCCTTTTGTAATTCTCATAGTCATGCAGCATCCAGCAATATAAATTGATTATTTTCTGTTTAGCTGCTCTGATCTTACCTTCATTGTAACCCTAACCATTATCATATCAATACATCAAACAGAAATAAATAGAAAATAAATGGAAGAAACAACATAGACATCAAATGAGATAAGACAATTTACTAACTGAAGAGCCCACAAGCACCCAGCAACGAGGTAGATTCCTTAAATGCTGGAAGCCTAAACCCTACCATAACCCAACCCCTGGCCTGTATTTCAGCCAGTGATTATGCACCCACACGTTGAAAGATGTGACAAGGCTTAGACTCCATGAACCTTTTCCTAATTTCAGAGCCCTGCAGCACCTAGCCATTATCAAGGTACTATATCAAAGCTATAAGTACAACTATGTTGGCAGCACCTACAGCAAAATGCAACTTAAGGCAACAACTCCCCATGATAACCTTATTTATCTGTGTTAGCCAAGGAGGATCTAATAGAAAATGGGTCCTTCACATCATCTTCTCTCAAACCTTAACCCAAACCAGAGTCATAACCCAGACTTGAGTTGCACCCAGGTAGCAGATAGCTACAACAAAACTGGATGTATGATATGAACCTTTGATAAAAGCAGCTTTCTTCCTATCCCTGCACACTAAGGTGAATCTTGCATTAAACTCAGATATTACACAGAATCACAGAATCACTAAGGTTGGAAAGGACCTTCAAGATCGTCAAGTCCAACCGTCAACCCAACGCCACCATGTCCCCTAAACCATGTCCCGAAGTGCCACATCCACATGTTTTTTAAACACTTCCAGAGACGGTGACTCCACCACCTCCCTGGGCAGCCTGTTCCAATGCCTGACCACTCTCTCGGTAAAGAAATTTTTCCTAATATCCAATCTAAACCTCCCCTGGCACAACTTGAGGCCTTTTCCTCTCATCCTATCGCTGGTTACTTGGGAGAAGAGGCCAACACCCACCTCACCACAACCCCCTTTCAGGTAGTTGAAGAGAGTGATAAAGGTCTCCCCTGAGCCTCCTCTTCTCCAGACTGAACACCCCCAGTTCCCTCAGCCGCTCCTCATAAGACTTGTGCTCCAGACCCCTCACCGGCTTTGTTGCCCTTCTCTGGACACGCTCCAGCACCTCAATGTCCTTCTTGTAGTGAGGGCCCCAAAACTGAACACAGGATTCGAGGTGCGGCCTCACCAGTACCCAGTACAGGGGCACGATCATGTCCCTACTCCTGCTGGCCACACTAGTGCTGATACAGGCCAGGATGCTGTTGGCCACCTTGGCCACCTGGGCACACTGCTGGCTCATGTTCAGCCGGCTGTCAACCAGCACCCCCAGGTCCCTTTCCGCTGGGCATCTCTCCAGCCACTCCTCCCCAAGCCTGCAGTGTTGCATGGGGTTGTTGTGATCCAAGAGCAGGACCTGGCACTTGGCCTTGTTAAACCTCATACAGTTGACTTCAGACCATCGATCCAGCCTGAACCGTTCCCTCTGCAGAGCCCTCCTGCCCTCCAACAGATCAACACTCCTACCCAGTCTGGTGTCATCTGCAAACTTAATGAGGGGGCACTCGATCCCCTCATCCAGATCACCGATAAAGATATTGAACAAGACCGGCCCCAAAAGTGAGCCCTGGAGAAGACCACTTGTGACTGGCCACCAACTGGATTGGACTCCAGTCACCACAGCTCTCTGGGCTCGGCCATCCAGCCAGTTCTTTACCCAGCAAAGACTGCAACAATCTAAGCCACAAGCAGCCAGTTTCTCCAGGAGAATGCTGCAGGAGACGCTGCCAAAGGCTTTACTAAAGTCCAGGTACACAACAGCCACAGCCTTTCCCTCATCCACTAGGCGGGTCACCTGGTCATAGAAGGAGATCAGGTTGGTCAAGCAGGACCTGTCTTTCATGAACCCATGCTGGCTGGGCCTGATCCCTTGGTTGTCCTGCACATGCCCTGTGAGCACTCTCAGGATGAACCTCTCCATAATCTTCCCCAGTACCAAGGTCAGGTTGACAGGCCTGTAGTTCCCAGGATCCTCCTTCTGGCCCTTCTTGTAGATGGGCGTCACACTCCAGTCGTCTGGGACCTCCCCTGTTAAGCAGGACTGCGGATAAATGATGGAGAGTGGCTTGGCAAGCTCCTCCGCCAGCTCTCTCCGTACTCTTGGGTGGATCCCATCGGGCCCCATAGACTTGTGGGTATCCAGGTGGCATAGCAGGTCTTTAACTGCTTCCTCCTGGATTATGGAGAGTTTATTGCGCTCTCCATGCCTGTCTTCCAGCTTGGGGGGCTGAATACCCTGCGGATACCTGGCCTGGCTATTAAAGACAGAGGCAAAGAAGGCATTAAGTACCCGAGCCTTGTCCTCAGCCTTGGTGGCCATGTTCCTCCCCTGTGTGCAATAAAGGGTGGAGATGTTCCTTGGCTCTCTTTTTGTTTTGTTAATATATTTGTAGAAGCATCCTTTGTTATCCCTTACGACAGTGGACATATTGAGCTCTAGCTATGCTTTTGCCTTTCTAATTTTGTCTCTGCTTGACTTAACGAGATCCTTGTACACTTCTTGAGTTGCCTTCCCCTTCTTTCAAATGTGATTTGGAAACTTCCATACTCTCTTCTTTTTCCCGAGTCCCAGCAAAATCTCCCTGTTCCGCCAGGCCAGTTGTCTTCCCTGCCAGCTCATCTTGCAGCACATGGGGACCGCCTGTTCCTGTACCTTCAAGATTTCCTTCTTGAAGACTGTCCAGCCTTCTTGGACCTTTTTGCCCTTCAGAACCATCTCCCAAGGGACTTTCTCAACCAGTGACCTGAACAGACTGAAGTCTGCCCTCTGGAAGTCCATGATAGTGGTTTTGCTGACCCCCCCCCTTACTTCACTCAGAATTGAAAATTCTATCATGTCGTGGTCACTAAGCCCAAGATGGCCTCTGACCACCACATCTCCCACCTGTCCTTCTCTCTTTGTAAAGAGCACATCAAGCAAGGCACCTCCCCTGGTAGATTCACTCACCAGCTATGTCAGGAAGTTATCCTCCACACACTCCAGGAACCTCCTAGATTGTTTCCTCTCGGCTGTGTTATACACCCAGCAGATGTTTGGTAGATTGAAGTTCCCTACAAGAACAAGGGCTGGTGATTGCCAGACTTCTGACAGTCACTTATAGAATGTTTCATCTGCCTCTTCATGCTGGTTAGGTGGTATATAACAGACTCACAGCAGGATATTTGCCTCGTTGGCCTTCCCCCTCGTCCTTACCCATAAGCACTCAACTTGGTCTTCACAGTTGTTGATTTCTATACAATCAAAACACTCCCTAACATACAGTGCCACCCCACCACCTCTCCTTCCATGCCTATCCCTTCGGAAGAGCTTATAGCCATCCATTGCAGCACTCCGGTCATGAGAGTCATCCCACCATGTTTCTATGATGGTGACTACATCATAGCTGTCCCGCTGCACAATGGCTTCCAGCTCCCCCTGTTTGGTACCCATGCTGTGTGCATTGGTGTAGATGCACTTGAGCTGGGCTATCGATTTCATCCCTAATATCGGCATGCCACCCCTAGGGTCATCTCTAGTGAGCCTGATTTCATGCCCTTCCCCCTTTGAACCTCATTTAAAGCCCTCTCGATGAGGCCTGCCAGCTCGTAAGCGAGAATCCTTTTCCCCCTTGCAGACAGCTGCACTCCATCTGCTGCCAGCAGGCCCAGTGCCGTGTAAACAGCCCCATGGTCAAAAAACCCCAAATTCTGCTGACAACACCAGCCTCTGAGCCACGTGTTAATCAGGTGTGTTTTCCTGTTCCTGTCAGTGTTCCTCCCTGACACTGAAGGGTCTGATGAAAACACTACCTGTGCTCCTGCTCCATCGACCAGTCGCCCCAGCGCTCTGAAGTCCTTTTAATCACTTTTGGACTTATTTGTGCAATCTCATCGCTGCCAACCTGCATGACCAACAGCGGGCAGTAATCAGTGGGCCGATCCAGTCCGGGGAGTTTCCTGGTGCCATCTCCCACCCAGCCCCAGGGAGGCAGCAGCCTTCCCTGTGGGTTGGATCCGGTTGGCATATTGGGCCCTCCGTACCCCCAGCAGGGAGTCACCTACGACAATTACCCTCCTTTTTCTCCTAAGAGAGGACGTCTTGATGCGTGGGGCTGGCTGACCCACTCTCGGCACCCCCCTGGATGGACCTTCATCAGGGTCCTCATGGGCCTGGCCCCCAGGTTCCAGAGCCCCATGTCTGTTGTGTGAGGGCAGCCGGGACGGTGCGGGAGGCCGGGAGGGGATTCGCCCGCCGCCCCAGCAGGGACCTGCTTCCATTCCCCCGCGTCTCTCAGGTCCCTCCTTCAGCAGGAGGGCAGGGGATCCCCCGCTGCTTGTGGAGCCTCCACCGGCTGCCCCCGCCTCAGGGACGGCCGGGGGCGGCTCCACCGACCCCCCTCCCTCTCGCACTCCCCGATACCCCTCAGCCTCCCCACAGCCTCTGCCCGCTCTGCCCCCAGGCTGAGCAGGTCGCTCACCCGGCCGCACCGCACACGGGTGTTGCCTCCGCCGCCTCCGGCACGAGCGACAGGCTCGGGCCCTGCCCGCAGCCGGACACCGGGACAGCCGCGTGCTCGAGCGGGAGCTCGGCCTGGGCCGCCATGTTCCTTCTGGCCGCGGCCTTCAGCCTCTTTTCACAGGACCTGCCCCCAGAACGCTACCTCCACACACACAGCACAGCTGGCTCCTAACTTACAATTTCCAAGGCTTTTTAACTGGAGTTCACCACTTTTATCTCCTGTGATATAACCTGAAAAATCAGGAAACTTGAGCTAATTGTGTTCTTCTGTTCCAAAAAGGATGCTGAAGAACATCTTTACCGAAAAAAAAAAAAAAAAAAAAAGGCGCTAATCTCTCAAAACCTTCTGTGACTAAGGATAAAGTACTCAAAATCAGAAATACTTACGGAGAGCTGCATAAAAATATACATTATCTTTGCAGTAACTAATGGATGAAATGCACTCCCGACTCGGTTGCCAGTACATTCAGTGGAAATAAAGCCCAACAAGAAGAGTCTGGAATTTCCAACTAGGTCTTGCCTGAATCTCAACACTGAAAGGGCCAGCAGATAAGCTTACTAAACACTTTCTTTTTATAAAGATTTTCTCTGTTCCCAGGGGAAAAAATATTTCAGCCAGCAACTGTGATCTATTCCACAGAGTGGAATCAATAATCAGCAGGAAGCAAAATAATAAATAACACTGTCCTGCTAGATGGAAAGAAATGGAAATAAGATTTCTGGTGCAAATGAGGAATGACAGAAGCAAGGGAGAAAAAAAAAACCTCCCATGCCATGTAACTTCATTTGCAAGAAAATGGGGTTTGCCTGCAATCTTACTGTGAGAGAACAAAAACATGAACGAAATACCTTTGCAACATGTTCTGAACAGAATGTATTTTCTTTAGTATAGAAACACCACTATTCAGTAAAGTAGTTTTTATTCCAGTTTTAGAACTTGGAAAGACTGCAATGTTATTCATTTCACTGTTACAAATTGTCTCATCAGTCAAATAGTAAAATTCAGAGCTGCACAACCAATATTAGAGCCCTGCTGAGAAGAGTTATCTGACCTTAGAAAGTGCATTAGTCTGTAAGTTTGACCCAGGATGGACATTTCTTCTCCCACAGAAGCTCAATTGCTGCAGCAGTGCAAGGTGAAAGGCATTGCATTCAACCTGGCTGGGGCAGGGCTGGGGCAGGGCTGGGGCAGGGAGAGATCCATGCTCCAAGCTTTCCTTTTTTCTACCTCTCTACCTTTTTTCTTTGTAGTATTGGATAGCATATATAATAACATAGTGGCATTTATTATAATAAATTAATATTGATAGTATTATAATCTCCAACCTACCGAGGCAGCACAGTTTAACAGATTTGCCTTTTATCTCTTTTTTTTTTTTTTTAAAGGAGGCTGCCATCAGAAATAATGATTGCCAAGTGCAAATGTAGTTATGCATGTCTTATTTGATTGTACTAGTACAGACTTACATGCCTGCCCAAGACTCTTTGTGGACCAGAGCAAGATGGTCAGACATTAGGAAGGGCAGGCTCCAAAACTAGAAAAAACATATAAGATAAAGCAGCAGAAGCTATGAGTATGTGACATGCGAACACAGGCCTCACACCATTATAGATCAGTACTGTAATACTTATAGCATATTTAATGTTTTTCCACAGATAGAAACCTGATAGACTATACCAGGACTCATATGCACCAGTTACAGTAAGTTTTTTAGCAGAAAAGATATGGTCACTCAAACAAAAGTATGAATATTGAAAAGGTCAAAATAATCTTTCACATTATTACAATTGCTACTCTTCTTATTTGGGATAATGACTTATTATTTTTTTCCCTCAGCACACAAGATGAGCCAACATTAATCCATTCTTCTGATAAAGTTTATGAAGAGAATGAAAATTTTCACAAAATTAATACATTGACATTCCAAGTTTCACACCTCCAATTTAATGACCTTTCTGGATGTAACAAAATCTTTCTTGGCTTTCAGCATATAAAATTATCTCTTGGATTATTGGAAATATAGCTGCAGACTTTCTCAGTCACGGACTAAAGTTCTGGGAGATCGTACTTATTAAAAATAATAGTATTCCTTACTAATTTTTTTAAGACTTCTTGAACCCTTCTTGCTAGGAATAGTGAATGGCAAGAGGAGCCTATGTCAAGTAAATCTTGAAAACTGTTTCAAGTCCAAAACATTAGCAGACATTGTTCTTCTCACATACGACAAAGTTAAATACCAGACGAGAAACTTAGTGCAAAGTCATCTGCGCTAGAGATCAAATCATAGTTATTTCTTTTTTTTCTTAAGTTGTATTTTTTGTTATATGTTTGCTACAGAAGAGCTATATACTAATATTCATTGGTTTGGTTTCTCTTAAGTGAACTAGAAGCTAATGGAAGATGATAGATTAACATCTTCAATAGTGCAATATATTTTTGTATGTGTGAAACACAGGCCGTTGAAACTGATAAGCATTATAGAATTAGGAATGGAAGGGGGTGGAAATGGCGAGTCAAGGTTTTAGCTACAAATAAGACTAACATGTATTTCATATAAACTTATCCCACAATATTTTTTTTTCTGCAATAATTAAAAAAAAAACATAAAGAGTTTGCACCCACGAAGCTTCTTCCAGCTTATGGCTGGCAACCCTAGCAAAAGTGACTTTTGAAACAAAAGGTGGTGACAGAATGGCTCCTTTGAAACGTCATCCTGAGACACCGATTGAAGTACAAGACCCTGGGAAATATCCTCTCAGAACTTCTGCTCTAGTTTCCTGCCTATCCCTCCCTAGAGAAAAATCTCAATGCCTCTTGCAGCTGGAATCTGCTCACAAGGGTGGCTTTTAAGCAGGAAACAATAAACCTGCAGTTGATGTTGGCATGTGTGTTTCATCTTGGATGACCGTCTGGCAAGGAAAAGCACACCATGCCTCAGATCTTCTGGACTGGTCACCACAATTTAGGCTGTTTAGCTGTTCTGAAGGACAAAGGCTTATTTTGGTTGAATTCTCTCAGTTTGATCTCAGGCACAAGTGCAAGAAGCAGAGAGGACTATTCTCTGCAAGAATGTACTGGAGTAGTACTCAGGACAATATAATAGTAGTGACAGGATTGGAAAGCTATGGTATGAATCATGGTACAAGTAGAATGTGTCCAGCTGTAGCAGTATCACAGGCCACAGGGATCACCTTTAGCACAGAGTATTGAACTGTTTTCCTTGCGAAACGTTTGCATTTTGATTTCTAGCCAGGAAGTGGAGCTCATGGAGATGATAACAGATCTCAAATCTAATTTCATTGAAAGAAGTGTATTCATTTTGCATCTAGGAACTGAACTGAAAGCTATGACAATTTATTACTTGCTCAAAATTAATTAAACTTCAGGGAAGAAGAAAAGACCAGAAAATTGCATGTTATTGACATAATTAAAATGCAAAGTTGGTTCTCCTGTTCCATTTTTTGTTTTGCTTGAAAGAAAGAAACCTTGGAAAGAAAGAAGCTTTTTGAGTGAGCAGTTAAACTAATTAAAAGTAATAAATTCTACTATCTTGAGATGAAGGTATAGATCACTTGTTAAAGATGCTACACAGTGTCATTTACTGACATTAGAGGAGAATTGGAAGCATCAACTGGTAAGTGAAAGCTAGCAAAAACCATCAGACAGCATACAGATTGATTTCTCAGCAATCTCCTTTAATTTAAATACTCTGTTCAATGCTGTAGCAAAAACACTGTCTCATTTACAGCTCTGAGAAAGGAGATAGAGAGCAGTTCAAAAAGTACCTGCTAGTGTTTGGAAAAAAATTTTGTATGGGCAACATACAGGTGGGTACAGTGTTAATTTAGATAATAAACATGTTGATTTTAAGTGACTTTGTAGGAAAAAACCCCAAAACACAACTTATACCAACAGCTTATAGACAAAGACATACTTGGACAGCTGACTTTCTTCTCAGTGGTCAATTTAACCACAATGTGCAAGGTGGGTTCATTCAAAGGTACAGAGTTTTCAGCCTTAGGACATCTGTGCAGTTAATGAAATGAACTCCAAAAAATCTCCTAAGATATTTTATGAACTTCGATGCTAAGAAACCTTTGCTGATGGGCCACTGTCTCTAGACTACAAACCGCTGGACATCATGCTAAGAACTGCAAGATTTATGTACAATGCGCATGGAAGTTTAAAGTTCAAGATACAGAAGCATATCTGAAACATTTTTTTAGACCTGTTAAGAAATGAGATAAATAAATAGAAAGACTCTAAAAAGAAGAGAAAATGACAAAATTCAAACTAAAACCAGCCAAAAGGTTATGGCACAAATTCTGTGAAACTCTATCATAGATAACAGGATTTGCAACTTGCTGTATCAGTGGATGGGTAAAAATCCAGGATGGGCAGCTTTTCAGTCCATAGCAATTTGAGAATAAAAGCATTCTATTTTTCTCCATTTCCTGACTCTCATTGTATTTCTATATTAAAACACTGTATTATACAAAAATATAGGTACCTTTAATATATTGCCATTATTTTCTCTATTTTAAACAACTCAGTAAGTGTGTTTTGAAAATAACAGGCCACAATCTCGCACTTCAAATTCTAAATCACATGGGTCAACCCACATCTCCCATACGCAAACGGTCCCTCTCTGCTGGTGACTGAGGCCTTTTCAGCTGGATCCAGCTGGAAAGAAAATTAGCAATGGGTGATGTCACTCAGATGACACTTGCTATGTAATAAAAGAAATCATAAAAAATCTCAACCACTAGCAAACCACTCTTTGCAGATGATTCAGCTCACATCATCTCTGCAAGAAAATGCCCTAGCTCAGGCAAGGAAATGGAAAATAAGAAAGAAAGCACATACTACCACACACAGCTGCAGTCACGTGTGTAATACCAACCAGATGCTCAATGAGATTAAATCTTGTCACTCCTAAGAAAAAGAAAAGAGAAGGTTGAGGCAGGTTGACCTGGGCTGGCTGCCAGACACCCAGCCAGCTGCTCTCTCTCTGCCCCTCCTCAACAGGACGGAAGAGAAAATGTCATGAAAAAGCTCATGAGTCAAGATAAGGACAGGGAGATCACTTACCAATTACTGGGCAAATTAGACTGCTTGGGGTAAATGGATTTAATCTATTGCCAGGGCTCAAATTCACTCCTGATTTTGCTACCTCCTCCCCTGAGGAGTGCAGGGGATAGGGAATGAAGGTTGTGGTCAGTCAATAACACTTCATCTCTGCCACTCCTTCCTCCACGCCCTCTTCCTCTGCACCAGCATGAGGTCCTTCCCATGGAATACAGTCCTTCAGGAGCAGAATGCTCCAGAGTGGGTCTCCCACAGGCCAAAGGTCCTGCCAGAAAACCTGCTCCTGTGTGGGCTCGTCTCCCTGGACACAGGTCCTGTGTGGGCTCTCCACAGGCTGCAGCTTCCTTCAGGGCACATCTACCTGCTCCAATGTAGGCTCCTCCACGGGCTTCAGGTGGATAATTGCTCCATTGTGGACCTCCATCAGCTGCATAGGGACAACCTGCTTCACCATGGTCTTCCCCATGGGCTGCAGGGCAATCTCTGCTCTGCTGCCTGGAACACCTCCTCCTCCTCCTTCTTCACTGACTTGGTGTCTGCAGGGCTATTTCTCTCACATTTTCTACTTCCTCTCTCATAGCTGTTTTTTTTATCCTTTCTTAAAAACATTACCACAGAGGTGCCACCAGTGCCACTGATGGGCTCGGGCGCTGGCTAGTGGCAGGCTGTTGGAGCTGGCTGGAACCAGCTACGTTCGCCATGGGTAGCCCCAGTCTCCTCTCACAGGGGTCACCTCTGCAGCCGTCCTGCTGCCCAAATCTTGCCGCACAACCCTAGCAGAAAGATGGACCAGTGTCGTTCTCTATACCATTCTCCCTGGGCTGCCAGGTGACAGTCGGTGTCACCAATGCCTATGATTTTATTCTTAGTCTCAAGCTACTTCACATTTTTTAATCGAAACCTGGCCTTGTGGCTTGCGTAAAAAAAATCCAGACATGATTTTGGTTTAAATGCACTTATATCCCTCATGGCAAAAGATGAAAGTTGGAAAATGTGAGTCTTAACAGATCAAATACCAGAAGTAAATTAAAATGAAATAAGTTGCTCCTTTTAAAGCACATTGCCATAAAGCAAATCTCACAATTAATGGATGTTTCCTATTAGCCCTAAAGCACCCCAATAGTCTACATAAAGCACAGCAGCCTGGGGTCTGCAGTATTGTGTTGATGACATACTTCAGCAGTTTCACACTCATTAGATATTTCTGGACAGCACTGCAATTTTTTTTTAGGAGCAGTGAAGGACTGATGTAAAAGCAGCTATGGCAAACCCACAAACTCCAGAAAACATTTTCACAAGACTTACTACATTGCTTTTGAATCTGAACTTATCATCAACAAGCCATCAGGAATATAGATTTTTGTTGTTTTGTGTTAAATCTGCTTTTACAAAGTGCTTTTTCATCTTCGGCTTAGACTTTGAAGGGTATGAAGCAAAGACATAAAGCAAAGCATGGTGATACACTTTAAGTACAGTTTGAGTCTGCCCTAATTATTACCCAGCTCCATTTTCAGTGCAATGCCATGCTAAAAATGCACATGCATGCCCTTCATTGAGCAAGAGAATGCAACTAAGACATTACAGAGCCTGAAAATAAGAATTTAAAACTTCTCAATACTGAGCACTCAGCTACAAGTTAGAACATACAATCCCAGAGGTTTTTACCATGTTTTGGGGTTTGTGCTGAAAATACTGAGAGGTTACCAAATAGACCTTGATTTACTGTATGCAGCGTGTTCTTCCTGATCTTTGTGGGCTTTGAGAGCTGAAACAAGTTCTGCTTTGAGAGGTCAAAGCGAGGCCTGAGCTCTGCCCTTGGAGATGCAAGTGGATTGAAGTTGCTCTCCACCTAACAGTAAGAGGGAACCTTGTGTTGGTGTTTGCCCAGCATGCTAAATTAGCTCACTTGTTAAAGACCTAGTTTGCAAATGTAAGAGTAGAACTGTTTAGCCAGTCAATGAGCTCACAGACTCTGCACTTATATTAGAAAGGGAAAGCCAGAGCTGCTAGGACCTCATAGAGGCTTGCTCTTTGATATTAATCCCCAGAACATTAGAGCCGACAATCTGCCAAGCTCTCAGTAGCCTGTATCGCCAGCCAAACACAACAGTGGCATGCCACAGTCATTTAGTGTAGAGGTGAGTGATGATACATGGTGTGGAGTATGAACGAACCGTGCATTTCCAGTCGAAAGCTGGCCACCCACCACACACCTACCGCAGTTATCGGGTGTAACAATTGCTGAAAGGGTTCAGGCCCTCCATAGTAACTCAGTGGTTGTCTTAGGTAGCGTTTAATGAAAATGATTATTGACTTTGTACAGAGATCTCAAACCCTGACCAGTCCTCAGAAAGAGTTAAATATAAGCCAGCCTCTGCGGTGCTCTATGCTTTTGTCTTTCTGTAAAAAATTAAGTATTAGGCTTGATATAATGTGTTCTCTCTGGAGGGAATGAAAGGATACAGCTAAAAGTACACTTTTATATATGTATATAGAACACATTAGTTCTAATATCTTCAAACTATATCAGTTTAATCCAAGAATATCAGACATTTGGGTTTGTTGTAACTCAATATATTCATTTTAAAGGAAATGAAGAACATAAACCATATTTTCTCTGAAATGCCTGTTTACATTAGCCTGAAAATGTTGATTTTCTAAAGAGACATGGATCATAAACCGTTCAACACTATCCTTAGCACTTAAAATTCAGAGCATAGCCTTCCAAAGTAATTTTCATTTTGGAAGAACTGACGGGGTTCATTTTTATTTAACATAGGTAATGGACAAAATGGGATAGGAGTTTTAGTTTAGTCGTTTGGGGTTTTTATTTGAAAACAAGTCACGTTTCACAGGATCAAATTTCCAGGAAATTTCTTCTGAAGAAGTACTTTAACATTTCCCTGTACAATATTAATTAAAAATTATAAACCTTGGCATGTTCTCAGCAATAACAAATGAGATGCCAACAAAAATCTTTGCAGACTATGTTCTACATAATGATGTGGGTATATATAATATTTGTGATATTATCATATAAAAAATTACACATATCAGCAATAGAGAACAAAATCAGCATCTGTGTTCTTCGCAACTTATTTCAAAACAACTTTGTTGCTCTTTTTTGATTCAGTTGCAGTGCAGAACTCGCCTAGGAATTTGGGGAGAATTCTAGATTTCTTGTTTTTAAGAAGGTATCTTGTTATTGACTTCTAATTTCTGACTATGCAGACTGAATTCAAAAGGTATTTTCTTTTTTTTTTTTCCCTGTGGTTATAAAATTTTTCTTAGAGGCATGATCCCTGAAGCTGGAAGTTTGGAGAAATGCAAATATGCCAAGTATTATCACGGTAACATCACAAGAAAAAGTAGCTGAAACCTCCGTACACAGAACTTAGTCTAATGTATGGAAGGATGTGTAGTCATGGCCTTTCCCCAAAACACTCTGTTGCAGAAATAGAAGCAGAAGTGAGCTGCTTCTAACACAATTTATACAACTGTGCATTTTAAAACCCTGTCAGAGATAACAGTGTACTTTAGCTTTGGATGATGAGATACCCACAAACGCTGGATGGTTTCATGTGCGTTCATATACAAACCACCCAAGATTTACGGGCATTTGGCAGATGGGAGAAGCTATGATATATTCACTTTCTGTGACTCTGAAGTGCTTAAACAGGGAATTAGGCAGCCAACTTTATATAACTGCTTGTGAAACTGTCCAAACAGTCTTACTGCAATGTAATTATACAAAGAATGCTAGGCATTTATTCTCCTTATACACTCCAATTTATAAATGGCAAAACACTGATACAAAAGCAAACACTTAAAGTTTGGCAGCAAGGAGCAGCTTACAAAACTGGGACTGCTTTCACTTGTTGCTATCTTTCCTTTTTATTTCATGGAAGTGGTTTGATATCTCAGGCAGGCTAAGAGCTCATAATCTAGAAGTGCTTGATCATTAAATGTGAAACTTTACTGTAAAGAGTCCTGACTAACTCAGAACAGGCAGGGCCTCAGTGCAAGGGTATAGACATTCAAATTTTAGAAGTTAAAAAAATTAAGTCCCTTAATTAATAGCAGGAACAACCAAAGAACAAGCAACAAATTCTCTTTCCTTCAGCTGAGTACCCCACAGTTAAAATAGCAGCAAGAAAATTGGTCCTTTATCTCACCACAGAGGCCCTTACCCCAAATAAATATGATGCACAAAACTAAAGAAGAGAAAAGAGGAAAGTTAATGGCAAATACTGATGAGACTATTAATGAGCATGATCCTATGGAAACATCTAATGACCAGCCAGAACAGGACTCTCTTGAGAAAAGCACTATACAAAATGGGTGATATTCCTTCTCAGGTGTCTGTAGTCTTACCGCCATATCGGCCAACAGGTAATAGGTGCAATTCAGTGTAGCATCCGGAATCAGAACTTCCTGGAATCAGGACAAATTTCCAAGCTTTTCCATTTTTAAAAATTAAGATTTCAAGAATTATTTATTTAGAGAATAGTCAATTTTAAAAAACATAATCCTGCCAGGAAAAGCTTGTGTAGATTCCTCACCTTGAGGCTATCGTTGCCTCAAGCCACTTTGATAAGAAACACTCCCAGTCCAGACTGTATTTCTTATGACAGACTAGAACCATAAGACATTCACGACATGAAAAATTCAAATGAGAAGGACTAGAGTAAATCAGAAGGGATTTTCAGGACCCAGAGGGCAGTCACAGGCCATACGGGCTCTGACCAGCCCTGTGGGGCCTCCATCTCTGCCTCTGGCCCAGGACCCCGTGTCAGCGTCCTGCTGGGCGCTGCTGAGCCAGGACTGAGCTGTGGGATGATGTCCCAGGCTGGCATCAGCCCACCCCGTCCCCTCTGCCCAGCCTGGTGATCAGAGCTGGGACTGCCCAGGTCACCCGGCTAGCCCAGAGGACCATGTAATTGCACATGGCTCCCAGTCCTGTCCCTTTGGGAGCCACCAGCCTTCACCACACTTTGACAGAGAGGCTGGCTGAGCAGTGAGTTCAGTACCTGGGGGACACTGGAGCCCAAACTACAGACTCCAAACTACATCTCCATCAAGTTTCATCACCCAAGTTAATGTCCAACTCAGAAGAAACAAAGCCATTCAAAACAAACAATTTTAAATGAAACAAAAAGGTTAGATTTTAATTTTGCTACTTCATCTGGTGATAGTGATCTCACTATCACATCATCAAAACTTACTATGACAGAAAATCACTATCTGAAGGGTTAATAACAAAGAAATTCCTGTTCAGCAGGAATTCTAAAGGACTCAAGACTTTTTCCTATTCCTATACCTAAATAAAACTCCAAATGCTAAAAACATACTGTTACATGGCCTTTATTTCCATATATTCTTTTATTTTTCTCCTATTAAAGTACAGTAGTGTCCTGAAAGCAAGATGAAAGTCTTGGAAGGAAAAGCCAAAGGTGTGAAAGAAGATCAGGGTGGAATTGCTGAATCTATCTATCTATCTGTATAAGATTTCCACTATAATTCTATTTCCCAACACCCCATCTTCAAACAACTGACACAAATTTTTATGATCGACACCAGTTGACTATGGCATTTATTAAAGTTATGTCAAACCCTGCACATCTCCTTTTCTGGCAACTGAATTTCATTGCATCGTGAAGAAATTATAAAGCTGTCATGGCTTGAATAAATGTGAGAGGTTCAAGGTAAGGTTGATTAGTAGCAGGCATTGGAACCAAAGTGAAACTGTAAGAAGAGTCAAAGATTCCTATGGGACTTTGTTAACTTTCCTCAAATGTAGCTGAGAATAGCCAGGAGGCTACCAGGCTGGCAAAGAGCAAGATGGCGAATACTGGAGACTTAAAAAAAAAAAAAAAAAAAAAAAAAAATTAGAAAACTCATCTAAAGAAACACTTTCTGAAAGATTTAGTAATTAAGTTGGTCACTTTATACTGTGGACTTAATTCTGCACACACAAGGGAAGCACAACAGCAGTTGTGCACACAACTGTTCTGCAGTTCTGCACAACATTCTGCACAATAGTCAGTCTTTCACTCTGTAAATACCCTTGTTTCTTGAGGTTTGAGGTTTCTTGAATAAGCTCATTCTGCGGAAGTTTGGAATCTGTTAAAAAAAGCAAATATTCTGAAACTGGATGAACTTGATTTTCAGTGGTGTGAATGGGAATGTTATATTACATTTCTTCTAGTTGCTGACTCCGATTTTGTGTTTTATGGGTTTAACCCAATTATCTTCAGATTCATAATCAGAAAAGGAGGAAATTCAAACTAAAATAATGCTTAGCTCCTTAAGATTCACAGGGTTATGATTTATCCCATGCTGGTTGGGATATGTTTATTCTTAAGTAAGGGAGTTTGATGAGCGGTTGATTTATCTGTAAATGCGGAAGATATTTTCTGGGAGGTGAATTAATTTCGATTATCATCATGTCACCTCTTACTCCAGGATCAGTAAATCTGCGTGTGAATGTAGGGTGCCTCTCTTTGTTCTTCTCCTGATCCAGAATGGTGACAGCTCATGAAGTGTTCGTGCACTAAGGTACTGGGTGAGATGGTCAGGGTCTTACTTAAATTTGCTCACCTTTCTTGAAGCTTATTTAATGTGCTTTATTTTTATATAAGAGAGAAAATGTGCATTAAATTGAAAAAATAATCCATGAGAAGGAGGATTTAGAAAATCATTACGATTCATAACAGAGTAATGTGCTACTACCATTGTAGAAGTAATAAACACAAACTAACTGAATACTAAATTTGTAGAATTGCTGCTGCTCATGCATTCCAGATTTATGAGCACTCGTCTCTAGGATCCCAGAGAGTGAATTCCTGCGATGGAAGCAAGAGGCAGAAGTAGGGTTCAAATCAAACAGCTAGGGCCTTCCTACTTTTTTGTAGTAAACACTGAAAAAAATATATAATACTATCCTTTTGAAGGTCCTACGCCTAAATCAAGGTGGTAAGGTAAGACCATTCTGGCCTACCAACCCAACCATGTCATTGAATGGTGTACATTCAACCTTCTAGCTGGCCTAAGTGTTTAAACATAAAAATGTTAACAAGCAAATAAAACAGAACTGAACTAAAAAAACGAAAGAGGGGCATGAAAAATACATATAAAATTTAAAAGAATTCATTGTCTTACACCAGAAAGAGGGCAATCCAGTGGTCTACATAACTGATCTCGCTCCCAGAGGTTATAAACACATTTAATCTATATTTACCTTAGAACTAGTCAACAGGTTTTGAAATAGAGGTCCTGCATGTGCTTGAAGATATCAAGACATTCATCCATATTTTCCTTTTTCTGATCTGAAGATCTTTTCTGTTTGAGAAACAACAGGAAAAACAGCAGCAGACATTCAGACATTTTTTCACCACTCAAGCACCTTTAACTTGTGATCTTTGGGGTTCTCTGCAGATAGGCCCTGAGACACGTACCCAGTGCACTGGGGTGATGAACACAGGAAGGATGAGGATTCAAGGGACAATTATGCAATACATTACCAGAGACACCTGAGCTGTGGATTTAACTGTTTGTCCTCCAATTAGAAAGAGGAATTGTTTTCTGAGCTCTCAAACAAGCATGCAAAACATTAGCATTAGCTAACAAGTGGAAATGTGATCCAGTCAAGAGAATAAGTATCACAGGTCAGACCAGCATGTCTGACCTAAGTATCTGCCATGGATCACAGACCACCTGACGAGGAGACACATGAAGCCCGATGATGGCATCTGGAGTGCCATGTCCAGTTCTGAGCTTCCCAGTTCATGAGACACTTGGTCAGATCAAATCAAGTGCAGTGGTGGTTCACAGGATTTTTAGTGGTCTGGAGAAAATGATGTGCAAGGAGAGGCTGAGAGTTGTGTTTGTTCGGTCTGGAGAAGGGGAGACCTTACTGCTATCCATAACAAGAGGGTGTAGAGAAGATGGAGGCAGACTCTTTTCAGAGGTGCAAGGCAATAGAAAAAGAGGTAATGGACACAAGCTGGAGCGTGGGAAAGTCTGACTAGATAGGGGGAAAAAATTTCACCATGTGCGTGGTCAAACTCCAGTTGTCCAGAGACTCTGTGGAAGCTCTGCCTTTGGAGATATCTAAAACTCTACTGGACAAGGCCAGATGACCCCTGGAGGTATCTTTGAACTTACTTTTTTTTTGTGATCTTATAATCTTTATGAACTCATGGAAACAACTTGCAAAGGCACTGCAGACATTTCCTTTTAACAAAGCTAAAAACATGAAGAGAGAAAATCTAATATATCTCTGTTTAAAGATTCCAGCTCTGTGTCTTAGTACCACAGGAGTACCTTAGTACCACTGCTGGGAGTACCAGCAGTATGGATGGAGGAATCAAATCGTTACTCTGCCTCTGAAATGGCTTCCTTGGGAGGGAATACAGAACATGATAAGCAGAATAGAAAAGACATACTAATCTCAAAAATAAAATATAAACAAAATGAACACAAACATATTTAATCTGGCAATACGGGGTCAAATTTTATTAGCATGACCTAGCTTGGCATTTGACACTCACTTTCTATGATGACTGAAGTTATTCGTTTGAGATAATTTTATTTCTAATTTAACTCAGATGCTCTCATAGTTCTGTACAGCACCTGTTTTATATCTCAGCTTCTCACTCGAAGGGAAAAGAGAGAGAATGATTTTTAAAAGCCAAATTTTAAATGCCCCAAAAAATTAACATACAAATGGGAGCAGATGTTGCTTTCATAAAGGTTCACAGCACACACACAAAAAAAGTCAATACTACACACTGCAGAGAGTTTAATCTCTCTTCTTCCTCTCATTCCATTTTGGAAATAATTTTAGGTACACTGTTGGTGTTGGGATGGATGGCCATCAGTTTTGTGGTCTAAGCCTGTCTTTCATTTTCTTTCTTTGATTTTATTTACTCCCAAAGAACCAACCCAGTTTGCTCCTGGGCGTGTCCTAATCCAGAATCACTTATTAACTTATTAACATACTAACTTATTCCTATGTACTGCATAGGAATATTAACTTATTCCTATGTACTGCAACTAATTTCCAACTTAATTCTGAATGCCAATATTTGAGTTACGGGCTGTTGGTGCAGCTGGCTTTGTCTGCACCCTGATAGTCTGACCCAGATCTAATTCATATACAATACTCCAGTGAAGTCTTGAGCAACCTCTGTACATTTTCTGCATTTTTAATGGTGAAAGGAATTTTCAGTTAAGCCTCATCATACAAATGCAGCATCTGACTAAAAAGCCTACTGCATGTTGTAATTAAAATTGATTATATGATTAGGATAAAGTACTTCAAGAGCACTACCTGAATAATTATTTGAAACTTGGACAAGGATCTCTCGAATTTGGAGAGAATTGGTGAATTTCCTTTGTTTATGATGATAGTCCACACAGTCAATGTGCTGGATTGGGTCAGAACCAGAACTGGGAACATAGATAGGAAGAAGAGCCGTAGATGTACTGCACTTGGTGTGTTTTGGATGAATGGTATCTGGGATATCAGAAACGCTAAGAAGTTGAAAGAAAATGACAAGGGAATTTCACTGTGTGCCAGAGCAGCACAGAGCAATCGATCACCCAGGATCTCTCTGATGGTGGCTAGGACATGATGAAACATGATATCCTATGGTGGGATGGAATGATAAGCCACAAGAGTTCTTTTTTTTTCCAGTCCTACCTATTAGATAAAGGTCTCTGTCATGAAGACTCGAATCCCAGACATTTAGCATTCTTATGAATGGATCTCAATGAACAATTATAAACTGTCTTTCGAGGTGTCTCAACTCTTTCTGAAAACTTTGAGGGTGGGATAGGACTTTTATATCCTGACTATCTCTACACCTTGTGTGAGGAAAGACACAGCAAAGACAGAGCTGCAAAAGCAACACGCACTGTATTGGTTTCTGTCAATAACAATCATAACGAAGTGGTTAAGAAACAAAATCACAAATAGGTGACTTGTCAGAATCACATGCAGACATTTACAAAATGTTGACAAACCAATCTTTGTGCAGCTTGACCTGGGGCCAACTGAACTCGCTGCTGTCTTCACCTGATAATTCTGTTGTCCTGCAGCCCAAGTCAAACTCTTTGACTGTCCACAGAGCAGGATTTGACTCAAATGTTGGCTTTTGTCTGGAGTGGGCCAAGCACCTCTCTGGACAGGAAAGCTCAGGCACAGGAAAACTGAACTGGGACGTGGGAAGAGTAGCCTGTAACGGTGGGCAGTGTGGAAGCAATTGCCTTAAACCATCTGGCTCTGTGAACTCAAACCTAAACTCAAGGCCCAGAAGCCAAAGTCCTATAGACCAAAATAAAGAGATTCCCATTGAATTCAATTGACTTTTAATTAAGTATTTAATATGGAGTGCCTCAAGACTCTAATCTCAAACACTCTTCTGTTGACAAACCATATATTTGTGCTGGCTGGCACCTTCCCAAAGACTTTGTCACCTGCAACATCCTTACATCTCTTCCCTGTCCCACAAGTGCTGCAGAGGTGGACATGAGATCATTCACAGAGAAAGTGAGTGTCTTTTTGCGTAGAGAAAATTTATTTTCATGGGTCACTAGATAAGGTAGGCTACCACACTAACCACTGGGATCCAGATTGCTTGGCCTACACAACAGAATCACATTTGTGATTTATATCCCATGTGTGAACCTGAACACAGACAAATACATCCATGTACTATGGCAACACTTTTCTCTCACAGATAGTCTTTAAAGGGATAGTTTCCAACTCCCCAAATAGCAAACCATGAAGCTTATACTAGAGGTATCAGCTGATTTAGTATGTCTCTGGCCCTCAAATTCTAACTTAAACTGAAGTATTCTTCCTTTACCAGTAAACAAATAGGAGAATGCATTACTTCTATTCCTTTAATGATGGATAATTGGATTTTCCAGCTCCTACTGACATGACATCCCTACAAACAAGACTTACCTCTCTGTAGAATTTTGTGTGAAAATAAGCAGATAAATAATTAAACATGTTTGCACAGAAGGTAATGAAAACAAATCAGGAAGCATTCCTGAGCATGGAACTGGGGCAGGATTTTGTCTTTTAATCATTATGAGCAGAAAGGAAACAAAGAGGAAAGGCACCAGAGAAAGAGCAGAAAATTAATTAAAATGCACAACCTTCTGGTGTTTCCAAATTACATATTGACCTGGGCCAAACTTCCAGTTTCGTCCACCAGGATGTTCTGTAAACATAAACTTACAGAGGGCTTGTTCCTCTAGAATCATTTAGAAAGGCTCTCTTTTTGCCAGTTGACTACTTTAGACAGGTAAAATTGTTACATTATGCTATCTTCCGAGTTGATTTCTAATGTCCTTTCATCAATGTATCTAGAAACTGTTTTATTTTCCTCCAGAAAATGAGCCAGTTTCTAAACTTCTCACACAAGTGGAGCTGGCTTTGGAAACTACAAAAACACAGTTGTGTGTGACAGTCCTCCCAGCAGCTCTAAGGTATATCATGTTTTCCAATTTAAATATATTAATTTTTTATCTCTACCAATTTAGACACTCCTGCAAAAATACTGATTTCTATACATTCACTATGATATTTCTTAAATATCACTTGTCACTCAATCCTTTCTGCCATCAATCAGTTCAAAAATCAGCCATTAGAAATCCTCAACTAGTGTTGCATATCTTATTTGAGGAAATGTATCCCAGGGAGGATGTGTTCGTTAGAGCTCTTGGTGTTATTAAGACTACTCTCGTGAGTTCTGGCTGAGCTGTGTTTCTCTACTTACTCCAAGGATTCAAATTGAAACTTCCTTGTTCACCATCCAATGGGAATCTTCCATACTTACAAGCATTCACAGAATTATCCAAGAAAAATAAACATAAATTCATACAAGAAAAATAAGTATAAGTTCATAAAAGTTATGTTATTATTTGTGTGAAAATGATTCTAAGCAAAAGAAAAAATATCATGATGTGTAACTACGACACTGACTTGGTTTACTCACTGGATGAATATAGACAATAACTCAAATAACATATTAGTCTCATCAACTTACCCTCCTTCCAGGAATAAGCCTAGAACTCTTTCTGATCACTGAAACCAAATATTGAAAACCGAGTACATCTCATACTCACCCCAAATTATATTTTGACTACTGCCTGTATCATGACCACTTCCATGAGGAAGAAAAGACGGGTTATAGTTGCAAGCGACTCTCTTCTGAGGGGAACAGAGGGCCCAATATGATGGACAGATCCTCCTCTTGGGAAGTCTGCTGCCACCCTGGGGCCTGGATTAAGGACATCACTAGGAAACTTCATAGCCTGGTACACCCTCAGACTGTTACCCATTACTGCTCCCATTATTACTCCATGTGTTGGCGATGAAGCTGCAACATGTAGTCCAAGTGCTATCAAAAGAGACTTCAGGGCCTTGGGAAGATTGATAAGAGAATCTGGAGTTCCGGTTATTTTTAACTCTCTCCCTCCAGTTGTGGTCAGTGACACTAAAAGAAACAGACGGGTCCAGTCTATTGATATAGGGCTCCATGGTTGGTGTCACCACCACAGTTTTGGGTTTTTCAATAATGGGATGGCCTAGACAGCACCAGGCTTGCTGGTGTCAAGTGGGATTCACCTTTCTCAAAGCTGGAAGAGGGTCGTTGCTCACAAGTTAGCGGGGCTTATCGACAGGGCTTTAAACTAGACTCGAAGGGGGTGAGGGATAACATCAGGCTTGCCTGTGACAAGCTGTGGGATGACATGCTAAGGTTAGGGGATGGGGTGCTAACGAGAGCCCTCAGCCTGTTGCTCTGAGATGTGCTGGCTATACTGCAGCACACTTGAAGTCTTATGGAGATGAACTTCAAAGGAATTAAGGGGTGTTCCTCTAAGAAGATGACATGGTGACACAACAGCCCAGCTGAAGTGCCTCTACACCAATGCACGCAGCATGGGCAACAAACAGGAGACGTTGGAAACCACTGTGCTACAACCTAGTTGTCATAACTGAAACTCAGTGGGACAAATCCTGTGACTAGAGTGTGGCTACAGGCCGTTCAGAAGGGACAGGCGAGGAAGGAAGGGCAGAGGCGTTGCCCTCTACACCAAGAGATAGAGTGTGAAGAGCTGTCTCTGAACACTAGCCACAAGCAGGTTGAAAGTTCATGGGTAAGAATCAGAGAGCGAGTCAACAAAGGGAACCTTGTGGTCGGTGTCTACTACAGACTGCCCAATCAAGGGGATCCTATTGAAGAAAACTTCTTACTCCAGCTACCATAGGCATCACGCTTGCAGGCTTTCGTCCTGCTGGAGGACTTCAACCACCCTGACATCTGCTGGAAAAGTAGCAGTGAGCTGTAGGCAATCCAGGAGACTCCTGCAGTGCATGGAAGATAACTTCTTAAGCCAGGTAGACAGCCTTACCAGAGGGAATGCCGTACTGGACCTGTTGGTCACCAAAGCAAGTGAACTAATCGGTGACTAACTGGTGAACATTGGAGGCAGCCTGGGTTGCAATGATCATGCACTGGTGGACTTTGCAGTCCTGAGGGATATGGGGCAGGCAAAGAGTAAAGTCAGGACGCTGAATTATAGGAAAGCAAACTTCCAGCTCTTCAAGGAGTTAGTCAGTGAGACCCCCTGGGAAATTGCCCTCAGGGAACAGAACGGATTTGGCAGATCTTTCAGGACACTTTCCATAGAGCGCAAGAGCTCTCAATCCTCAGGTGCAAGAAATCAGGAAAGGAAGGGAAGAGGCTGGCATGGTTGAGTCAAGACCTGCTGGTCAAACTAAAGGGCAAGAAGGAACTACACAGGCAGTGGAAGCAGGGACAGGGACCCTGGGATGAGTACAGGGATGCTGTCTGGTTGTGTAGAGATGGGGTCAGGAAGGCCAAGGGGTGGCTGGAGCTGAATTTGGCAAGGGATGCAAAGAATAATGATACAGGCTTCTACAGGTATGTCAGGCATAAAAGGAAGGTCAGAGAAATGAGCTCACCTTGATGAACAGATTGGCAGACTCGTAACAATGGATGAGGAGAAGGCTGAGATACTCAGTGACATCTTTGCCTCAGTCTTCACTAGCAGTATCTCTTCCCACACCCCTTGAGGGGATGGCCTGCAAGACAGGAACTGGAGGAGCAAAGTCCCTCCCACTGTAAGAGATCAGGTTCATGAGCACCTGAGGAACCTGAACGTGTACAAGTCTATGGGACCTGATGAGATGCATCCGAGAGCCCTGAGGGAATTGGCTGATGTAATTGCCAAGCCACTCTCTGTGATAATGGAAGAATCCTGGCAGTCAGGTGAAGTCCCTGGAGACTGGAAAAAGGGAAACATTACTCCTGTTTTTAAAAAGAGTAACAAGGAGGATCCTGGGAACTGCTGACTTGTCAGCCTCACCTCTGTGCCTGGGAAGGTCATGGAACAGATCCTCCTAGAAGCTGTGCTAAGGCACATGGAGGGCAGGGAGGTGATTCCAGACAGCCAGCATGGCTTCACCAAGGCCAAGTTCTGCCTGGCCAACTGAGTGGCCTTCTAGGATGGAGTAACCACATCAGTGGACAAGGGAAGAGCTATGGATGTTGTCTCTCTGGACTTCTGTAAGGCCTTTGACACGGTCCCCCACAATATCCTTCTCTCTAAATTGGAGAGATAGGGATTTGATGGTTGGACTGTTGCATGGATGAGGAATTGGTTGGATGGTTGCATCCAGAGGGTAGTGGTCAATGGCTCAATGTCCAGATGGAGATCAGTGATGAGTGGTGACCCTCAGGGGTCCATACTGGGACCAGTGTTCTTTAATATCTTCATCAATGATGTAGACAGTGGGATCGAGGGCACCCTCAGCAAGTTTGCAGATGACACCAAGCTGAGTGGTGCAGTTGACATGCCTGAGGGACAGGATCCATCCAGAGAGACCTGGACAAGCTCAAGGAATGGGGCTGTGTGAATCTCATGAGGTTCAACAAGGCCAAGTGCAGGGTCCTGCACCTGGGTCAGGGCAACCCCCAGTATCAGCACAGGCTGGGGATGAAGGGATGGAGAGCAGCCCCATGGAGAAGGTCTTGGGGATCCTGGGGGATGAAAAGTTGGACACGAGCCAGCAATGTGCGCTTGCAGCCCGGAAGCCAACTGTGTCCTGGGCTGCCCCAAAGCCACATGGCCAGCAGGGTGAGGGAGGGGATTCTGCCCCTCTGTCCCGCTCTGGGGAAACCCCCCTGCAGGGCTGCGTCCAGCTCCGGAGCCCTCGGCACAGGAGAGACATGGACCTGCTGGAGCGGGGCCAGAGGAGGCCCCAGCAAGGCTCCGAGGGGTGGAACAGCTCTGCTGGGAGGACAGGCTGGGAGAGCTGGGGGGGCTCAGCCTGGAGGAGAGAAGGCTCCGGGGAGACCTTACTGCAGCTGCCAGGGCTTAAAGGGGGCCTATAGGAAAGATGGGGATGGACTTTTTAGCAGGGCCTGTAGTGATAGGACAAGGGGTGATGGTTTTAAACTAAAAGAGGGCAGATTTAGACTGGGTATAAGGAAGAAATTTTTGAGGGTGGTGAACCCCTGTCCCAGGTTGCCCAGCGAGGTGGTAGATACCCCATCCCTGGAGACATTCAGAGTCAGGCTGGACGGGGCTCTGAGCAACCTGCTCTAGTTGAAGATGTCCCTGCTCACTGCAGGGGGTTGGACTAGATGGCCTTTAAAGTTCCCTTCCAACCCAAACTATTGTATTATTCTATGATTCTATGGCTCTACGAATCTATGGCTTGCTCTAGTCTCGGTGGAGTTGTGGTATAGTATGCAGATACCTGTTTGGGAACAAGTTTCTGCTCCTAGACAAAGCCTTCTTCCAGATCTTTGCTTTGCCTTTGTTTTATACAATCAAAACCCTGTTCTCAGGGTGCAAATTAAACCAGCAACCCTAAGGCAAGTCCTTCCTGAAACAGTCCTAAAGTCTGTTTGTAAGCCAATTCTAAACACAATGGTAATGTTTTGGAAAACATTATAAGCCAGGGTTGTTTATCTCTTTTTTTTTCCTTCTGTAAAAAGTGTTCAGACAGTATTTTTCACCCATGACACTTCCAATCAGAACCGCCTTGCCTGCGCTAGGTAACTGTGTGCAATCAAATAGCTTAGAAACAGACCTTTATATTTCTTAAATGATTTGGAAGTCCATCTGCTGAAACACTTGAAAATGATACAGTAAATGTAAATACATAAATAACATGTTTACTAGTTTCAGGCAAAATCTGAAACCTGTATTCGTGCATGAACATGAAAGGAGATATAAGTGATAATGCTTTCATCTCACCTCTTTTCCCATGCTTTTTCTCTGCCATGTGCTGGATATGGAGCCTGAGCGCTGAATCGCATGTGCATCATACAGGTATTAAGCACAGTAAGCCTGTAGGGATCGTTTGCTTTGCTATACCAATTGCCTGCCTTGAACAGTGCTGAATATTAAAAATTCTTAGGGCTCTACACTGAATGAACTAGGGAAATCAAATCTGTATTTTAAGGAATACTTATTAGTCTTGTTTAACAGAGGGTAAGATTTTTTTTTTTTCTAATTTAGGTGAGCTAAAGAGTATAATAGTACTGAAAATGTCTGCAGACAGAGAATGTCGGTAGTGCTCCAAACAACACTCACTCATTTAGAGATTAAGGAATTGATTGGATTCCACCCAGACTAATTAATGGTAATCTACAAAATCTTTCAAAGGCTTTGCTATGTCTCAAAAAATGCCTGCTCTAATTCCTTTCAAACCCAAAGTTTGCAGCCAACGAAATTTGAAAAACCTAGAAAAGATGTCATTACTGAAAACAAAACACCTAAATAGAGTTCACTTGCTTTACTATGTATACTTTTTAGATGGAACAGGATGAGTTGGTGATTAACAGTGGAGCTGAGTTAGCAAGACAGACTTCAGTCATCTACAATATAAATTGTATTTGACATGCTAAATTACAGAAAAGGCAAAAGAGCGTATCAGGGATGTATTATTTGTTCGTATTACTTTTCAGCTTTCTGAAATTAAAAGTTCAGACCTAGCTCCAATGAAAGCACACGCAAAATTATGAAAAATCTATGCCTATTTTTCATAGGTAATTACACGGTTATAAGATTAAAAACATGTGCAGAGAAACATATTCAGAGAGACCTACAAGCTTTAACCATATTATTTTTATCTCTTCGGAAATACACTTAGTATGGAATACCTAATTTTAGTGATCTAAGTAAAACAGCAAATGTACATTATATAGTTACTGTATTTTATATTTTATTGGGCCAAGCTTGGTATTGCAAGCAGAAGTAACATGCTGAGCACATTACATCTGTGGTCATAAGAAACCTAAAAGTGTATTGCCTGGAAGCCAGACAAGAAGTGTAGCAGATGGAAGATAATACATGAAAAGTGGTTGTTTTGTGGAATGAGGTGATCCCAGGAGTGGCATTGGGCAGAAAGACACGACGTACCTGCCCGACACACAGCTCTTTCTGGGACTACGTGCCCTGGAAATCCTGTAGCTCAGTGTTTTGACCTGTCTTCTCCTGACTAAGAAAAGAGAGAAAAAAATCTCTGCCATAGATTTGAAAGGAAGGCAGGCAATATTTTGGGGAAATTAAAATTTTACTGAAGTTGGCTCCCCTCTAATTGTATTGTAATTGCTCTGGGCCAACTTTAAAAAAGAGGTTGTCCCAGAGGGAGGAGGCACCAGAGAGAGAGAGTGATAATAGAAGAAAATGTATCTGAGCTGTGTAAATGAATGTCCCTGAAAATTAATAAAAGAATTAGAGGAGGATGGATGTCAGTGTCTCAAAAATGCTGCAATGTAAAAATACAGTAAAAAGGGAATTATTACCTTGGGAGTTACTAAAAACAATATAAGATTCTTTAAATATATAAAGGGAAAGAGATAAAGGGCTGAAAACTGAAATAATTAGCCCACTAAGGGATTAGGGAGAAACTTAATATAAAGTGAACAGGATATAGTAGGAAAATTAAATGAGTTTTGCACTTCTTAGTATTCGTGAGGGAAATCTGAGGTGAAATAATATAAATAATAGGAACCATCTTTTCTAACTGCTGAGTGGTACAAGTGAAAGGATATTGTTGCAGAAGAAGGCTTGGGTAAGTTAAAATTCACTAACGCCAGATAAAGCTTCAAGAAAATGTGTTATCCCTTCAATAACTGAAAGGAACATAAGAGGAAATGTGCAGAGAGAAGGTATGTGCAGAAGATCTGCAAAAGAAAAAGGGTATTCATGTCACTCCTTTAGAAAAGAAATAGTAAAATGGTAAAGGAGTAGCTTAATACACAAATCCACTAATCCAGCTATGATGACACACAATTGAGAAATACAACATGAAAATGTTAAATGTACGTATTTTATCAGTGTGCGATTGTCTTTCAGGAACAGCTTCTTTAAAGTTCTGTTTTCCAAATATACTCCCCACAACAGTATAATTATTTTATAATTACATATATTTAGTCACTAGGGGAAAAAAAACAGTAGAATAAAATTAGAGCGAAGAAAATTAAAGACAAGAAATATTTTTATTTTTACAAATCTGAACATTGGAAGTAAAAAACAGTCCATTCAGAATTCTGCAGTGTTTTTGGTCCTAATTACATGCAATTATTACACTGCCTACAAAAGAAATAATCTCCAAATAATTCCCTTTTACATTGTCAGCGTGGCACTCTGAAGAAATTACTGTGCACTTAAACTATATTATTTATAAAAAATAATATTAAAAGAATAATACATCATTCCTATACAAATTTCTTTATAAACGGAACCTCATTGCATGAAGTGATGAGTATTCTGCCAAAATAAAAATAAGATAAATGAAGTGACTTGTCTACTATCACCCGACAGATTGTGAAAACTGCTGTTTTCAGTCTAGAACCTCAACTACAGGGATATTTCATCTTCAGAAAAAGTTCTATAATCAACCTCTGACCATTCATCCAATGATAGTGTTAGGATTTATTTACTGTTTCCAAGCCACTGTGGTCGCAGGCTTGCCTTTCTTATTAATTATTACATTCATAAAGTTCATTTAGATGCATATACTGGTTCAAGTGGCCATGATTAAATAATTTACCAAACTGATACTGCAATTGCTCTCCTGAAATTGATTGTATAAATCATTGTCTGAAAGCATCAGGTGGTGACTGTGTTAATTCCAGACCATGCTAGACTAGTGCTTTAAGACCATATTCACTATATGAAAGCTGTAAAAGCTTATAAACAACCTGAGCAGACACATAGTACAAAAGGATATTTTCTTATGGTAAAAAATGTCTATGAAAAAATTTTCTGTGAAAAAAAGCGGGGTTTGTATGTGCATTATTGGAATGGGACAATGGCTATAAATATGTACATTCTGCCAAATACAACAGAAAAAAAAAAAAAAAAGCAGCAACAAGATCCAGAAAATGTTCCGGTTTCAGCATCTAAAATTAAATCCTACTCTTCTTATTTCACAAAAATTAAATGTCAACTGTGAAGTGGAAATTATTTAAAAAAAATAATCCTTTTCCACCAGTTTGGTAGATACCTGCCTCCATTAGACTTGAGAAATTACATCCAAATACAATCTGCTTCTTCAAAAAGAAATAACATTGTTAACTGCTCACTTAATAGGTCTTATTTTGTAGCAAGAAATGTATGTTCAGAAAATCCAATCTGCAAATGTAGCTCTTCCTGATGTTAGTACCCTTTTGTTTGAATGTAGGAAAAGAAATAGAGAGTTCATGCTTTCATTTATGTTTTACTCTTAAATAAGTATCTAGCTACAGGTGTCGCAATGACCAATTCCTTTTCTTTTTATCTCTTAAAGAAAGGAATCTGACCGAGACAAAGAGCACTTTGAAAGTCCCTTTCAGAATCCGCTAGACGCCCTATGACATTTTGCTTTGATTTCACCTGTAACTCGGAGATCAATTGATCGGCAGAGTGATTACTTCAGGCACCTGAAAAATTTTCTGCAACACAGGTCAGAAAGCGACTGCAAAGCAAGTGGCTTGTTCCACAAATCCACACGTTTTCTAGACCGCAAGCGGGCATTTGTCTCATCAGCAGCTCAGGTCGCAGCACTGACCTGCTGCTTTATTTCCCTTGGGTATGTCTTTCACGGAGACCGTCAAGGTAACCAACCTCCCGCCTCGCCGGCTGCTGCCCTGCTAGGACGGGGATCCAAACCCCGGGAAGTGTAGACTTATTTTATAAGTACCTATTATTTGTCTTATTGCTCATGTATTTTGGTAATTCAAGCATGCAGTCCTAGGTTTCAGCTAGCATAAATTAATGACCTTTGCTCAAAATATTTTATGAATATTTTCAGTCAATTACTTTTTATGATTTCCATATCTGTAGACATTATGAACTGGTTCTCAGGTAATTAATTTTAACGGCACCGTGCATAAATCGGAAGTCTACCTTCTGAAAGGGGGCATTTGGTGCTTGTTTTTCAGGTTTCACTGCAGTAACAGAAACGATGTTCTCACACTGCAGGAGCACAGGCTGCCATGAGATTATTAGGAACAATATATCTTACTGATTTCCTGGCTACACCTGAGGGGTGACCCACTTCTTTGGAGAAGTAGTCACAAGTGGGAAGCAAAAAAGTTGTTTCTGTCCTGTATTCTTTCTTCTCCAAATGCATTTGCAGCCTTACTGCAGTTTAACCAGCCAACCTGGTATGTTATAGGTAGGAATCACATCCTGGGATTTCTCTCCCTTTGAGCACCATGTAGCACACATTCCTGCTGGTTTTAGTAGACCAGATCACAGCAACATTCAGATTTTTGAGGATTAAAGCAAGAGATTTGGAAAGGTAATTGTAGGTCACACCTACAGTGGCAATTATCTTTCTAAACCCTGCGTAGGTGCTGTACACACACGTACATGTATATATCTGCAAACATACGTACATATATGTATGTACACACACACGTGTACACATAGAAAAACCATCTATTGCTTCAAACATCGCATATTTGCATTTTAATTAGAACTCGGGTCAGGAAAGGGAAAGGATGGAATTTCAAGAGGAGTTTGTGGAGGACTAAATTTGATGGTTTCCTATCATGTAAACAGACACTGTTCCTTTTATTTTATGAAAAAAATTAACTGAAGTGGTTTCCGACGAGATAAGGGGGCTGGATTGATGATACAGAAGGTCACTTCCAACCCTGTGCATTCACTCAGGAAAAAAGAAGTCTAAAAAGGATATTTTTAGCTCACAGAAGATGTCATGAGCCTGGCAGATCTCCCTCAGAAGACGGTGTATGAAACCTGGGAGCTGCAGCTCCCTGGAGCACACAAGTGCTCAGGGGGATTCTGAGTCTTGGCCTGGGGTGAGATGAAATTTATAAATAATTGCTTGAAATGTTGTGAATTAGGTCTTTCTGATTATTTTTTTCTAGACTTACTTACATGAAGTTTTCACTAATCTTAAATCTGTTGCTAAGTGCTATTAACTTTACGATTTGAGCCTCTGTCCAGATGCTCGCAGAAGCAGTCTCCTCTCCGGGTCCGGCAAGGGCTGCATCAGACAGTCTTTTCTGCCTTTCAGCAGATACTGCAGTCAAAGAGAATCTCATTTTCACAGACGCCGAAATGCTAATTCACTTTAATTAATGACCCGGTTTCTGTCCCTCCACAGTGTGCTGAAGCTGATTCATACAGCTCCTCCACACAGGAGGGAGCAAACGTCTGTTTTGGAAGGTCCCTGGGTAGGAAGGTAAAAAGGTAATGAAATTTTCTCTTTACCAGGAAGGCAAAGAAATTCTGCGCGAGGCAACCGGTGACCAGGCAGCCCACGGAGAGTGTTGCAGACGCCACTAGGTACCGCTACAAACTCTGATTTCCTAATGACCGAGCAACTTGGAACTCCTACATCAAGCCAGTAATCCTTAAGGCTGTTTTAGGTACAGTATATCTTCCTGAGTATTTCTTCCAAAACCCTATTAGTTAGAGGCTGCTTATGCCCTGAAGGTTGAAAATTTATTATGCCTTCTAAGGCGTGTGTTTGTTTATTTATCGAGGTAGAGGAAATTAGTCTTTGTTTAGTCTTTACTATGACAACTCATGGATCACCATAATTATCCAATTGATTTCTAAATTCTGCAGAGCTCTTGGCCTCAGTGGTACCTTGCAGTTTTAACAGGAGGGCTAAGTTATAATGAGCAGCATGTGTCTTTAAATTTTTTATGTAACATTTCCCAATAATTCAACAGAAAGTACTTATTTCCCTTTCCGATATGTCCTTGAGAACAAGGTTGAAGAGATAACCCACTGGTTTTAAGCACTTACAGCTGTTTCCTGGGGGAAATAAACACCTGCTGCTGCTGTCTTTATCTGCTTGGTCATCTCACGGCGAAGCTCTTACATGTTGTCATGCACAAGCAGCCGCTCTGAACTTAAGAAACTGTGAGAGTTCATGTGTATTAACCCTGGCCTATTCTGATACTTGCGTGTGTAAATAACACGCCACAGGGCTCTGATAAATTTTCTTTCTCTTTTTGCGTTTTTCTCTATAGAAATGCTGTGAATGCTAATCTCCTCTGCACAACTCTTTTTTTTTTTCCTATCATATATTTCTCAGGTGTGAGATATTCCCTTTACATTAGTTCTTTTACCAATACATTACAAACGATACTGACACTCGTTATTTTCCCACAGCAGTTAATGAACTTTAAAATCTGCCAAGAGAATGACCATCAATTCTATTATATGCAACAAGCTTAAACTTTACTAAACTTTAAAATACTCCTTCTATATTTACCTGCTTGAAACTTTCTAGCTCTCTATTTAGAATGAACTATATTGAAATTAGATTAAGAAAATACATGCTGTCAGCAAATGTTAAGTTTTAAAAGAGAACAATGTATTTCTTGTTTTGAAAGAACTCGGATGTTTTCTCTTCTCCCGTGATCTGTTAAGATTTTAGTGTTGGGACTTCAGTAGCTAGTAAACTATTTTCTATGAAAAGATTCTTTAAAAAAAAACTGATCTGAAAAATAAAGGGTTTTCACTATTGATGTTAGTTATTTTCCGGATTTTTTTTTAATAGACTAATAAATGTGTACAAACAGAGAATAAATAGGTATAGGTACTAAAGTTTGGACCTCTGCAAAGGTATACTCTCAAAAACTACTTTGCTCTTCTAATACCCCTTCTTTTTCACATGTTAAATAGCACCTAACTCTAGAAATATCTTATTAGGTATTTTATCACACTAAAACTGTTTTTTCAAAAAGGAAGTAACTAACTCAGTGATGTCCAGTGTGCAAACTGTGATGTGCTACTGTGTCTCTGTAGTTTACAGAACCTTCTTGGGTTTCGATATGCTGAACATTTGTGTTTTCTATCTGCTTCCCAGATCAGCTTTCTACATTTATTGATAAGTGTTTAGTTCTGCAGGGATGCATGGAAATTAGAGCATAGGAATAATGAAAAATAAATAAATAGGATCAGATTCAGACACTTCAGTGATCTGTACAGAACCATGTCAGTATTCACCTACTGCTTTTCTTCTATACTGTTCGACATTTGATGAACATGAGCAGAAACCTCCATTATGTTCATTTACAATGATTACTAGAATTTCTTCTATGGCCAATCATGTGGCAAAAGTGGGAAGGAGCTCAATAGCCTGCATTTAACCTAAAAAAAATATTGATATTTTGTACAGCAATTCCTTGTAATTTCCTGTATCTTTTTTACATAGCCATCATTTTAAGAATTGAAACTTTTGGGTTCATGCAACTGTTTAAATTAATTTAATTTATGAATGCAAATACTCTAAAAAGGAGTTTCCTGCAGGCCAACATTTGTCTGATGAGGCTTATCTTCCTTTGTTCCCTCTACAGTAAATGGAGAGGATTAATCAGGCTGATCACCTTCTTGATTGCTGTAACTTGGCTTCTTTTCTGCGTTAGTCTCTGCACTGACGGTAGATGGAGCCTAGGAAGAGCAGACTATTTCAAGTTTCTCATTCTGAATATCCTGTGTAATGTATGAATTCAAAGCCTTTTTTTCCGTGTTTTCTTATTGAGTTGATGCATGCCCATGGACACTAATTTTTGGAAATATGTGTGTTCACCCGCAAATATACAATATGAAAAACCTGTTAGAATGTACATGACAGCAGTGAAGTAAAGGGGCGGGGGGAAGTGAAAATAGCTCCATTCTAGAATGACAGATTCCAATGAATATAAAATGGCGGTTAGCAGCAAACACTCTTATCTGTACTTGTTTTGTTTAGAGTATTATTTTGCATTAGTTTGTCTTCTCCTTCCCCTGATAAAATTCCTTCAAAGACTTCCCTTCATAGGGATGCTAGCTCCCGTCCAGGGCAAAAACATTTTGATTATGAAGTGCTTCATTACAGGAAACTTTCTTTTTAGATTGTGGCAAGAAAGGTGAATCATCTTGACTATCAGAGAGCAAAGATCAAAATGTTTCTGGTTTACACAGCTGTACCGGTGAGGATCAGAAATGATTGGGCTCTAATCCAGCTCCACTCTCTCCGTAAAGAAATGTGAGTTGCACGTCCACATCTGTGCATGTCAAATCTCTGAAGGACCTGTCAGTCATCAGAGTTGTGGACACAATCAAGATCAGAAAGGTTTTCTCCGTTACCATTGTTCTGACATTTTAAATTGTTCTTTATTGTAAATGTACAGGTTTTCAAATGGCATCTCCTAAGCATCACACACTACTGTGAGCGTATCAACCCCTGTCCTCTGGTCTTTGGTCTCACTTTTTATAGAATTTTCAATCAAGTTGAGGGGTTTGCTTCAAAACTTCAAAGCAGCTTAGTGCTCTTGCCCATTTACCTCCTCGGTCTCTAAGATGAAGTTAACAGTGGCCAATTTCACTCACTGGGCACAACAAACTTTTTTTTTTTCTCTCTCTAAAAATAAAACAGTAATGAAATGTTCAAATCCTGCCAGGCACAAAAACCCACAGGAATTGTTATCCAGAATTATACTTTTGAAAGTATTTAGGCACCCAAATTCTGATGGGTTTTGATTTAAAATATATTGCCTTGCTTTACTAGCATGGACAAAAACCCCTTAAACTGTTCCAATGCAATAGAATCACGGTACATGCACTGTTCTTTTCTGAGCAGGAAACAACTGAATTATGCACAATGTCTGTAGGTTGTTTGAAGGTACTTGTTCTTTGGAAGCGGTTTTTGATACGTCTTTTTTTACTCAGCATCGCAAAGATCCAGTGATGCAAGACCCCATATTTTTAAAGCTAAGCAAACATTCACTGGTGAAATAGAATTTCTTATTTCCCTTGGGCAAAAAAGAACTTACTTTTTCATAGAACATCCCCAGTTCCTGTGGTATGTTCCGTCTGTTTGGCCTCTTTCCTTTTTTTCATGTCCCAAATCAACAAAAGTAGAGAAGGAAGGAAAAAAAATATGTAGATATCAGACTGTAGAAAGAAAAAGGTTATGGAAATCACTGAAAAACATCACAGGGTGTGCGGGGAGGGGGATATGTCTTGAATGTGAACTTGCAGAAGGAAGCGAGAGGCTTTCTTGGGCACCCAATGCGTGTGATGGACAGACTTATCAATACTGTCTGCCACCAAAGGGTGGAGGTAGAAGAAATCTGAATGTTATGCTGCTAACGCATAAATTGCAGGAATAGTACTAGAGATGTGATAGTTAATGAAATCCCCTGCTGTTTAAGACCAGAGAGGTTTCCACCTTGATGGGGTAAGAACCAATCTTTTGCTCTCTTCTCCACAGCAAAAATGAGAGGTGAACAGTCAAAGAGGCTACCTTTGCATTTTTTCTGTGCTAACTCTGTGGCCACCGTGATGCAGGAGAACTAAAGGTGTTGCATTCACATAAATTTAGCAGTAGAAATAAATGTCCCAGGAGGAAGAAAAAAAATTGTTGCTGTAGAGTAAATCAGAGAATCTTTGCATACAGCATTTGTTGCAGTCTAAATAGAGCAGAACAGGATTCACATCAAAATTCCATTAAGTTGGTGAAACTAGAATATTTAATAACATTTTCACATGATGATAAGAAATTAATTTGCAACTTTGGATAATGTTGCATATAGTTATAAAGGTACAGCATTGGAAATGTTCATCTTTGAATTTGGTAAGAACATAATAAGCAGCATACATCCAAAGCCAGAAAAAGACCAAGCTATTTTTGTCCTGTTTCCCTTCTGAAGGATACAGTAAAAAAGTAACCCTAAAAAAAGGGCAGTTACAGGACAGTTGCAAATGTTAAAGAAATACAGCGGAATGCTACTTGCAGAATAAACCCATATGAAAAATAGAAAGCAATAATTACAGTTCCCATATAGATTCAAATCCACAGGGTAAAAAAAACTTACAAAATATGTCGCGTGTACACAAATTACCATAATCTTCCCAAAGCTCAGGTATTTCCACTTAATATCCTCATTAAAGCAGGAAGAGAGAACAGAATATAGTGTACAGAATACTTTTGTCATTTTATTACCTCATTCTATAGTTTTGCTTTTCTTTCTTAAGAAAATTTATTTTTCTTTTGGCCAAAAAAATAAATCTGAACAGAACATCATTCCATTCAGACGATGCACCATATGAAAATGGTTCTAGATTTTATACATACCGAACAATGTACTTATACTTTTGACACCATCATCTTAAGTTCTGGGATACAAAACCTTGGTTACAGAACTATAAACTTCTGTTTCTCACAGGCATTATGGAGGGAAGAGAAACAACATTAGCTCTGCGTTTTGTCTCTTTCCGTCTGCTGGGAACTTTAGTCTACCTGCAAACCACCTCTTCAGCCTTCCAAGCAACTGTTCATTACTTAATTGTTTTCTCCAGCTGAGCATTCCATTCCCCAGGAATAATTTTATTTTGATTGGCATTTTCTTGGTTGAGTTTATCTGGGGCATTTTGTAGGAGATTGTCAGTGATTTGAGTACCTTGTAAATAATACATACATTTATAAGATATATTTAGTAGCTTGGACTTCTCCCTCATCCTCAGAATATGCAGTGTTACCTTTATTGCCATTTCCCAAATATAAGTGGTTTTCATTCCAGTTGAGACAGTCACACTGTTAGTCACCCTGCTCTAACGAGTTATTTCTGACAGTCTCCACTAAATCTTTCATGCTCTGACAGCATAGATCCTAAGTGAAGTAAGTGTATGACTGAGTTTACCAGGCACCTAACACCTATCTGGACCTTTCTATCCCTTTATTTCTTTGTTGGGCAGCAAAACCTGTGTATTTTCATCTCTGCTGCTCTACTAACAATGCAGAACATATAATCAGCTTTGCTTCAGGTTGTCAGTCCTGTGTTAGGAAGTCGTGATTACAGTTTTCTCACTAAAATGTAGCGATGATGGACTGCCTTTTAGCAGCCACGACAGCCACCAGGAACAGCTTCGCAGTGATCTTGCTTTAGCCCTGTGCCTCAGGAAAATGCAGCCCATTATTTCCCCCCTGACTCCCAGGGAGGCAGGTCATCCGTTCCCAGATTTTGGAAATGAGACTGTGTGCATCCCTCGTCACTGCAGGGCTGGACACCAAGACCACTCACCTCCGGAGACGGGAGGGGACAGGGTAAGAGGATCGTCTCCTCCTGTGCGTGCATACTGCTTGCATCAATGACCGTGCAGGTTCTGCTCTTGCACCCGCAGATTATTTTATGTGCTGCTACTCTTGCAAATCACGTTTGCACCAGTGCCTGCGCCTAAAGTTTGTCCTGCTCATTTTTATGAGCTGGAACACAATATTGTGTAATTTCTGCTGAGGAGATCCCACAATTTCTTCTATGCAACATCTTTGCCGTAAGTATCTTAAATTGTGATTAATTTGTTTTCCTTTTTATTGATTATCTGACTTCTAAATTAATGCATACACTAAGAAGTACCTATGTTTATTTTTCAATCTCTTTTCATAGGAGACCATAGAATATATATTTAATTTATAATAGACTAATTACGTAATTAAGGAATAATAAATGAACAAAAATCACATCTTAACATTTTGTTTAAAATATCTAATTAAAACTACAGCAAAGATATAAGCAATAAGAAATGTATACATCAAACATTTGCAAGCACTGAATTTTCAGTTCCTTCACTACGTTCGGGATGAAAAGGGAATAGTGAGTTATTGTTAAATAGTGCAAGAACCCCAGTTTGCTGACAAAACATACGCTGTTGGTGGTGTCCATTTCTCCAGAGCTTTTAAGACCAAGGAAAAGCAACCCCTGAATTGTGGCACTGGGAGCCAGAGAGACTCCTCTATGTCAGCAAAACACAAAGCCTTGGAGAGCACCAAACATCAAGGATTTCCAATTATTTCAGTGTTCAGAAGGCACCTTTTTCAGGTAGGGTTCCACAATGTGAAAATTAATTCTCCAATTTATGTTTTTAAGATGAAAAATGCAAAGTAAATCCTACCTCAGCAGCATAGGCTGAATGTCTCAAAGATGACGATAAAAGAAACATCCCCTTCCCCTTTCCGAAGTGCTTCCCAATGGCATCCCTGCCAATGAGATCATACTGGAGATTTTAAAGTATTTCCTAAAGTACCAGGTAACATCAAACCCAAAATTTCTATCTGTAGGGACTTTGGTACTTTAACACCATCTTTTTGACCCAAATCAGTATAAACATTTAAAACTTACAAGGTATGAGAAGTTTTGCTAAATGTTGATACAGAATTCTCAATAGATGACATATAAATCTGCACTGATTTGAAACTTTCATATTATAAATTAGATTAAAGTACCCGTATATGCAGCGAGACATTTCCTTATGGCTGTCATAACACAAGTATCTCTTGTCACAGATATTGATGGCTCCTGCAATCCTGCAGCACAGCTGGGGACAGTTTACCCGCTTCAGGGCAATGCAACTTTTAGCCAAGGAGATAGAGGCATTGGGCCACATTCACTGTGCTGCTAGAGAGCTGGCCTGGATAGTTCAGGGAAGTTTTTTACTGTGTAGCACCTTATAGGAAATCAAACATTCTTACATACTTAAGAAATACTGAACATTTTTTTTTCTGCTGAGCAATCTCTGAATTTTGACCAGCCTGCCAGAGGACAGGAAGACTGATTAGTTTGTGCATGAAGTGAAAATAGATTTTTCAGGTGTTAATTTTTAAATGGTGGTTTATCACTAGTCTTGCTGAGGGTATGCACTGAAATTCATAGTATTCTAAAAGCAACATTTTCTTCTAAATGTATGTATATATATCTACATATATAGACACACATCATAGTTTTGTCTAGCAATGCTATTTTTCTTCTCTTCACTTTTACAATGTGAATTGTTGATGCTGATAATATTAATTACTGTAAACACTTCAAAAGGAAGCGTGTTTTCTAAGTTTCATCTGACATTTCTTTTATCCTTTTTTTCACCTTAATTCCTGTATGTTAACAGACACTTGAGAATGAAGTCTGATAACTGATTTTGGATCACCAGTACCTCAGCTGATTGAAGTAAATAAGAATTTAAATACCGCTTAAATAAGTAGAAACAAGTTTTGCTAAAATATATAGTTAAAGATACCACTAAGAAGATAATGTTTTGCTTCTGAGATGAATTATACAAAACTAAATATAGTCGAGTTGCCCACATAATAAGACATGCGATGACTGCGCAGATATTTGCTCCAAAGCTGCCCTGTACAGTCCATTCAGAGATGGTTGTTTGATTTTTTTAGCTGTTTTCTATAATCACCTCTATGCATTTTAAGGTTTTCAATCACGTGTGTGGGAAACCTGTTGGAAATATAAGGTCTAATTCTTTTCCTAAGTGAAAAGACCACATAGTGGCGTTACATCAAACAGTTCTGTCCTTCATTTATCCAGAGGAATTCTGTATTCAAGTGAGCATAATGAAGAAGTATTATACTATCAACTTCTGAATTCTTACCAATTATTGCTTACCACCAATGGGATTTTCCAAACTTCTTAAGGGACAGGATTTTCTATTTATCACTCGCTTTTAATATACATTGGATTAATAAACCTGGTGGGTAACTTTGGAAGTTTCAGCTCACGTGATTTTCATTTTGACCTATTAGTCCATCCATAATGCTTTCCTCTGCCTATGGTAGTCTATCATGCGTTCTTTATTTTCTTCTTTAGGAGAAAACCAAATCAGTTAGTTTTGTGCTTCACTGAAACAATACCACTCCCAAATAACGTGGAGACAGAGCAGGAGAGCTGCCCTCTGCAGTGAACATCAGCACTGTTTTCTTGAAAGGATGATTTTTTCATCAAAATCCTGTTTCCTTGTTTGATCATACCTTTCACACCTATTCTATAGTCCTAAATAGAGGTATCCCCTTCTTGCTTGCAGTTTCTACTGTAAAATTTCTAAACACAAGCATAAAACGTAAAAATTATTCAGCTACTCAGTTACACTGCTTAGAGCTCTTACTCAAGATCCAACAGCCCATTCCAGATGTTCATACAGTCATGGAATCACAGAATTATTTCGTTTGGAAAAGACCCTTAAGATCATCAAGTCCAGCTATTAACCAAGCACTGCCAAGTCCACCACTAAACCATGTCCTTAAACACTACCTCTACATGTTTAAATACCTCCAGCGACGGTGACTCAACCACTTCTCTGTGCAGCCTGTTCCAGTGCTTGACAACCCTTTTGGTGAAGAAATTTTTCCTAATATCCAACCTAGACCTCCCCTGGTGCAACTTGAGGCTGTTTGCTCTTGTCCAACACCCACCTCACCACAACCCTCTTTCAGGTAGTTGTAGAGAGCAATAAGGTCTCCCCTCAGCCTCCTCTTCTCCAGACTGAACACCCCCAGTTCCCTCAGCCGCTCCTCATAAGACTTGTGCTCCAGCCCCCTCACCAGCTCCGTTGCCCTTCTCTGGACATGCTCCAGCACCTCAACATCCTTCTTGTAGTAAGGGGCCCAACACTGAACACAGGATTCGAGGTGCAGCCTCACCAGTGCCCAGTACAGGGGCACGATCCCTGCCCTACTCCTGCTGGCCACACCATTCCTGATACAGGCCAGGACGCTGTTGGCCTTCTTGGCCACCTGGGCACACTGCCGGCTCATGTTCAGCTGGCTGTCAACCAGCACCCCCAGGTCCCTTTCCGCCGGGCATCTCTCCAGCCACTCCTCCCCAAGCCTGTAGCGTTGCATGGGGTTGTTGTGACCAAAGTGCAGGACCTGGCACTTGGCCTTGTGCAATCTCATGCAGTTGACCTCAGTCCATGGATCCAGCCTGTCCAGATCCCTCTGCAGAGCCCTCCTGCCCTCCACCAACACTCCCACCCAACTTGGTGTCGTCTGCAAACTTAGTGAGGGAGCACTCAATTCCCTCATCCAAATCATCGATAAAGATATTAAACTGAACTGGCCCCAATACTGAGCCCTGGGGAACACTACTTGTGACCACAACTCTCTGGGCTCGGCCATCCAGCCAGTTTTTTGCCCAGCAAAGAGTACATCTGTTGAAGCCAAGAGCAGCCAGTTTCTCCAGGAGAATGCTGTGAAAAATGGTGTCAAAGGCCTTGCTAAAGTCCAGGTAAGACAACATCCACAGCCTTTCCCTCATCCACTACGTGGGTCATCTTGTCATAGGAGATCAGGTTAGTCAAGCAAGACCTGCCTTTCACAAATCCATGCCAACTGGGCCTTATGTCTTAAGATGCAGCTGCCTCCTCCAGCCATTTGTTTCCAGGACTCCCTTCTGCCTGGTAGCTGGAGCTCAATACCACCAGTACAGACCAGTACCACCCAGCACAGTCCTTCCCCGCTGCTGGAACCCAGCCCAGAGTACTGGAGTCTCTTGCCGGGGCTGGCAGATGCAGCTACTGCCTTTCCATCTGCAGGTTCAAGCAGCAACGAGGTTGAGCATGTGTCCCAGAGACACACAGACACACACACATGCTGGACACTGACACAGCCAGTGACAGAGGCTGCCACAGACAAGGTGCTGCCATCACCAGGACCCACAAACAGGACCCAGATCACACCGCAGCATCAACAACCACGTCCCCTCCTCCTCTGGGGCTGGCACAGTCAGGAGGTCACTGCTGCAGGCACACACGGATGGCACTCTCAGGGCTCACAAGCACAAGGACACTCGCAGGTCCCCCTCTGTCCTGGGGGAACAGCCCTTCTGTCCCACTCTACCTCTGCCTGGATCCCAGCTCTCTGACCCACCCCATGGCTCCCTGGCTGGTCCTGCTCAGTGCTTGTCCTCACTCATGCATTCATCCCACAGGCACCCCACAATGGCAAGTCCCCCGGCATGAACCTCCCTCCCACTTAGTACCCCCACCCAGACGATACCTAATGCCCAAGGGTCTCCTGCTTGCTGGCTGGTCCAGATTGAATTTTGCTGGTGAATTCACATGTGCAGCCCCCACACGCCCAGGCTGGGGGAAGGTACAAACCCTTGCCCCCCAGCAGCTAGCACCAGGCACACAGGCCATGTCCAGCCACCAGCACCGAGCCCCTCAGTCACACCGGTCACCCCTGCAGCTGGTTTTGGGGACTCACACCATTCCCATCCCTGTGGCTGGAGCTGAGAGCCCCCACTGGCTCCAGTGGCTGCACTGGGACCCCACTGGCTCCCGTGGCTGACACCACAGGCCAGGGGCACCTACACTCCCGGTCTGACTCCAGTAGCTGGAACCCAGTCCACTCCCACCAGTCCCCCCAGTAGCTGGCACTTGGGCCCTGCAGCGCGCGCACACACTGGGTAGACAAGTTGATGCACAGGGAGGCAGCTAAGAAAGGATTTAATAAGAAGTTTCAGGATGACAGGACAGGCGGTCAGGGACAAAGTTCAGCCAGACAAGTGCACTGACCAACCCCATTTGGTACCCAACCAGTCCCTGTTATACCCCCTTCTGCCTTCCCACCTTGCTCCTTCCGGCTCCCCTTCCCCCGCAGAGCCCCCATGGGTTTGTACGGGTCTGTCCATTCCCACACCCCTCCCAGCCTGTGACTGGGTGCCCCTGGTTCACAGTCGCACCAGTGGCAAAGTCCAGGCTGATCTTCCTGGAAGTGTTCCTGTAGCTTCCCCACAGCCCAGCAATTAGTGTGAGTGGTGAGCTTTGTTTCTCATCATTATCTCCATGCTTGTTTCGTCAGGTCTGTGTCTCTGTATGTTTTGTTTCTCATTTCCCATTTTTTCACATAATTTGCCAATTTACAAGGTTCTGGAACAGATAACCTCACTGGAAAAACACTCTCACACGTGCTCATCAATTAGTGTGACTGATCAGGTCTGGTTCCCATCACTGCCTCCCTTATCATTTGTCGGTCAGGTTTGTGACCCTGCATGTTCCTGTTTATGGCTTCCTCTTCTTCTTTCCCTCGCTGCGCAGAAAAAAGGCTAGATGTCTTTCAAGAAGCAGACAGTGTCCTTCCACAAACCCTTCAGAACGCCTCCTGCATGTACCTCCTTGTGGCCCTTCCAAAGCCTTCTGCCCTTGGAAAAACAGGTCCTCTCTGTCCCACTCAACTTTGAGATTTTTCTGATTTTTCTCCCTGTTACTTTCAACATGATACACAAAATGGATAACACATTATACAAACTCAGAAGTGCTCCTTGTATTCAGTATCTCCATCAACACTATAGGATTCAAATATATAGATTTAAGTTTACATTCTTTTTATGCGTTCTGCTGACACTTTTATCCCTAAATGGAAACATTTCCTTAGAAAATGGTAGTATTTATTTTTCTGACATCTGTGTTGAATGCTCTGGTGTTAAAGTTATACCTTCCTTATATTACTCTAAGCAATTAAAATTTCAAAACCACAGGAAAATTGTGGATAGGGTTGGAGGGAAGAAGATCATCTGCAACGAGTCCACAAGATGAAATGCTCTGTAAGGTATGAAGTGCTTCAGTATTTTGATAAGAGAATCCTAATTAAACTGTCAGTCACACTCTGCAAGAATGACCTGTGAAGTTATGCAACACCACAGACTCTTGTGCCGTTGGGTGAATTTTTCTTGCTGGCTTTTTCCCTTTGGGTTTTGTAGACCTATGTACCAAATCCCACTGACGTTCAATTTATCTCCAATACATTCTCCCAGTTGTGGATCTGATTTTTTATCTCTGACTTTCCGTGCATCCAATAAAAGCTTGGTAGAGTAGCTTCTTCTCTATCACCCCACTCTACCCACTGCGGCTTAGTGTTTTACAGTCAGGGTTTCAGATACTCTCCCGATTCATTTGACTTCTGGAAGAAGTTTAACACCATTCTACTTTCAGTATTGTATAGCAGAAACCATGTTCTCATTCAGTTCTGACTGGCTTCACCAAAAGTATTTCTAAAGTAACTTGGCGGGGGGGGAAGATGACCCAGTATTAAAATGTAGATGAGCATCTTCTTTTACTCGATTGAACTTCGAGTGGTCAATGACCTATAAAAGGCAAGGCAAATGTTGATTTACTGGCTGTAAAATTTTCCCACCCAAAGGTCTGTGTCTTTCCATAAAAGAAAATAAGGACATTGTGGATGTTCTTACATTGATTTTTTTACTTCAGAGTCAATCCTGGATTTTTTGCTTGTTTCATTTTCTGGGAATTTTTGCACACATAACAATTTTGCTAATGGAAGACAGAGGAGGAAGCTTGATGAGATGATTCTTTTAAAGAATTTTTAAAGCAATTCATCTGTCAAGTGTGGCAGATAGTTGAAAAAGGAAATTGTTTATATTTTATGAAAGGTTTCTTGTTGTAGGGAGGAAAAAAGTAGTTACGAGTCACCTAAAATGCAGACAATTATCTATTGTGGAGACTGGGTAGCAGTTTTTCAACCTTTTCCACCATGTGTCTCCTTAAAGTGCTCCAGTAGACTCCAGTAGGACAAAATTAAGCACACTGAATTTCACCCAGATTTCCAGTCACTTTAGTTACCATGTCTTCTACAGTCTCAAAAATTTGAAGCTCAACTTGAACCTTGAGTCCATTGACTACAAATTTTGCACTGGTAGGCTACTAATCTGAAGCTTGCCTCGTTGCACAACAACAGAAACTGTGTTATCTGATTGGCATTTCCTGCCCAGGCTGAAATGGGATGATTTACACACCTACATTAACACAGCACCACTAACCACCCAGGCAATTGTATCAACAGTCTCAGCAGAAGGACTGAATGGACAAAGAAACTACTGCAAGGGGAGTCCTCCAGGTCCAGAGAGGAACGTGTGGGTGCTGCAGGCAGATGTTATCTATGTCACCAATGTCTGATCCATACCTTTTCTGTTGGAGAGCTGGAAAGTAATTTTTCCAGGCTATGAGTCTGATACCTTTCATATACATTATACCCAGTACCAGAAAAATGCCTTTTTATGTTGCCTCCCCATTTAATGCTTTGATATTTGTTTAGCAAGTTGAAAAAATGAAGAAAAACAAAAAAAACCCCTAAGTTTTCACTTTTTTCTTCTGCTACAAAGGAAAACATTTATAATGTAACTGTTTAAAAAACCCTTTAAAGCTTTATGGTTTTCGACTAAGTTGAAAGAAACAAAGCTACTGAATATCTTTAACAGTCATATGGCTGTAAAGGGGAAAGCAGATTTGTGTTGGCTGCTGATAAACTATTTATTTATTTAAAAACTTAAACCAAAAAAAACCAGCCTGAAACCCACAGATCCACTTCAGTGAGAAACAGAGAGAGCTGCCTGGTCAGAATTAGTCTCACAATTTGAGCAAGTTCCCCAGAAGCTGACCGTGGTTGATACTTCACGTGAAACCTGGAGTCCTGTGCAAGCATATGTGTGGACTCTGTGTCGGAGATTTTTGCTTCAGATGAGAGGTACATTATGGGTTGGAAAAAAAGAGGTTTGCCCTTAAACCTTATATGCCTGAGTAGGACTCTAGGAAATGCAATCTCAAAATGGCTAATTGGAAGAGAATGCAGATGTTTTATTCAGTTGCAAATGCTGGCACGGCTATTTGGACGAGACACTGACAGGATTTCATTCTTTTGTGAATACAAAGCAGTGATGGAGTGAGCAGGCACTGACAGTGTTCATGGAAATAAAGCAGAGACTATGCACGAAAAGTATTCTACTGCCAATTTAGACATTTCACCACCTCAAGCTGAAATTTGCATGACAATGTAGAGCAAGAAACCATTCAGCAGCAGAGAAATAAGTGCCCCCTCAAAAACACCCACCTGCCCACATACAGACTTCGCTGTACTTCATGAGATATGCTTCTCTTCTAATCCCACTTTATGGCTCATTATGGCTCATTGTAACCCTCTCTCATATATTCTTTTCAGACTGGAAAACAAAGCAAAGCATCTTTAATATGCAGGGCCTGCTTCTGCTCCTGTTGACGTGGTTGAGTTTTTAGTAGGAGTGGAAAAAAGTTTCTGAAAAATATATTGCTGCATGGGAAATACCTGTACAGGACTGTCGACTGAACTACTCTTTAGCTACTGAATCAATTACACGTGTAGACTGGTGTTTGATAATGAATGAGGTAGATGTGGACATATGTCGGATTTATTTCAGGCACGTTGGTTTGTACCTTTTCATTCATGCTGTCAGTCAGCTCCTCGATCACAACTTTTTGCCGTTGCAGGGAAAAGGTGAGCATACAGAATCTGCCATTTCACATAGTAAGGGCATCTCTAAGGCCTTGCTACCAGATCAAAAAGGTCATGATCACATGATACAAAACATTGGCACGCTATAAATTCACACTACTGGTTCAAATTTGTTAAAAATGTTGATGGCTTAACTTTTTGCCAACAGATTCTCCGACAGATCAGATATCACCAGTCCTGCAGCAGCTGGCACAAAGCCATCATAAGAGCATAAACAAGACATAAAGTCTATATTGGGTGATGTGGCTCATTTAACAGAAAGGCACTTTGATCCGAATCCTATTTGTATGGCTGGGTGATTTGGAAGTGCAACAGATTCAGTATTAATCACGGAACTGCAGCTTGTCTTTCTGCAGTAAAAAAAAAAAAAAAAAACCCACAAAGGGAGTAAATAAAATACACTCGTGTCCGGCAAGACGAACGGCACACTGCGTCTACACGGAGCTGCAGCTGGCAGCTCGCTGGGCACCTCGGGAGCACATTCCTCAACAGCAGCAGCTGAGCAGCGCTGCCGATGTTGATTTGCCCCAGTTGCAGAATATGATTGATGCCCATTCTACTCAGCAGAATCAACTTATTTGCTAATTAGTTCCTCTCTCCAGCACATTTACAGAGTGCGTATTTACGGTGACGTGCTTCTTGGGAATAAATTCCCATGGATTGGCTTCAATTCTTCATCACTGCTACTCGACATAAATGCAACGATCTGTCTTTGTGGCAGTATCCTCACCACCAAAGAATTGAATGCTGACTCTTCTTTAATTTCTATTTGCTGAGACACTCACAATTAATATATTGTGTTATTCGTGTTTCCCATGTATTATTGCTTACATCAGGGATAGACTCCAGGCCCCGTGAACATGACAGGGTCCTTATTTTGCAAAGGGCCATATATAAATAAACACAATCACTGCCCAGTCGAAAGTGGAAATAGAAGAGTCATTTGTCTTTGCCACGTCACAGTTTCCAGACTAGAAGGTTTAGATCAAACTGACATAGTCATCTGTCATGTGGATATACCCATGCTGAAAAAATAACATGGACTGATGATAATGAGACAGAAATTCAGAAAGATTATCACATGTGGGCTGCATCAGGAGTACAAGGTGAACAGAATTGGTTCAAAGCCAAAAAATTACGGGAGTGATTTTGATGAAAGACTAGTTGTGGCGCAAAATTGGATTGAGACAACAAAACAGGTGATGAGACAAAACTTTCCTCTATAAAATGTGAAACTGTAAGTGCACCCTGATGGGACAGATACATGGTACTGCATTTTGCAAGTTAAAATAAAAGAGAACAACCAGGCAAAATTGCCCATTATTTAACAAAAAAGGAAAATTAATATTTCTCCATTCTGACATTTCAAATTATATGCTTAGTTCTTAATTACTTAACTACTGTCTACTTGTATAATTACTTCTTAATTGTCAGAAAGTATACCTGAGTAGGCAAACAGAATTAAACATGTCTATTTGGACTTCTGTAAGGCCTTTGACATGGTCCCCCACAACATCCTTCTCCCTAAATCGGGGAGATATGGATTTGATAGGTGGACTGTTGCATGTATGAGGAATTGGTTGGATGGTCACACCTAGAGGGTAGTGGTCAATGGCTAAATGTCCAGATGGAGATCGGTGATGAGTGGTGTCCCTCAGGGGTCCGTACTGGGACCAGTGCTCTTTAATATATTCATCAAGGACATAGACAGTGGGATTGAGTGCACCCTCAGCAAGTTTGCAGATGACACCAAGCTGAGTGGTGTGGCTGACACACCTGAGGGATGGGAACCATCCAGAGGGACCTGGGCAAGCTCAAGAAGTGAGTTCATGTGAACCTCATGAGGCTCAACAAGGCCAAGTGCAGGGTCCTGCACCTGGGTCAGGACAACCCCCGGTATCTGTAAGGGCTGGGGGATGAAGGGATGGAGAGCAGCCCCATGGAGAAGGACTTGGGGATCCTGGGGGATGAAAAGCTGGACAGAAGCCATCAATGTGCACTCGCAGCCCAGAAGGCCAACCGTGTCCTGGGCTGCCCCTAAAGCCACGTGGCCAGCAGGGTGAGGGGGGGATTCTGCCCCTCTGCCCCGCTCTGGGGAGACCCCCCTGCAGTGTTGCGTCCAGCTCTGGAGCCCTCGGCACAGGAGAGACATGGACCTGCTGGAGCGGGGCCAGAGGAGGCCCCAGCAATGCTCCGAGGGCTGGAACAGCTCTGCTGGGAGGTCAGGCTGGGAGAGCTGGGGAGGTTCAGCCTGGAGCAGAGAAGGCTCCGGGGAGACCTTCCTGCAGTCCTTTTGCAGGGCTTAAAGGGGGCTTCTAAGAAAGATGGGGACAGGCTTTTTAGCAGGGCCTTTTTAGTAGTGATAGGACAAGGGGTGATGGCTGTAAGCTAAAAGAGGGCAGATTTAGACTAGATATAAGGAGGAAATTTTTAACAATGAGGGTGGTGAGGCACTGGCAGAAGCCACCCAGAGAGGTGGTAGATGCCCCATCCCTGGAGACATTCAAGACATTAGCCGGGATGGGGCTCTGAGCAACCTGATGTAGTTGAAGATGTCCCTGCTCATTGCAGGAGGTTGGACTAGTTGACCTTTAAAGGTCCCTTCCAACCCAAATTGTTCTATGATTCTATGATTCTAAGTGTAAGGTTGTATGTAAAGTATTAATAAAATCCTAAAAGTGAGATAAGTAATATTAATTGTATTTTTCTTAAAAGAGAATAACTGAGTCACCTTTTTTTTTGCTTTCTTGGTTTCATTATCTTAATATTTAGATTCTTATTTTCACAGGAGCTTGAACGCAAAATTAAGATCTGCATTCTGAGTTGCCTTAAGTTTATTGACAATTCTCATTTATTATTCAAATCTTGTGTGTGACAACTGGTGATGACTAAATTAACGGGCAACTTCGCAACTAGGTATTTGGTAAAGTGCTTTGAGAAATGTAAAATACGTTCTCCAGACATGGTGAAAATATTAACCGAATACATACCTGAAAAAATTACAATTAAATAGAAGAATTTCTGAAGCTTTTTGGCGTAATGATTGAACACGGGGTTTTTGTGATGGAAAGAATGGTCTCATATCTCCTGTCATTAGTAAAACATAGTTTATAAAGTAAAAAATTTGGTCAGATAGTAATGAGCTTTTAAGAAGAATGTCTGCTCATGGTTCAAAAAGAACCACGAGTTTCTTTTGTACAAATGCATTAATTTGAGTTTAACAATAAAGTACCTTTTTAGTCTAAAAATACAGAAGGAAAAACTTGCAAAGTGGTGACATTTTCCTACCTTTCCTGTCAAACATATAAACATAATAACGAGTTATACTAATTTTTCTAAAATACTTGCAATATAAATAAAACAATTAGATCAGAATTTTATCTAATAGGGACTAGAATGTCTTTGCATAAAAAGTGTCCTTCTGTTTTTAAGTGAGAGATTATTCTTTCATCTTCAAGATAATGAAAGGTTAAAAGCTAAAGAAGGCCAAGCCAGGTATGAATGAGAAGATAGGTTTAGTATTTTTTTATTTTGTTTTGCTACAAATGAGACTAGGTAGCACTGAGATAGGTACGTTAAAAAGCATTTGTGGGTTTTTTTTCAAAATTCAGCACAGTGCCCTTTCTGGATGCACCCGCACACACACAGACACAGAGCTAGCTCTGTTATAGAGCAGGTAAGTCCACTTCCAGTACTTTTCTAAATAGCAAAGTGAGCACCAGCTGCCGACTTGCAATTGAAGCGGTATCCTTCCCCGCGGGGTGGCTAACCGTGGAAATATGACCTCACACTAGGCAGTCTTGTCTATTGTCAGTGACTGACAAGTCTATGAGTGTGATCTGCTCTTCTTTCTTTTGCAGTTACTTTTTTTTGTGTAGAGCCTCTTGATACACTTGGTAGTGGAGGCTGTAGTGACCAGTAGCGTCTGACTGTGGGCTAATACAGCAGAGGACCTTTAAGTGGGGAAAAGCATAAAAAGCTGTGTTAAATACCTGTGTGGGAAAATTAGGTTGGTTGATATCATGATGTGATATTACTAAGTGATAGAGTATTTGTTAATGGCATTGTTCTGGACAAAAGCTGAATTATTGGTAAAAATCAATATAATTGATCATTTAACTAAATAATGGAAGTATTTTTACACATAGAGTCATGCATAATATTCACCCACAGTAAACACCACTGAGGTCATATTTGTGTGGTATGAGAGATCCATTTGACCAAGTCTGTGCTGGCCTATGCCTTGTGCAATATTAAGTTACTGAATTTTGTTGTATTAAGAGCTCATCTATGAGCAACTCTTACATTAAGATTTACGTTACAAGTGCAGATATGTATAGAGAAATAATCTGCTCTTGGGACTATCTTAGGAGGACAGTAATTCAAAATCCATGTACTTCCATCTTCAGGTTGCAATCCAAGGACAGGACAAAAGGTAGTAGTAGTATAGTTTATACTGAATTTTCTAAAGAAAGAAAATAAAAATCAATGCCAAATTTTACATTTGAATTCTGAGGCAGAATCTGCTGGATTTCAGAAGGGGCTGGAGGAATCTACACGGGCAAGGTGGAAAACCATCACTGTTTCTGCACGTTTCAAAGCATGGCTGCCAAAGAATCCATGACATCAAGCACTGAAAGCTTCTAAAGAATCTGAAAAAAATCTTGCTTTCAGTCTTGACAAGACCAAAATCACTTTTCAAAATTAAATTTCCAGCTTTTCAGTTTTCCGTTCGTCTACTCTACTCAAGACATAACAGCTTGCATTTCCTTCCCACACTTCTGATGCTGATACATCCCAGTCGGACCTCTGGCAGACAGAAAAGGGAGGAGGAACAAACTCAACATGGAAAAAGATGAGAAAATAATTAGTTTGCCATAGCTCTCCATCACAATAGGCTTAGAATAGTGAGCAGTCAAATATTTTTACAGCGTCTTCAGACAATGATCAGGTGGACTGTTCCCTGCCAGTCAGTACTTTCATGCTGAAAAACCAATGTGAAAAACCAATGTCTTTTAAGCCACACAATAGCTCCAGGAGTTGCCTACACTAATGCCCTAAATCTGCAACAGAAAATGAGCCTATTAATCAGTGAAAGAAAGGATTAGAGACTGTCCCGATTTTGTGCGGACGTGCATATCATTTAGCCTATTTTGTAGTGTAACTGAATAAAAGTTTATGACCCTCCAAGTTTTATTTTTTCAGAGCCCCAATTAAAGGGCTGTGATATTCTGGTGGCTTGATCCAGAAAATACATAGTCTCTACTGCTGACAGCTAGCAAATGATCTACCAGATGCTTGGGATCTGCAACTACGGAGCCCGGCCATGATTTTAGAGTGAAGAATTAAAATCTCTTCCCTTCAGCAGCTAAGAAATGCCTCATTAGTGCTATAAAGGAAGAACTGAAGACACATCACTACTATAAATAGTACTCTACATCTCTCATTAGCTCAAGTCATTAATAGCCTTAGGAAGGAATGAATTGCCAGACTGATAGATATGTCTGGCATATGTCCACAGAAGCCAGTGACATGGGTTGCTCACAAATGTTCTCCCCGTTTTTCATGTGGCCTGGGTCTTCTCCTAAACTCCCTCCCAAAAGTCAAAAAGGGTTTTTTTCAAAAGTGAATGCGGACGCCTAACTTAAAAAAAGGGAGATTCTTGAGCAGAACAAAACCAGCTGTTCCCATGGTTATGTTTTATTTCAGTTATGAAAAACATTACCTACGCAATGGTTCTATTCTGGTAGTATTTGTGCCCAAATGAATACTTTCCAGATTTCCTCTCCCAAGCCTTATGCTAAAATTTCCTTGACAAATACTGAGCTGAAATTTCAGGAGGATTCTTTTAAAAATAAAATCTTAATTAGCAATGAAATAATCATCTTTGGGTCCCTAACAGACCTATCTTTCCCTTTCAGAGAAAACCATGGTGGAACAGCTACATGTCATGCTTGATTTTAATGCCAGTGCTTCCAGATTTTTAATATCCTGTGTCAGGATACTCCTTTTCAAGGACAATTACAATATTTAATCCTACTCGCTTATTTAATTGGGGGGAAACGTGTGGTCTCTCAGTAACTTTTAATGTATTCTAGTTGAAAAGTAATATTTTTAGTTTATTTGCAAGAGTATCATTTAACTATTAAGTCCTCCCCGAGTGTGTATTTTATGCATGACATGCATCTCACCTACAGTAAGATATAAAAAGGGTATATCCTCTTTTTCTCCACAAAAAAAGGTATATCTACTATAACTTACAACAGATCATTATACTGTTTATATGATGGTGTTGCCTAAAACACAGCAAGAAGATGGTTTCTTGAAAACTGTCTGAAAGGAATTTAAAATTTCAGACATGTTTTTGAAGGGGTTTAATTTTAAAACTTTCCTTTTACTGTGGAATTAGAAAGTAAACAACACAAATTTTTATTTCCAAGCATCCAGCTCCAAGTAAACATCATAGATTGTCTAATGCACTCAGTGTTGACTAAATTGGTAAGGAAATAAATATTGTTGTGGAAATTTTAAATGAGGTGGTTTATGTTACTCCACTAACACCCCCTTCTGCAGGAGAAAATGTTTTACTTCTTCTAAGTGTAACATAACAATAACCTTGTGCACCTAAAGTGTAATGTGCACTTTTGCTTTTAATAGCTATAATCCATAGATTTTTGGCATCCTGTTTTGTTTATGAAGTCTATTATTAGGCAAAAGGTTAAAAAAAATATGACCTACTGCTCGCTCCTTGGGAAAAGCACAGCTTCAGCATTTTAATAGGTTATAATCTAATTTATATATCAACAGAAATATTTTAGGATCAATTCACAGAAGAAATGGCTCCAATCAACTGATGTACATGTTCTATGCTGAATTTATGATATTCAGACAGCTTCTCAGTTTTGTTCATTCTGATCCAAATTTGAAGTATTAACTCAGATCTTACTTGAAGCCAGTGGATGTTTTGCCAGGCTAACAGTGGAGCTGAGATAATTAAGGACTTTGGGATTTGGCCTGTGTTGAGAGATTACATGGATGAAAACCCTGAAAGGACAAATCCCCTACTTAGCTCTTTCTGAGCCAGTATTATGTGGTTTGGCCCATACTGTAATTTTTTTTTTTTTAAATGTCAAATCCCAGGTTCAAGTCTAAAGAAATCCAGAAAGATGAAGGCAGAGACTGAAGTGTTTTCCACTGGACTTCAGTGAGCCTTGGGCTTTTGGGGCAGTAAAGCATAACAGATTCTTTCCCAGCCAGACCTTCCATTTCTGTGTTTTATACTGATCCACACAGCTTTAAAAGCCAGCCCAAAATATTTGGTTTCCAATGACTTCCCTGAAAGTCTTCCCCTTATTTTGTGAGAATGAACAATTTACAATGTTTGAGTTGAAATGGTTTCTTGACTCTCATTTTCATTTGTCTATGGAAATGTGATCTAAAGTTCTAAAATGAAACATCCATAGCTGAACAAAGCAAGTAATGTTTTTCACAGAGAAATGGTGGAACCACTTAGTCATAGATGAATCCATAAGTAAACTTCAAACTGCAGTGTGTTTATGTATCATATCACACTAACAGACATTTTGTCAGTGATTTATAACCAGCAAATACTACATCAGAGCATGCTTACCATCCATAATTATTTTTATAACATACAGAGGATTTACTAGATTGGCAGGAACATTTGTTTTCTCTCTTTGAATAAAATGCCTATACTGACATAATCATTCAACAGATTGATTTTCACCAAATGGCTTTGAACCCAGAGTACTTGTAAACTTGAAAATATTTGAGAATTAACATTTTAACAGGTAAAAATTGCCTTCTCAAAGTTAGTAGAACACCTAATTATAGAAAAACTTACAGAGCTCCTTATTCCCAAAGGGATTTTTGTTACTGTAGGTCAGTGAATGTAAAGGAATATTTCATGTGGGAGAAAGACATAAACCACTTACACTTCTATGTTTATCAGCAAATGTTAAAACCTACATATCAGGGTCTATTATTACCAATTTATGTCACCGTAAATTTATTGACTCGAGAAGAAACTCCACCAGTTTTCAACAGAGTAATGAATAAAAAGTGGGACATTGACATTTTCTGCTTTAGTTTTCTTTCTTCTTCAACTGTTCTATGCATGATTTACATCAAAATATCCAAGGGTATCAGAAGATAAAACAAATAAGCAAAGTCCGCTGCAAAAGCTGATAACCTAAATGCATTTCATTCAAAACCCCTTGGTACTAAGCCCACTCCAGAAAGCAGGATTCAAGGAAGGTTGCTTGGAAGTAAGTGAAGTAAAACCTTAGGTGAAAGTAAGTTGATGCTGATACAGTGACTGGGAAAAGTGTAACAAAACCGTGTATCAGATTAAGACACTGTTCAATAAATCCATCACACAGTCTCATACTGTGTCTGCAAGACTGTCTGCAAGGTGCAAAAGCAACCAAACTGAAACCGTGCAGAGCTCTAGCTCCATCTCTGACAATAACCAGCAGCAGATAGCTAAGTATGGACAAGTTAAGTGGATCGTGTACTTTCCTATGACACTTTCATTACTACACATGAGAGGTTTCATTCATATGTAGGTTAAGGACTGTCACGTTTTCCTGTTTCTCTTTCAAGAAGTTCCACAACTTAATTATATCCTGTATGAAAAAACACCTTTTTTTCTTTATTTCAAAACTGACATCTTCTCATTTTATTTGTTGTCCTCTAGTTTGGGTGTTCAAAAAGATCATGAACAATCATTCCTTATTTACCGCTGCTCTGGTGAACCCCCCCCCCACAGTGCTGCGTCCAGCTCTGGAGCCCTCGGCACAGGAGAGACATGGACCTGTTGACCCTCTGGAGAGGGTCCAGAGGAGGCCACCAAAATTCTCCGAGGGCTGGAACAGCTCTGCTGTGAGGACAGGCTGGGAGAGCTGGGGGGGCTCAGCCTGGAGCAGAGAAGGCTCCGGGGAGACCTTATTGTGGCCTTTCAATATACAAAGGGGGCTTATAAGAAAGATGGAGAGACACTTTTCACCAGGGTCTGCAGTGACAGGACAAGAGGCACTGGTTTTAAACTGAAATAGGATAAATTTAGATTGGAAATAAGGAACACTTTTTTTTATGATGAAGCTGGGGAGACACTGGAACAGGTTGCCCAGAGAAGCTGTGGGTGTACCATCATTAGAAGTGCTCAAGGTTGGACAGGGCTCTGAGCAATGTGATCTAGTGAACAGTGCTGATGGCAGAGTGGTTGGACTAGAATCTTTGAAGGTCTCTTCTAACCTAAACCATCCCATGATTGCATGATTCTATACTTCTGAGGTGCTTATGTTTCTATAGAGCTCTATAACACTACATTTGAACCATTTGCTTTTCAGACTGACCTTCGTTCATTCTTGTTGTCTCATCTGGATGACTCCCAGATGAATCTTTTTGGAGAAGAGATCAGAAATCCAGGCACAGGTATTCACAAGGTATTGGGTTCACCTTGGATTTGTTAAGTAGTCTAATGATGTTTTGATCGTTACTCCTCTACTAATTATTCTGAACATTTCAACTACTTTTCTAACAATGATTGAGCACAGAGATCATACTTTTCATAGATTTATCTAATATAACCCAAGATCTCATTCTAGAGTACTAGCAGTAAGCTTGCAGCCCTTCACTATACTATTCAAGTTAAACTGTTTTTCTCCATGTGCTTTACTTTACTTTTACTTACATTGAATTTCACCTGCAGCTTAATTATCCTGTCATTCATTCTCAGCAATTCCTTCTGCAATCATTGGACCCAATTTTTACTACTCACAGCACCTTAATGTAATCTGCAAATTCTGTTGTGCTCGAAATAAATTTCAATATTTTTGCTTGAATTGTCTGATTCAAAGAAATCTAAATTTAAGAAATTTAAACTCAACAACATAGTAAGTGTTATTAAGCAGACATCTTTATTGCAGTGCTGGATGCATGGGGGATATCTCCTAACAATTCTAACAATAGTTTTAGATCCTTGTTTCATGTCAAACACCACAATTGCATAAAAATGTATCAGAAAATTTAACAGGCAAAATGTGAAGGGCTAGGTTCGACTCATGCTTCAGAGATCATAAGGAGCAAATCTGCAGAGATACAGAATGTTTCCTGCTTACCTATTTTTTCCAAGAGAATGGAAATTCTGTTTAAAATTTGGACATAATGAATGTAATTATGTCATATTAGAAAATCATATTATTCCTTCTATAAGAAGAACAAAAACCTTTCATAACAGTTTTATGAACTAACAAGCATATAGGAGAGTGTAAAAAATGAAATTTGGTAACAAATTATATTGACAGGTCCTAAAATAACAGTTACTAGTGGAGAACCATTTCAAATCTGTTTATAATGGCACAATTCAGCTCTAGTTTTGGCATATACTGAAAGTTGCATTTCTTTCAGACAAATATATTTTATCCACCGATGGGTAGCAGTTTTGATAGCGAAATAATTCCAGCCTGCAGGTCACAATATATGTAGAATCAGGTAAATGTGCTTGGGTAGAAAAATACAAAGAAAACAAATGCATGAGCATATTAGCATAACCTTGGTTTTAAGGCTACAATGACTATTTTCTCAATTTTCATTGAAAAAATATGTTTATTTTTATTAAATGTAATCCCTTGCATCTGACAATATCTGGGGATGCAATCTAGTAATGGAAAATTAAAATGTGCAGTTTCAACTACAGGGACTTATCTTCAATAATGGAGCTATCCAAGCAAAACTTTCCTTTATTGAGTTTCACTAGCAGATGGTCTCTGTCCAGAATAAAAGCCTACTGAAGTAAAAATCTTCTTTGCTGATAACCTTCCTGAAATTTTTCTATTTATGCCTCACCTTCTAGACTCATTAAATTTCTGGAGGTGCTCTTTCCTGTTCATTCACCATGAAAGCCAAGTAATGCACAGTAGACTTTGTCATTTATACTTGACAATATTTTATACAACTTTGTTCATGTTCTTTGCCTGACTATTAAGCAACTACACAGTTTATACATAAATAGAGAAATCAGGTTTAAATAGACAGCTGATTTAAGCCATTATTTTCATATGCTTAAATAAATAGGGCCATTAATACACAATTTACTGCTTGAAGTTGATGGGTGACTTGGTCATACTCAATGGTTTTGGAAAAAAGGTGTGATTTAGCTTTTTGGAAAGGGTAATGATTTCCTGATAAGTTGAGGAGCAAGATTTCTCCTCTTACATGTATACTTAATGTGAGAAGATATTAACTCAAGGCAATAATGTTTGAAAGACTGTAGAAACAAGCAAAATGGCACTAAGACTGAAATGAGAATGGTGTTATTTTCCCTTAAATCTTTTTTTTTAAAAACATGCATGTTGAGCAAAATAGTCTGGGCTGATAAATTCCTGTAGGCTTGCCTTCAGGGTCCCTGTTGTTCATAGTGGGCATAGGAATCAAACCCTGCTCCTGCTTTCCTCATGTCCATATTAAATGAAAACGGAAAAGTACAGACACATAATCAGGCCTACATATACGTGTTAAACCTCGGGTTATGCTCATTTCTAAAGATGTAGCACCAGGTCAAATAAAAATCTTTCTGAAATGTTCATGTGCAATTTACTGTTATTTTTCTTGGAGAAAAAGCATCTATTTGCATGAATCTAATTTACTGTAGATGTGAATTTGGTAACAGCACTGGAGGCTAAAGAGTGATCTGAAGCTAGTAATAAAACTTTAAGTAAAATTATATAATTAAAGCTACACTGAGAACAAGAAACAAATATATGCATAGATCTCTATGTATGTGATTAGATACCATGTCCATCGTTACCTAGTAGACATATGAGCCACCAAAATAAAATGTAAATGCTGTCTTGCTGCATGAGGGAGAGAATTAAATCTTCATAGCTGGATTTACTAGGGATGCATTGAAATCAATCTCTTTAAAAGACATTTTAAGGACATAAACAAGTGTTGCATATACCGAGGGCAAAATTAAACATAAAAATGTATTGCCTCTGAGGCAGAACAAAATAGTTTCTTGCAGTGAACAATATTGCAGAGTCGCAGCATGACTTTTGAATTCTATTTCAGCAAAGAGGCTCTGAAAAAGAAAAACAGATTAATAATAAGCTTCTGCCTGGGATAATGGAAGTTTTGAAATTCTTGATTTTAGTGTGCCACGTAAGTGAGGAAAAGCTTTATGGGTTTTTTCCTTTTTTTTTTAATGCAAAACAACATCCCATTCTCTATACTATTGGTAACCATGTTATGATTTTATTTCACTTAGTAGACAGCTAACAACAAAAAAGATATGAGCTCACTCATCAGGAAATGTTTCTCTTTCCCTCCCTTCTTCTCCTCTCCCCCCCACCTTTCCCCCATCTAACTGAGCTGATACCTTACATTGCACCAGGCAATACATAACTTTACTGAATCAAATAGAGAAATATAGCAATCCTTTTTAATATGATTCCCATATGGGAAATCTGCGTCTTTGTCAGATGAGAGCATCATAAACAGTATGACAGCAAAGAACTACAACATATTTCCATAAAACCTTGTAATCCTGTGCCTTTTATCTTACCTTTGGGCATACATGCCCGTTATAACCCTTTCCCCACCTGTGCACTGCCAGTGAATGACTCTTCCACTGGAAGAGGTGATGAAGCATTTTTCCCATCAGACTGGGTAGAATCATTAGCACTTGAATGAACTCACATGTAGGTGAGTTATGTGGGAATGAGCACACCTTCTGAGGAGTTTATAACCCCCAAACATTTAGTCATCTTGCAACAGTACATGGGAAAGAGTCAAAACAGAATTCTTCCAATTCTTTTTTTTGGTAGCAACAAGATGGATGGCTTGAATAAAGTCTTTATCTTACTTGTTTCCTAATGGCAGTTTGTCTGGTGTGCAAGATAATGAAGAAGAAGAGCTGAATACACGTAGTCATCATGGAACTTCACACTGTGATGTATTATTTTGATGCTGTACAGCAGATGTACTGTATTTACTTTAATATCTTTAAAACAGCATGGATGCAGCATTGTGCATTCTGTGGTCCCCATAGGAAATCATTGTCATTTTCCTCTTTTCTTTTTTAAAATCTTGGAAGACTCTTTTGCCTTTATACCCATTTCTCCACTCCAACACATATTTTTTCCCTATTTTAGAGTCACCGTAACTCCTTTGAGAAGTGCCATATTCAGTGTTCTTCCTCTGATGAAAACTCGAGTTTTATTTCTTATGAAGCATGCTAAAATGGATCCAACAAGGAAAATAATAAGCATTGTGTGGTTAAGCTTGCGTTCCTTCCAAACAAAAATATCTTGTCAAAGTCTTAATTTACACTGGGTTTTGTTTGTTTGTTTATTTGATTTTGTTTTTTTTCCAAGATGTCTTTTACATAGTTTGAGTCTTGTTTTTGTATTTGGCTAGTTAAATGCTTTTCATCTACACTCCTCCTGCAAGCTGTATGTATATCCCTGAGGAATACTAATATCTGCCAGTGGGAAATAACTGCTGAACAGCAGCTTCCTTTGTGCTGAGCTAATTTAGGAAGGTGTTCACCTTGCCCTCAACTTTGTTAAACCAACTAGTTGTTGGAGGCTTTGACCTTTTATTTCTAAATATAAAAATAAAAATGTCAATGCTGCTGTAGGGAAACGATTAGAAAATTGCTCTTCCTAAGAGCCAAGAGAGAATCATGAAGACCTAACTAGAGAAGATACATATTAATTCTCCCTTTTCTTCTTCTTTTCATTTATAGCTGGGTAAGAGAGAATTATGGACTCATTGCATTGTCTGCCTAGTATTTAGCAGTCACTTGGAAGAACATAGTCAAATTCTTATCAAAGATGATCTTAAAGCACTGTACATTGTACAAATTAATTAAATCCAATAAGCTCCCTGAAGGATCAGTTTCTGGGACTCATGAAACACTTTGGCTTCATTCCCTAGGTTAGTTTTATTTGGTAAATGGTAGAAAGTCATGTTAAATTAGAGTTGTGAGACATTAACATGTGACAGGAAAAAGCTGTGGTAGAAAAGATGAAAAAGACCAGAAATGGGCAGAAATTCTGCTTGTGGAAGCAGTGCGGAAAAGCCAACAGGCAGGACTGGAAAGGGATTTGAACTGTGGCTTGAAGAGAGATTTCAGACTGCACAGAAACAACAGAAATCCCAAAGCATTACATCTGATTTCTTTCTCTCCAGAGAGGTGAAACCTGGACTACAAGGAATAAACAGCAGCAGCAGCAGCTAATCATGGGCATGGGAGAAATGATTTTCAGAGGCTGCAACAAAGGTGGGCACAGGAGAATTCCCTAGAAGACTGATTGTAAACTTTCGCACTAATATGAGAATTAATAATCTATATATTTTTATCTTTTCTGTGGTCCATTTTCTTTGCTAGGTTGCACATGGGGACTCTCTCATGTTGGTGAGATTGTGACTTCAGTCTAATCCCAAATTAGAATGAATTTTACGTAATATATTTAAAGTTAGTATTTTCATTACAAATATTTTTTCGAAATATAGGAATATTTTAAATTAGTGAATCCATTAACTCAGGAGGCTATGCTTGGTAAAACCTTGGATGAAGACCACTTGCATCGAAGAACTACTTGTGTTCAAGAAGAACAAGATCTAGCCTAATTTATGACAGTCTGTGAAGGGTCCGTTAGTCCCATGAAACTCCTGACATGCTTTTATCTGCTTTTAAGGGCTGGAAGGTATCATTGTTTTCCATAAGATGAAGAACCCTTGATAAGCTGGCTTCCTCATTTATTTATGTGCTTTTTCTCAGAAATATGCAAAACAAGCAGGAGGCAGAAGCCCATGCCATTTAATAATAAACTATTCGTATCCTAGAACATGTTGTGTCAGAAACTGGTGTACAACTTTTCTGCTATCTCCTCATAAGTATTTTGCTCTGTAAGCGCATCTGGAAGTTCAGCTGTTTCCAAGGGATATTTTGGAGCTTACATTCATTGACACTATAATGAAAAGGTACATAGTTCATTACCCCTGTATGATAAATCTAGGCAAAGTGGCCATTTGTCTAGGCAGGAATATATGAAAAATGCGAACCAAGGACCAACTGCAACGTAGTTCATGAGACAAGAAGATCTGTACATACCAATAAGCACCCAATATTCAAAGACAAATATTTGATATTTGTCAGAAGAAAAGCAAAACAAATAATTTAAAAAAGGCTGAAGATTTGAGGCAGTATCAATAATTTGTACACATACATTGAAAACCCATGGCTGAGCTGAACAGTTATAGATTTTCCAGTTCAACACTTGTCAGCCAACATGATAAGCATTTTAAACATACTACAAGGTTTCTTCAATAAAATACTGCATTGTTATAGAGGAAAACTTATATCATTCTGTGCATCAGTTTAAAATTTGAGATTGTTTTCCTTAAATTTATTAGTAACCCTTCTTCCAAAGTCATTTGGTTCACTTCTTAGACTCTCAATAGTCTTTCTGTTTAAAAGCCATGTGTCCAAGCATTATTGTGTCCTGGACACACCATTTGCAATAATCTCTGCAACTGGAAATGTGAGAGAAACCTCAAAAAAAACCCCATCATCCTTTCTCACATTGCATGGATTATAATGTTTCTTCACTGTTCCTTCAGCCAGCTCTTGCCTTGGCTCAGTCCTTGCTTGTAGCTTTGGAGTGGGGACTCAGCTGCTCATGGGGATTTTAGGACTACAAGCAACATACAGGAAAAATATTCTTGTGTGGGCAAAGTGTCCTTCAAGGTTGTCTCTGTTTAATCTCATGTTTTTGCAGATTCAGGTCATCCTGGAGACAGACCAAGGGGCTTAATATACTAAAGACAGCCAAGAATTGCTCCCCTCAGTTTTCCAAGTAGTCTCCATAACCTAAAGTAAAAAGACTGAAACATTCCGGTAAATCCCTTCTACTGTCTACAAGAGTACTGAATGTACTGCTGAAGAGAGGCTGTCTGGGGAAGAAAAGGAAGGGAAATTTATTTCTCCACTAGTAGGAACAGCACTGTGCTGGAAAAAAGCTATGTAAGAGAGAAACCCTCAAGTGCAATCTGAGATACGTGATACTTCTCCAGACAGAGAATTCGCATGTCTGCTGTACCTGGCCATGTGGGCGGAAAGAGTCCCCTTGCCTTAGTGGTCCCTTCTCTTGTTTAGGTGGACACTGCTTTTAAAACAGAAGTTCTTATGCTGTAACCCATGGTGGTCTGAGGAGGACTTGTTGGCTGCTAAAACATGGCAGCAAACTTGTGAATGAACCAGCGTATTCTGGCAAATGGCTTATCAAAACTGTTCTTAGGAGTTAAAAAAAGTTGAAGGATTTGTTTAATTGTGGTGTATTTAATATTAATATTCCATCAAAAAGATGTTAATTTACACTTTTATTTTAACTTTCCTTTTTTTTTTTGGGGGGGGGGGTATTGTGTAGAATTATTACTGTGTAGAATTAAAAAAAAATTAGCTAGATACTGGTCCAAACTACTATTGTAAAATCCCCAAACCTTTTTCAGACACAAAACCCAGGGTCCCATCCATATTTGCTGTTTCTACATTTCCTTCTGGTTGCCAGCTAATAGCCTAAAGAATAAATTAAGAAGTGCAGCTACCCCAATTAAAATGTGTTATTATGAACAGAGGCTCTTCTATGTGATAATAAGTGTATAGGTTTAATTAGACTGTTGAGAAAAAAACTGTTTAAAGCCTGCTGCATTCTTAAAACTATTACTCCTACTGACCTCAGTGGACATCAAAAATACTCTGATGTGGTGTCTGGGGAAAAAAAAACCTCACTGTTTGGTTTTTCTGGCTTCTATGATAGCTGACCGATTGAGGGTAGGGATGCCCAGCTCTTTTTGGGGTGAGCCTTGCCTTGGAGAGACAGAGCTGGTTGTCAGATGTGTGTAACCAGCTTGCGGCTATAGTGTCCCTCCTCGCACCCAGACAGCCCTTCAAAAGATCTATCCAGCAGATATTTGAGGTCTACTGTATGTTTTCTTCATGTGTCAGGTTAAAGTATGCTGCTGTGATTTTGCATGACAGGCTGTTGGAAGTCAAACGTCGTGATTTTGCCAATTCACTTAGCAACAGCTGTGGCGACAATATAAACTACTATAGTCCTTTCAGTGTCTGGCCAAATGACTAAGCCAGGGTGATTCATATTATGTGTGTTTATTAAGTTGTTTACATAATAACCAGCCAAGGACTCTAATAATAAGGAGAAAAAGGATTTCATCCATATGGCATTTACTCTACTCCAGTTACTTAAAGTGGAAGCATTAACAGGAACTTCAGCAAATATAATTGCCAACCTTCCTTAATCTAAAGCTTTGATAAACATAAATTAAGGAATTTTTAGCCTTTGAAAAATGGTGGATTGATAGGCCCAGTGAATAAAACCTTTTCAATGTACCCTCAAAGTACCATGACAATTTAAATTGCAGGTTTGGAAAGAACACCAATCACAGTGGTGCAGCATAATTTTATTAAAACACTGCTTTTAAGGCAATAGACTAATATTGTTTGACCTCCATGTTCATTAAACTATGGTCTTCTGATGGAGCTTCCTATTAGTATTACAAAAAGCTAGCGAAAAAGTGGAGAAATTTGTAAAGAGCTGTGAATGGCACAAATAACTGCTTTGGAGATTTGAAAGATTTGAAACACAGAGTTCTCAGGGAGAATTTTTATAAAACGAAGAATTCTATGGCAAGAAGTATAATGGCAATTACATTTTAATAACATGGATTTTCCAAATTTTAAACTGATATTTTCTTTTTCAGTGTTCTGTCAGAATTAAAAGATAATATGAAGTAACCACACTAGACACAAGATGAGGTTTTGCTTGTTCACATAAGGCCTCCCAACAGGATTGGGTGCTGTGCCATCCAAGGTTTGCAGTACAGTCAGGACCAACCTATGCATTATTCAGAGCTGTAGATCAAGTGACCTCTTCTCACTACTGACTCTATATTCACTGCAGTTATTTCAAAACAGAGTTAGAAAGAAAAAGTAATTCTGGGTTTGGTGCATAAAAGGAGACGATTTCCATTCTTTCAGTTTGCCACAGCAATTTCAGTGTCATCAAAGCTGGCAGTTAGAGAAGGAAGGATTTGATACAGAATGGTGGGGAAATATCCAGATAGCACCATAAGTGGTGACTGAATTCACTCTCGTCTTCAGAGGAAGCTTTCTCTGTGTCTACGCAATTCCAGGAAGATTTTTGTCCTAATTGATTTAAGACCATGCTACAAAATTTCCATCCTTCTTAGAAAAGTTCTTTGTTACCTTCTGTTACCCTTGCTTTGAGCAGAGTTTTCCTGTTTTCCAGCCTGTAGCATCTTTTTTGTGATTTCAGGTTCATTAGTTCTTGAGCTTGTTGCCACGGATGCGGGACAGAGTTCCTTTTTTTTTTGCTGCCCTTTTTTACGTCGGTGAAGGGTGCATGTAATGTCAGTTTTATCAGCAGATAAAGTATTGTGTTAAACAAGTAACTATGCTGTGGCCTGAGTATTTCCCCAATAACTGGGTAAGGGGCTGTGGGTCCAGGCATGGATCTTAGACGGGTTTAGAGTCCATGTAGATATTTGGAGGATGTGTGAATATGAGTATTGGGTGAGATACACCAATATTCAATACAAGGATCAGTAAGGAAAGAGAAATGTTGTTATATTTTGGAATTACTGATGTTATCACAGCCCTTTGTGGGGTCAAAAGGGCAGATACGAAAGAAAGACCCTTTCACAAAGTGTGTTAATGAATCGGATGAGTGTGTGCCGGTGGCGGCTATGAAATATATGTGCATTTTTACTGGAATGTGCTGGGTTTATAGCATGATTTCAGAAGACTAATGAGCAAAGCTATAGCTGTCAGATGATCAATAAAAGATGAGAAAGTTTTTAGGATTAGCATCAGAAAACTGTTAAAAGGCAGCAGGAGAGAAAGAAAAAAATATAACTTTCATATGAATGTAAAATGGACAAATACACAGAGGAGCTATTGCTCAGCTGTTGCTTTTCCTTCACTTCCTTCATGTTTTCTCTCTGCATCGTTTTCCCCCTGCTCTGAACATTCGGCATGAAATGACTTTTCATTTACTCAGCTGCTAAGACTGGTGGAGACAACAGTACAATTTCTTGTCCTGCCTTGGTGTAGCTGTTGGATGATTCCACATAAGTAAGCTTTACTCGACATAAAACAATTGTCAAAAAACATAGAGGAGATGAGGAAAAGAATGCTCTGACTGATAACAACTTCCATCAAATACCTTATTTGAACCATCTGGAAAATATTGTGATTATAAGATGACACTGAAAGCTATGACATACACTCAGTGTCGGTCTTTAACACTTGAGATTATTGCTCAACTCTCCATTTAGCAGAGAAAACTGTGTTGATCTATTGTAAAAAAGGATTAGAAATCGGAATGAATTTGCTAAATAAAGCCTTCCAGCTCCTCAAAGCTAATTGTATGTATTCTGAACGTGATCTGGCTGTGATTGTCCACACTGTAGTACAGCAGATATGAAGATATATATTTCAACCGATGAAGAATAATAAATGATAAATGCATTCTGATATCAAACCAGAACTTTTCAAGTTAAATAAATCTTGACTGATATGAACTTAAAATCCAATTTGATTTTCATTGATATAAATACTAATTAACACCACAGAAGTCTGTGTTTGAAATGAATGCAATAAAGAAAAAGAAGGATTTTATTTGAACCACTCTTTCTTTGAAGAATTGCAGCTACATGTAATACCTATCTGTTGTGGTTTTGTGGTTTAACCTGGCAGGTAACCAAAACAACCACACAGCTATTCACTCACGCTCCCCCCAACACAGCGGCATGGGGGAGAGAATCAGAAAAGAAAAAGGGTAGAACTCATGGGTTGAGACAAACACAATTTAATAGGACAGGAAAAAAACTCCAACCACAATAATAATAATAAGAGTGGTAAAATAATATACAAAGCAAGTGATGTGCAGCACAACTGCTCACCACCTGCTGACCGATGCCCAGTTAATTCCTGAGCTGTAGCCCCTCCCCAGACAACTCCCCAGTTTATGTACTGGGCATGACGTCGGATGGTAGGGAATATCCCTTTGGCCAGTCTGGGTCAGCTGTCCCGGCTGTGTCCCCTCCCAGCTCCCCGTGCACCCCCAGCCTGCTCGCTGGCAGGCCAGCACGAGAAGCTGGACAGTCCTTGACTGCTGAGCAACAACCCAAAACATCAGCACGTTATCAACATTTTCTCATCCCAAATCCAAAACACAGCCTCACGCTAGCTTCTGTGAAGAAAATGAATTCTATCCCAGCTGAAACCAGGACAAGGTATAATGAGCCTTGGTCCAAAATTTCTGTCACGTCCAGCACCTCCCCGAGAGCAAATCCTAATGGAGAGAGAAAGCCTTGCTCCTGTCACTGCTGGTCCTGTTACCCATGAAGGATGGTCAAGAATAAATGAGGTTAGCAATGAGGATAAAGGACAGAACTTTTAAGGAAAATTTAGAGCATTAATAAATGCATTAAATGGTATACATTTCTATTTAATCCACAAAAAGGAGCCAGAAAGTGCTGACCAACACTGATTGTCTGTAGTGTTCTATTACCAGTGCAGTCCGTGGAACTGGTCTGGCTGAAGTCTGAGGACTGTCCCCAGCCACAGCCAGGCGTGGAGCAAGCAGCACTGGGACCAGTGTTTTCCACGGGCTATTTCGCTGCGACCATGCTGTTCTGGAGAGTTAGACACAGATTTTACATGGACACAAATAAGTCTGTGTCAGTTGGCTTTAAGTCAAGAGAACACCCATAGACATATTCAGTTTACAACTCTAAATTTAGCTGAAGTGTTTCAGTATGGCTCTGGGTAAAACACACTATTGCTCAGTCTGGTTTAACAAAATGAATGAACTTTGACATCAGGGGAAATGTTCCCTTTTAAATAAGAGGAAAGGATCATCCCATTAGATATTAAATGAATATTAAAGTGAAACAGCTCCCTTCTGGGTGTGAAAATGGAGTATTGATAATGTGGATCCCAGATCTCTATAAAGCTACAATTCACTGTAGGCTTCAGCTCTTGAACAAATAGCGATTTAAGTATTAGACAGGAAAATATTGCAGACACTTCTGTACACCTCTGGGAGATGCTATACTCACAGCAAGTCAAATACAAAATAAATTTAAGGTAAAACCAAATAAAACCCCAGGATATAAAGTTACAGTCAAGCTGCAAAAATCAGGCAGACTTCTATAGCACTGGACAAATATTGCATGTGATATCAATTTGATAGGGATAAACAAATGCCATGAAATTGCATCCGTACAAAGAGCAAGGACGGTCCTCCCCAGGTGGATCAAACTGCTGCAGGGAAGTCACTGAACCAACAGTCGTTAGCTCCTCGCTGGATGTGAACAAATTTTCATGAAGCTGCTGTTGTTTTAGAGGTGTCCTCCAGGGCTCAACCAACAATCTTTGGAGGTGATGGTACAATGAATATAATCCCTATACATCTCTTAGACACTATAGGGTTTTCTTTTTTTGTTTGTTTTGATTAAGGTTGAGAATTATATACAGCAGAAAGATGTTATTAATACTGATTGGTGGGAACAAAAATATTATCTTATATTTACTGTTAATGCAGTTCTTACTGTGATACTGATGATAAGGGAAGTAAAATAATCCATGGAAAATGTGTAAATTAATAATTTATAGATTTTTCTGACACTTGTTTGTTTACAGAAAGCATTTATTCCTTGTTTTCACCCCTTCAGCCAAGCCCAATAAGATTTTCAGAATTAGAAATTATTTAAAAACTTATATCCTCAAATAAAGTCTCAGGTTTTCATGTGCCAACTGTCAGTATTTCCTGTCGAGGATTAAATAGTTTATTGCACAGTGATTAAAAAATTATACTTACTCTGAAGTAGCCATAATACTATGAATTTGGGCAACTAGTTTCACTTATGCTAAACATAATTGTATTATAGCAGAGTAAAAGCTAAATCTATACTAGATAAATATTACAGTATTAATACTGTTCGTACATAATATTATCGTGTCTTATCCTTGCCACAGGTAGGAGTGTCAAGATTGTTTTCCTTCACTACATGTTGGATAAGACCACATTTTATATTTCTTGAACAGCTGTTAACCTGCCCACCAGACTGTTCTAACAGCCTTTCGCTAAAACCTGACGTCAGAAAGTTTTTCTTCTGTTTCCTGATTTAACACCACTCCAGTAGTACTGATTATTCTGAAGTGCATAAATATGTAAAGACAGAAACTCATCACTGAAAGGGCATCAAGTGTCCAACTTCAGCTATTTAAACCTTTTATGTACAGCAGTCACTAGCTATGCATCATCCAAGTTTACTTCATAACAACATCCATAAAACTAGATAGTGGTTTCAAAGATTTTAGGAACAAAAATGTTGTCTTAGGCAAAACAGTTTTGGAAAAGCAAAATTTAAGAAGAGAAGATCCTTCAAATCTGGTTCAGGTGAAACAGGTTAGCAGCCAAATGGTCATTTTGCATTAGAAACCTCTTCTTTACTGTCCTTGTCGACAGAATCACAGAAATTAAGGCTAACAAAGACTAGACTTCAATAGGTTATATAGCTGAAATTCAGTACTTAAAGGGAAGTAATACTACCAAGAATGTTGTATTCAAACTGTCTTCACCAACGTTTCATTGTTCTTTTCCTTAGTTATCCCAGGCGGTGAATTAAGACCATTACTCCTGTATAATTCACCTAAGAAAAGATTTTTTTTCCCTGCTTTTTGCAGCTTATTACGTACGTGATGACTGTTCTCACATCTCCCTTTAGTCTTCCCTTGCCTAAACCATCTCAGCTCTTTCAATCTTTCCTTGTAGGTTGTGTTTTCTAGATGTCAACCTGATCTAGCTGAAGATGTGCCTGCTCACTGCAGGGGGGTTGGACTAGGTGACCTTTACAGGACCCTTCCAACCCAAACTGTTCCATGATTCTATGATTCTATGATTCTACGATTCTACGATTCTATGTCTAATTATTTTTTATTACATATTTTCTTTTTTATATTTCATTAAAAATGTGAACACACCTTCTCATTACAGAAGATTATTTCTATTTTACTGTCAGCTTTCTTCAGGGAGAAGAGATGAAGTAATTCTTCACCTGCTCTATTCAGTTCCCTTACTATTATCTTATTCTACTTGTTTCATTGTTGTAGATTTATTCTGTTATAACCACTTTTGATTCTTTTCTAACCTCTGCTGTCTTTACCAGCCATCCATGGATGACTGGATCTCTTTAGAGTTTCCTTTTCTATTAAAGAAATTTGAGTAGTAAGCAGTTTAGTGTGTCTGATATACAATAGCTTTCACAACTTGGAAAATAAATGTGAAATTCTATCACTGAGGAATGAAAGGTAGAGTCTCTCAGAGAAGTGAAACTTCTGAAGATGTATATTTTATATCATTTTATCCCTCTTCACACTCAGGATATTGCAGAATTTGTATTTAGGATACCAAATGGGGTATAAGACTTAGAGAAAATTGAACAGAAGGCAAATAAAACTCATGTGTAGACTGAAAAAGCACGATGAACAAGGAGAGACAGCTGGGAAAGAAAACATTTTCTTCTCCTCAGCAACACTTAGGTATCTGAAGATCTTTCTCACCCTGAATCTGAAAACCTTTCAGAAAAAACTCTTTCAACATGCTTTTTTCTCCCAACCCCAAAAAGTCGATATTCCCTCGAGCAGTAAGGGGGCAGTTGCTCTGGTTCAGAGAAAAGACAGAAAAAAAACCTTAAAGCTGCAAGTCCCAGACCGCTGCTGCCTGGCATGACACAGTTTGGTGTGGCACGGTGAACAGTGACATGCCTGTCAGGTTTTATATCATCTCCCTCTTCAGAACTTTCATTCTGGCCTTGAGGATACCCTTTATGGCTGAAGGTTCAGCAGCAGTGCTGCTTGTTCATTCAAAACCTCCGTTCTCATTACTAAGTGCTGATACAAAATTGGCATTAAAGACTCCCGCTAGCCATGAAGAGTAGTTTGATAAACTGAAGAGAAGGCAATAGCTTTGGGGCTTTCAAAGTAATGGGCCACTGTGAGCATAATATTCTGTCATGTGTTGGTTAGAAACTTGAAAATTGAAATCGGTAGGCATGAGAGAGGCCCTCCCATCCAAGGTAAACGGCAAGGTGGTGCAGTGTTTGGAGCTGGGAATAGAGAGGCCACTCTCCAAATCACAGTTGTACATGGCAAGATTAAATACAACCTAGGCCATGTGGACAGATGGCTTTCTAAGGACAAATAAAAGGTGAAATCAGGTGCCCTGGCTGAAGGTGTGGTGAGACAGTGTAACTTGAGACAAGTGAAGAAAAGAATGTTGGAGCAGGACAGCCAAGGACATTGCAACATGTAGCCCAGGTAAGCTGTGCTTACTTCTATGAGCGCTTAGAGTTAACTCCTCTGGAGGATCCTACTTAGATTAGACAACTTTTTTTCTTTGGGAAGCAGTTTCAACATCTTTGAGATATGCCTTACACCTTTGTACTTTCTGTAAATACATTTAACAGACTACTACATATCGTTTACAATATGAACTGTCTTTGTGTCTCTCTATATTTTACCCAAATGAAATTATAAGTCTTTTCAGAATGATCTTGAGACCTGTTTTTTTCCAAAATGAATAATACAGTGGTCTAAAATGTCAAAAAAGTTTTTTATTTGACTATGAATAATTAAGGCAAATATCTAATCAGAGACCTTATATTTATGAATTCTGTGAATGGTATCATCATGCATTGGTAACAAAGAAACAAAGATAGCAAAAGATTGCCCTGTGTTTAAACAAACCTTTTTAGTCATATATATGTAAACCTAGAGTCATATATAAAGTATGAAGTAAATATCACGGGATTCAGATCTTTAAAAATGACTTAGATGAAATACAATATTCTCAGCCAAAAAAAAGAGTAAAATGGTGAGAGTTCTGTGAATATTGTAGATGCCATAGGATGTGCCATGCTAACCTTAGGACCATGCTGGTAATGTGTTGTAATTGTAAACTCGACGTTTATGAATTTGTTGTCCAAAATCAGAGTGACACTGAGCTACTTTAAACTGCCATCGTGACTCTTACTAGTGCCATATATCTTACAAGATTTCTGCTTTCTGCACGGATTCTGAGGGGTGTTATCAAGTGATGACACTGACAACAGCATTTCATCCTGTCTCTACAGACCTCTATCCTTCACGTGCGCTGACAGCCTGTGTTAGGTAGCCTACTTGTCTAGTTTTGCCCCAGGTTGTTAAGCAAAGACTCATCTTCATCCTTTTAAATGAACTCCACCGATCTGGGGGTCACGGTAGCTGTACCGGCCAGTAACCGTGGTGTTGCAGGTTCTCACAGCAGGCTGCAGCTTTGTGCTGAGCTACCAACACAGGCTCCTGAGCTTCTCTGGGCCTACCTGGAGGTTTGTTTTAGCTTGTTTAGCTGTAACAGCAATTGTCGAATCACCAGGTGACTGTTGCCTACATTTCCTTTACCTGGCTTTATACAGTTGCATGGTGTGACTTTTAGTGTATTATTGCAGCTATTAGATATTCATAACAAGAAGTTATTCTGCATAGAATGAGCTACCCATGGCCTCGAAAAGAATCATAGAATCACAGAATCATTTCCATTGGAAAAGACCTTTAAGGTCATTGAGTCCAACTGTTAACCTAACACTGCCAATTCCACCACTAAACCCATGCCCCATATAAGTGTATTTAAATACCTCCAGGGATGGTGACTCAACCACTTCCCCGCGCAGCCTGTTCCAGTGTTTGACAACCATTTTGGTGAATAAATTTTTCCTAATATCCAATCTAGACCTCCCATAGAGCAACTTGAGACTGTTTCCTCTTCTCCTATCACTTGTTCCTTGGGACAAGAGACCACCCCCCACATCACCACAACCCCCTTTCAGGTAGTTGCAGAGAGCGATGAGGGCTCCCCTCAGCCTCCTCTTCTCCAGACTGAACACCCCCAGTTCCCTCAGCCGCTCCTCATCAGACTTGTGCTTCAGACCCCTCACCAGCTCCATCGCCCTTCTCTGAACATGCTCCAGCACCTCAACATCCTTCTTGTAGTGAGTGGCTCAACAGTGAACACAGGATTTGAGGTGTGTCCTCACCAGTGCCCAGCACAGGGGCACGATCCCTGCCCTGCTCCTGCTGGCCACACTAGTGCTGATACAGGCCAGGACCCTGTTGGCCTTCTTGGCCACCTGGGCACACTGCCGGCTCATGTTCAGCCAGCTGTCAACCTGCACCCTCAGGTCCTTTTCCACTGGGCAGCTCTCCAGCCACTCCTCCCCAAGCCTGCAGCGTTTCATGGGGTTGTTGTGACCCAAGTGCAGGACCTGGCACTTGGCCTTGTTAAACCTCATACAGTTGACCTCAGCCCATTGATCCGTCCTGTCCCGCTCCCTCTGCAGAGCCCTCCTGCCCTCCAACAGATCAACACTCCCACCCAACTTGGTGTCGTCTGCAAACTTACTGAGGGATCACTCGATCCCCTCATCCAAATCATCGATAAAGATATTAAACAGAACTGGCCCCAGTACAGAGCCATGGGGAACACCACTTGTGACTGGTCACCAACTGGATTTAAATCCAATTCACCACAACTCTCTGGGCTCGGCTGTCCAGCCAGTTTTCTACCCAGCAAAGAGTGCACCCATCCAAGCCACGAGCCGCCAGTTTCTCCAGGAGAATGCTGTGGGGGGCGGTGTCAAAGGCTTTACTAAAGTCCAGGTAGACAACGTCCACAGCCTTTCCCTCATCCACTAGGCGGGTCACCTGGTCATAGAAGGAGATCAGGTTAGTCAAGCAGGACCTGCCTTTCATAAACATATCATTTTAAATGCATACAATTTGAACTGTTAGTTTTAACATCATTGCAACTGTACTAGCAGTAATGTTCTGATTAGACTTTTAAGACTTCAGAGTAACAATAAATCCTTGGCTTTGCATTCAAGGTTTCTTTTGTCATTAGAAAGATTATAAGTGTAAGAATGTTGTGGAAATTGAAGCAGCCTATTCTCTAATTTGGATGAAACAAATTGGCAGTGCTGGACCTTCTGAACTCAGGCTCCAAACCCACCCGCAACTGCTGGATGGGTTTAGATGAGTCACTTCTATCTCTCTGTGCCTCATTATTTTTCATCAGCAAAATGAGGGTAGAGAGACCGACCTCTGCTGATAGAAATCACTGAAAAAGAAGAGCTAGGTAGTGTGAATCAGGATTAAAATGGCATAAATTCAATGCTGAATTTGAGGACTTGTCTCCCTCTGGAATTTTTAAAGTCCACAATCTCACAGGTTATGAGACAATGTCCTTCCACAAGTGCTCAAGCTTTATTCTTGTTGTTGACTCCAATATAATGAGAGAGGGAGAGAGAAGAGTTGGTCCTGTATCAGTTTCTCTAGCATATGTAATTTGCTGGTATCATGTCAGCTCCTAAGGAAAAAGCAACTCTTCAGAAAAATTTTCAAGGAAACAAGTAGAAGCTATGTGCCAAACTAATGTTAAGATATTTCCCATTTTAAAAAATCATTTGTACACCATGATTATTATTAACTACTATTCTAATCTCTGGCTCAACCTTTATTACTCTTACTTTACAATCTTTACTACACAAGTGACAAAATGTATCTACTTTTATGTAGAGATTAGCCAACATGAAATCTAGCATACTTTTACTTCAGAAATTGCATATGCCTTAATTCATCTACATGTGTTTCGCTGTGCTGCTGTTAGTGCCATGTCCGTTCAGAGTAGCAGCCATTAACAGGCAGGCAGAGATATTCGTGGACCTGCTGGGACACATCACTGACCTGCACTGCTTTCATGTTACGTGAAACATGACACCCGTGTGTCATGTTCCCTGTCAATAAGGTCTACCTTGACCAAGACTCTTAGACGGACAATAGCCCTAACAGAGATACAATATATAGATAGTGACATTAAAGCACAGGCTCAGCTGTGTGCTTTTGACAACAAAACCCAATGAACCCAATGTGTTTATATAAGTTGTTGCATACCGGATACACATCACTCCGGTTTTTTAGAAGTTGAAGTTCACCTTTGCTTTTAAAGGGTTTTTGTGGTTGCCATTTTTGTTCGAACATACTCAAATTATCAGTAAATTTTAAGAGCACTGATGGGGATATAATTAGCGTTAATTTAACGTTAACCCAATTTGCAGCACTTTGATAGTGTAGCCAGCACAATGTGTATTTCACATACACGTGTAAGCAAAGTTAACCACCAAAGGGGAAGAGATATGCATAGCTGCATGTCAGAGTGACAAGCTGTCACATTATTTACATGCAGGGACTGCAAAGAGGTAGGGCATACTCAGGAATACATCAGAGGGATGACAAGCAAGACAAAACCAAGACAAGAAAGATCAGAAGCAGAAGTGACTCCTGCTTTTGGGAGGAGGACAAGTGACATAAAAATGTCAAACCTGAACAGGAACAATGGAGAAGGAAGGAGTCAAGGACATTCTGATTTCAACGGTTCTCGCCAAGGTACTCTTCGGCCTGGGCATCTCGGCTGCTGAGAGTAAAAGGCAACCAGGATGGCAGGCACCTGTGCTAACTGCGTGGCACCAGCCCCGTGGTATTGCATACTCAGAGTTAACTTAGAATGAGGATTAAAAAGTAACCCGTTTGTGTACCTAGTGATGATGACAATGGCATGTAAGATTTAAGTGTTATCATAGATTGTGCTGTAAATGAGTGAATGAATGATAATAATGATAAAATAAAAAAATGCCATGATAATGATATGAATGATAATGGCAACAATGAATAATAATAATCGTGAAAATAGTAATAATGAATGAAGTTTTGTTTTGAAATTTAAAACCGTCCAGATTTGTAAGCCTGCTACACACCCATTACAGGAACCTCTAATTCCTTAGCAGACACCTACTTATGTATGTATCTATTTATCAATCGATAGATACATACATGGATATTCAGTTTCAACAATCTTAAAATGCATGGAAGAATGATAAAAGTGCTATCAGCCAGACACCCTGCTACATCTGCTCAAGGGAGGTCGAATAAACCAGATCAAGTGTTGTCCAAAGTTATTCTCTTTACAGTTAGCTCTGCATTAAAGGGTTAAGGCTGGCTTTTTTCTGATATCTTGCCTGAACAAAATGTCAATTTATCCTTTTGACAAGTGTGGAGAATCAGCAGATGTAATACTAGCCCGTTTTGCATACTTTTTTGTAATACCATCTGGATAAGCTATAAAAAATAAAATATGACACTTAATGTGTCACTTGACTGAATTATTAAAGCCTGTTAATTGGCTTTGTATATGTAAGAGAATGTAGCATTTAAGCCTTTAAAGACAGTTGCAGAAGGACAAAAAACTCGCTGAAGGATATGATTTTCTTTTTCAACCTCAAGTCTCATTTTAAAAAAAAAGCAACAATAATGCAACACATTTCATATTTTTATTTAAATCCTTTTTGTCATGCCTCCTGGGCAGGGGACACACACGCAGACAAAACTTCTCTCAGAGTGGTATAAAGGAACTTTAGTGTACATGTTTAGTGTACAAGTAATTTGTTTTAACATTTGTGGTTTTTGTAATAAGAAAGAAAAAAAATTAGAAAAGAAGAAATTTTACATGGAACTGTTGTAACTGAGTATAAAACTATATTAAAGTCATTCATTAACAACACACTTTCTGGGTCATTACCACTACTTATCTGTGCATATACAAAATTGTTAGTCCTTTGCATTTATACCCTAAATTGGTTGTTAGGTATGTAATACCATGGAGCAGGGTCAGCACAGATGGGTGTATGGTTTGTTGGATTGTGCTATGTTATAAAATGCATATATGTTGTTGCTGGCTGCACATCTTTTAACATGTCAACTCTACAGGCATACCTCTACCGGGAAGTCTTTCACCTGCTTTACCAATGATGAATTCCTGGGTTACCCCCAGCTGTCCTTTCTCCCTTTTTTACCTCAAAGAACCTTCTGAGAAAAACTGAAAGATGAATTTGCCTCCTATTTCAGTAAAATGATAGCGAAGCTGAAAATTTGGGAATCGAATTTCAGCACTTCCGTCATAGAGTAAATTGAATTTTACTGATTAAGACAATAATGCTGGCATACTTCAAACAACCTAGTACTAAAAAAATAAGAGCTATGTGTCGATGTGTGATTGTTTCTTCTTAAGTGTAAAAAGTCAGAAAAGGTAGTTTTAATATTTCTCAAATATCAGGAAATTATCACTATTTCAAAAGTGCGTAAGTGCAGCACTGTATTTCCAGCCTAAAAAACCACAACAACACAAAGCAAAACCCCCATCCTGGTTTGTAAAGAAAAAATCACAAGGAATGTAGAGAAGAATTATTAAAATGAGAAATTAATTTACCTAGAACTTCCATTAAATAAAAACAGAAATTAACATGATACTATTTTGTGTTGAAATATTCAGTTCCTGTCATCTTGTCCTCTGGTAAAGTTGACATGAAGTGGTATATACTGATATACTGTGACAAACGATCATATTTGAACAGTTATTATGAAAACAATAATTTGATTTCTAAAGTTATCTTTAAACACAAGCTTTAATGTATGTCAAAACCCTTCATTTGGAAATAATAGTACAGAAATAAATCCCCTTGTATAGTGCTAAACTTTGAAGGAGAACGTATTTGTAACAGTAATAATTTGGAAAGAATTTTGTTCTTCTAAGACAATATCCATTCTACTCTAACAGGAAGATATTGGAAGATTCAGGTACCTCGTTCATATACTCTCAAAGGACTAAAAGCATTTGATCTGACATTTGAATTTTTTTGTTTATTACAGCAGATTTCCTTTTTCTCTAATCGTGTACCTCTGTATTCTGTAACATAAAATATATGAAAACAATTTCACCTACCCTTGAAGTTATGTTATCCAAATCTAAGTCTTCAGGATTTGCCTCTGTCCACATGTAGAACATACTATTGAAGTTTTCAGATCATTAAGAAGAATTTGAAATGCTCTGGTGGTCGCAGTGTTGCACACCATGCAATGACATGAAAAATTCCAAAAAGATGCAAAATATGGAAAACTCAAATGTGAACATCTTGAAATTAAATTCAATAATATGAAGCAGGGTTTTTTAGGAATATGTTAGGAACAAGCAATGTCTACTGAAAACAACTCCATAGTTGTTTTCCAACTTTCATAGACCCACAGATTTCTGACAGAAAACTTTTATAACTTTGAAGAAAGAATTTCACTAATCTATGTTATCATCCTTTCAGTTTGTACACTTCTTGACTCATTTCAACATTCACTCAAGCAAGAGTGATATCATATATCACATGATATATGGTCATCGCATATCGATGACAATAAAGTAGATGCAGAACTTGTAAAGTCAAAATTTTAGAAGAATCTGTGCAAATCTCAGTAAACACAAAAATACCTTATTATATGGAAAAAATCTTTTAGAAATGAACTAATTGCATCCTAATGTCAAAAATCCTCCTAGAAGCTGTGCTAAGGCACATGGAAAAAGTTGGACACAAGCCAGCAATGTGCGCTTGCAGCCCGGAAGCCAACTGTCCTGGGCTGCACCCAAAGCAGCGTGGCCAGCAGGGCAAGAGAGGGGTTCTGCCCCTGCAGGGCTGCGTCCAGCTCTGGAGCCCTCGGCACAGGAGAGACACGGACCTGCTGGAGCGGGGCCAGAGGAGGCCCCAGCAATGCTCCGAGGGCTGGAACAGCTCTGCTGGGAGGACAGGCTGGGAGAGCTTGGGGGACTCAGCCTGGAGCAGAGAAGGCTCCGGGGAGACCTTCCTACAGCTGCCAGGGCTGAGAGGGGCTTAGAAAAAAGATGGGGACAGACTTTGTAACAGGACCTGTAGTGATAGGACAATGAATAATAGTTGTAAGCTGAAAGAGGGCAGATTTAGACTAGATCTAAGGAAGAAATTTTTTATGATGAGGATGGTGAAACCCCGGCCCAGGTTGCCCACAGAGATGGTAGATGCCTCATCCCTGGAAGCATTCCAGGTCAGGTTGGACGGGGCTCTGAGCAACCTGATCTAGTTGAAGATGTCCCTGTTCATGGCAGGGGGTTGGACTAGATGGCCTTTAAAGGTCCTTTCCAACCCAAACTATTCTATGATTCTATGATTCTATAATTTTGACTTGTGAACAATAACTTTGACTTACTGAGAGACATAAGATAAATTGGAAATTTATGTTTATTCCAGTAGCTGCAAATTCTTCTTTAGAAACTTCTTCAGAAAAACCCAGAGGAATGTCCTGTTTCTTTTTTGTGAGTTTTGTTCTTCATTATGACTATGATCATATGACTTTGTTATATGATCATATGATCGGTGAATGACTTTGTCAGCATGAAAGTGAAGAGAATTCCTGAAAAACTGGAATACAACTTGGCAGAAAAATAAAATCTTCTCCAAGGGCATAAGTGATAGCTTCTGGATAACAGGTATAAAAACATTCTCCGCTAAGTTGTAAAAAATAATGTAATTATATCAAATTTACCTTGAGAATATATTCATCAACAGAATAAATTTGTCCACTTACTCAAAAAATATGGTGATGAAGGCAATTCAAGACCCAGCTGGAGAGTTTTATGGAAGGAATGAATGTGAACTCTGAAACTCAGAATACAGCAGCACTAATGAGGAGGGATGCATCACAGGATTTTCTAAGCTCTGAAACTTGAAAGACTCTCAGTACACAGGAAGTTTATTTGAGGCTCTATTAAGTGAAGTCTCAGCTAAGGCACTGACAGATCACTTGTGGGAAATAGTAGGTATATGCAGTCATTTCAGAAAAACATAAATTTCAAAGAGATTTATTTGGTGTGTTCTCCAAAGACTTGAAAAACTCCCCAGTCAGATGAAAGTTGGTAAAAGTAGTAAAAAAAAAGACTATAGATATTAGAAGGAATTCTTCTATAAATTTTTTCCTTTTTTTTTTTTCCAGCTATGGTCCTTTCCTATTGGATAGTATCCTTATCATAGTTATATCTATCCCCTTTGCCTCTAGGCTTAATTTCTTGTCCTTTGTGCTTAGGAATGTCTCTTTGAGGTGATGGAAGTGTCAGCACCTTCTTTGCATAGTGTGGGACAGGAAAGGTTTAGAAATATATCAGCATCATCCTTGAAATCTCTGCTTGCTCTTTACCCACTGCATGGTGATGCTAAATTGCTAATTCTAAGGTGAGCATTTCAGCAGATATGAATCATAGAATCATAGAATGGTTTGGTTTGGAAGGGACCCTAAAGATCATCTTGTTCCAACCCCCCAGCAATGGTCAGGGACATCTTCCACTAGACCAGGCTGCTCAGCCTATTGCTTCTGAAGTAGCAAGGCAATGACTCTGGAACTAGAAATGTGAGTGCCCAAGAACCACATTTTGGAGGGAGACCTCACATCTTGGTCAGGAGGTTTTTGAGAAGCTGCCTCAGCTTTACATGAACATTCTGGGTAACCTACAGCAGTCGCTGAACATTCTGGGAGGCAGCTGTGCAAACTAGGTAGTAGGATGTGTCCAAAGGAGGGCAACAAAGGTGCTGAAGGGACTAGAGGGCATGATTTAAGAGGAGGGGCTGAGGGTACTAGATTTGTTCAGCTTAGAGGAGAGGAGACTGAGGGGTGACCTCGTTGCTGTCTACAACTTCCTCATGAGGGGGAGTGGAGAGGGAGGTGCTGATTTCTTCTCTCTGGTAGGAGATAGGACACAAGGGAATGGTTTAAAGCTGTGTCAGGGGAAGTTCAAACTGGACATTAGGAAAAAGTTCTTCACCATGAGGGTGGTCAAGCACTGGAACAAGCTCCCCAGGGAAGCGGTGTCAAGAAGCGTTTGAACAACACCCAGATATATGGTTTAACTTATAGGTTGCCCCGTGTGGAGTCAGGAGTTGGACTCGATGATCCTCGTGAGTACCTTCCAACTCCGCATGTTCTATGATTCCCTGATTCTACCCATCACCAGCAGCAGCATCAAGCCGCTATCAACAGCGCACTGCAAGGCCGCTGTGCAGTTCTCTGAATCCCATATTCTGGGGCAGATATGAAAATGGCTGTGCACGTGTGGAGCTGTTTGGGTAGCATTAAATAACTCAACATGTCAGCCAGCAGCTTCCACATCTTTCACAAAAAAATTCTATCAGACTTTACTTTCATTTATCTTCAGACTATGCTTCAAAAAGGACCTACAATGGGTCACATTTTTATGAATCTAAAAGTTCTTAAAGACTATTGAATTATAATTAAAAGAGAATTTTCTGGATTTTTACACTGATGCTGAGCTCAGTCTCACTCAGTGTGGAAGGTCTTGAATCCAAGGAACGAATTAACTAGAAGCATGGTCCAGCAACACCGAAACAACTGTCAATCCGTTGTGTTAGTAGTTGACACTGATGTAATTTGTCAAAACAGTGCTGCAGTCAGAGTGCTTTACGCTATGCATGACTCTCACTGTTACGTCCTACCAGTTATAGATTATGCACATTGCTGGTACCGGCACACCCTTTCATGAGGAAAAAATCCGAGTAATCACAGCGAAAAGCATGTAATTTCTTACCTATGTATTCCTTGAGATTTTTGCCCTATTTTACATCTACAGTAATGGGAAGTCTTGATGAATGGATCATTTGTAATTTCTTAGTATGCTGTTTGTTATGAAAACATAAATTTTTTAGTTACTATCAGTCCGGCATTTTTGAGATAGCTACACTTCGTTTGTTGATGAAGAGCTTCTTGTATGTGTGCTATGGTAGGTAGTACACCACGCTGCATATAATTTCTAATAAATATTTGGGGACACTTCTGGAGTTTCCTAAAAACAGAGAGTGACTCAGAGACTAAGGAAGAGTTTCTGAGGGCACAGCTCTGAATTGGTCATTATTAGTAGCCCAGAAAATTGCATAAATTTTACTAAAAAGTAGCACCTATTTTACATGAACCTCATAGGCTCTCTCAATTCCTTTCTCTTTTTAGTCTTTATTTTAAAAAACACTTCTATTTCTTAATTTCAGTCAACATGGGCCTAACTGGGAAAAAGAAAACCCTAAAAAGTTTCTTCCCTCTCCCCTCTTGAAACCCCCAAACTTTTCAATTAATTGAAGAAAAGGCTGAAATGAAAAACTGATACAAAGGAGAAAAAGTAAGTGCTAGAGAAGTGAAATGCTTTTATCCTTGGTAAAAGGGAACATTGGTATTTTTCTTAGGAGGAATGAGGACTGACTGGAGAAGGATTGCAATCCTAATGAAACATACGGTCTTGTCTTCCCTGGAGGATAAATTTCTTAGGTGGGGACATGTTGTGAAAAGGAATTGTTCCCTGAACAAATAAATTTGTTGTTAAGGAGCACTGTCACCTGTCTCCATCTACTTCAAGAAAGATTAGTCTCTCAAACGAAATTCATGTTTTTAACTTATGAGATTTCTCTTCCTTTTGAAAAAAGTTAAAAGTAAGTAAAGTGGTTAAAGTAAGTATTATCAAAATAGTGACTCCTTTTTTTCTCTTAATGAAAATCTTTTTTGTATTATATTACATCAAAGCTTAAATGCAGCACAATACTCTTTTAGTAAGGAGACCATGGAATAATATTTAGAATTTTAACTAAAACTTAAAAATAAAGGTTAATTCTGGTCATTAGAAAGGGCATCCATTGTAAATCTGCAGGTTTTCTTAATTATTTTTCCTACAGGGGCAGTTGTTTTGGAATGATCCTTAGCTGAACAAAATGTGAGTTTTCTCTCCCTTTCCTAATAAAAAACCCTTGTTCATACCTTATAAGCCCTCTCATTAATTATCTCTGAGAAAACCTCAATTAAGGCTTCTATTTCTTTTTCTTGATACTTCGGCTTGGTCAAAGAAGTGCATGTTAGTTAAATAATACATAAATCGAACCTCCTTTATCAGGAAATATGATAGGAATAGATGAAATATGCACAATTCATTAAAATTTTTAGCCTTGGTTTCTTTTGACTGAGAGATAACAGTGTAACAAATAGCAGAACAAAAATAAATAAATAAAAGAAATCCCACTTATCACTAGCCAATAATTATACACAAAAACCTTTCAAGTGTAATGAGAAATGAGGTGAAGTGAGAAATATTTTGATCTGGATAGAGCTTAAATAAAAAAGAAAAACCCAACAATGGCATATTAAGAATCTTTCCTCATCTATCACAGCCTAATGACAATATTTAAATGACAGAACTAGGTGAGATCCATTGCCGTAACAAGCTTTAGAAGCTGGAACAGAGCTGAGACTGCAAGATTAGGTTATTTCTGAAGCAGTGTCCTGACAAGGAAACATTTTGAAATCAATTTATTTCTCACCTAGAACAGACTTTTAAAACATTACCGATTTAATACGACTCTCTGGTGTCTACAAGGATCTGTAGCCTTATTCTCAGAGAAACCATAAGCGCACACAAACCTGAAAGGCTTGAAAACTGAAATTGCCTGGACTAAATGATCGAAAATATCCTGTTATAATTGTGTCGTAGGCTAAGAACAATGGTTCAGAGGTTTTTTTATAGACCGCGCTTTGCAGCAATTAGTGTCGCAGCCATTGTAACAGCCAGGTCACAAGGCTCAGTGGGAGACTGAGCAGGGAAAGGCATTTTCATTTTAAAACAGAGCTGATTTCACTCACTCGGAAAACAGCCTCATGCTACAATACCCGCAAGCAGCGTGAGGCGCGGGGCTGAGGGATTCGGCCAGGGTTAATGGCAGGTGCACAGAGGATAGGTGATGCTGCACGCGGAGTCACCATCCCACCTCTTACCTCCTCCTTGGATGGGTAACTGCGTGAGGGTTTTCGGATGTGCCTTTTTGTACCATTTGGGACCTCATAGTGACTCCCATCTGTCCTTCGTTTTAATCTGAGGTTTAACGTCTTTCACGTCAGACTGCTCTTTCTGGTGTTACCACACCCAGACTCTTCCACTCATTCTTCATTCATACAAACCTTAATGTTTCCATTACAATGTCTATGCAACAGCAGTGATGCTGGACATTTACATCAAAAAATAACAGTAAATGTATAGCATTATTTAATGGTGTTTAACAACAAAGAATAAAACAGCCTTTGACAGGAATTCATGTTATCTAACTGAAGAGATCTGATTTGTTCCATTAGTGTCCTGAGGTTCTTTATACAGGGAAAGGAAAAAGATGCCTGTAGATACTAGATTACTTAATTCAGGATTTTATGCATTATATATTTGCGTTATATATCTCTGTACATACATCAACAAATGACATATGTAGTTAGCTCTGTTGCAGTCTTTCTAAGAGAAAACTTAAACTGAAATACTGCATTAAAACTGAACTAATTATATATGTATACGTATATGTATATGCATATGTATATATGATAGTTAATTTGGAAATGGCACAGCTGTAACATTGCAACCAGCAAGAGCACCAACAATTCTGCCAACTCATAAATAACCACTATTACGTATTCTGTCTTGTTGACTGTGAGACGCTATATAGACAAGGGGCAAAAGCAATCTAAAATGAAATGCCAAAGCAGCATCTGCTTGGATAAAGAATGTCATGGAGGTGACCAAGCAGTAACAAAAGAAAAAGAAATATCAGAAACTTTATTCAAGAGCGCTGATTCAAGAGAATTTTGTGATTCAGGTCACGGCTGTTAGAAGCGATTCGACTGCTCGGTGTGTATGTGCGAATTCACAGGCAGTATCACACAGCAGGTCAGCTCTCTGAAGCTGCGTGTCCCTGCTATGGCAGATTTGTCTGGTTTCATGGCTTCTTGAAGAGCCTTCTCAGCCCCTGTTCTCCAGTGATGCCCTGCAGGGGTTGATCCCCACTGGGGGAAGGCAGTTCCCAGCCTTAGAGTCTGTACTGGTAGTTTTGAGTGCTATAAGTGCTACCTCTGAGAACGTGAAACTTAACTTGTTTTGCTTTCATTGGCCTTCCCCCAGCTATTGTTAAAAGTGCCTCAAATTTCTACGCTAAAATTCCCCAAGGATATCACTACTGTGAGAATGACAAACGGCCCCTGTATATCAACAGTACAGTTGTGTCCCTCAGTGTCTGTACTGGGACCAGCACCCTTTAACATCTTCATCAATGATGTAGACAGTGGGATCGAGGGCACCCTCAGCAAGTTTGCAGATGACACCAAGCTGAGTGGTGCAGTTGACACACCTGAAGGACGGGATCCATCCAGAGGGACCTGGATAAGCTCGAGAAGTGGGCTCATGTGAATCTCATGAGGTTCAACAAGGCCAAGTGCAGGGTCCTGCACCAGGGTCGGGGCAACTCCCGGTATCAAAGACAGGCTGGGGATGAAGGGATGGAGAGCAGTGCTAAGGAGAACAACTTGGAGGTCCTGGTAGTTGAAAAGCTGGACATGAAGTGCCAATGTGCACTCACAGCCCAGAAGGTCAACTGTGTCCTGGGCTGCACCCAAAGCCATGTGGCCAGCACGGCGAGGGAGGGCATTCTGCCCCTCTGCCCCACTCTGGGGAGACCCCCCTGCAGGGCTGCGTCCAGCTCTGGAGCCCTCGGCACAGGAGAGACATGGACCTGCTGGAGCAGGGCCAGAGGAGGCCCCAGCAAGGCTCCGAGGGCTGGAACAGCTCTGCTGGGAGGACAGGCTGGGAGAGCTGGGGGGGCTCAGCCTGGAGCAGAGAAGGTTCCGGGGAGACCTTATTGCAGCTGCCAGGGCTGGGAGGGTGCCTACAGGAAAGATAGGGACAGACTTTTTAGCAGAGCCTGTAGCAATAGGACAAGGGGTGATGGTTTTAAACTAAAAGAGGGCAGATTTTGACTAGATCTAAGGAATGAGGATGGTGAACCCCTGTCCCAGGTTGCCCAGAGAGTTGGCTGATACCCCATCCCTGGAAACATCCCAGGTCAGGCTGGACGGGACTCTGAGCAACCTGATCTAGTTGATGATGTCCCTGCTCACTGTGGGTGGGGTTGGACTAGATGGCCTTTCAAAGTCCCTTCCAAGTCAAAGATTCTATGATTCCTTGCCTTGCCTTGCCTTTCCATTGTGATGATGAAGTTGTCTGTCCTGTGATCAGTCACAGACAGTCATCAACTTCTGGAGACTTTGCCTTTGCTAGTTTGTGACACAATCTGAATAGAAACACAATGAGTTTGATGGCAAACAATTCTCCATATACTAATTAATAATTTTTTAGTAATAATACATAATTTTTTAGTAAGACTAAAAACCTGAGAAGAGACATATTTTTGTATGAAGATTGAGAAAATTAGAAACAACCTGCAATCAACATTTACATGTGTTTTCATTTTAAACTTTGAAATTCAAGATGCTGCAACTGAGAGTATTTGGATTTATGATTTTTTGAAACATAAAGGTATGACAAGGTTTATAGTTAGAGCCTACTCAGCAAAAGTAGATCAAACTATAAGTTTTGTTACTTCTTCCTAGTCAACTTGAGAAGACAGCATGGGAGAAATTTGATCAGCACTCGTGTATTGATCAAACAGCAACAGCAGCGAAGTTAGCCACCCATGAATTAAATGTCCAAACATATCAATATCCCACAAAATAAATACCATGTTTCAATTCCCAGGTTTCATCAATACATTAGAATGGATAGAGGCACAAAAGTGATAATGAAAAATGATTAGTAAACAACGGTAGGGTGTTCTGTGAAATGCATTAACATAGAAGTCTCAGCAACCAATATTTGGCAAAGCATTCCAAAATATTCTGGGACCTTTAATATTCCTGGAGTCACACAAAAACAATAGTTTAAATGCTAGAGTTTCATAGCTTAAGTCAACAATGAAAAAAAGAATCTGTTTTCACCATGAAATCAACAAAAAAGAGAGTAATGGAAAGCTGTACAATTATATTATTAAAAATCTTGAGACTATCAGTAGTTTTCTGTAGGACAAATATTGATTTAGGCAGAAGATAAATATGCACCCATTTCAGGAACTCTGGAGAGCTCATTCATGATGGAAATTAGTACATTGATCATGTCCTGAGTTTTCCTATCCATTTTCTCCTTTCTACAAATACTTGCTGTGGGCATTCCTGAATTTTGAAGAAAGGAAACGCTTTTTCTATAGCAATTCAATATTCTCTAGTGATACTCACCTTGCAAAGTTCAAAACAGCCTTGAGGGCATCTGGAAACATAAGGCTGCAGTGCCGTGTGTCTGTACAGTTATATATGTAAACTCATATGTTCATATACGCACTCATGTATATGTTAATAGACATAATATTTAAAAATGGATTTGTGATAGATCTCTAAACCAATCAGTGAAAAAAAATAGCTTTTGGTACATTGAATAAAACCTGCTATGAAAACAAAACAGGATTGATTTTTCCCTTTGGTTCATTGCTTGCAATAGACTAGGAATAAAGTACATGACCCAACACAGACACCATCAAACTGTTGACAGGTAATTAGCTAACCCCAGAGCCACAGATGCCCCCAAAAGTGCTGATTAGGTGTTTGCTCCACAGAAAAAAATTAATTATACCTAAAATGACTGCATGAAACTTCAAGTCATCAGTAGAAAACCATGGCTACAGCATGAAAGAGCAAAGGCATGAAAAGAAGAGATGAAGAGTCACACTTCATAAGGAAAGGTCCAAATTTTTGTGTGGAATTTCTCATCTACAATTTTGCTTCATTGAGCAGTACTTTGTGTAACAGACCAATAACTTAATTTGAAGCAGGATTTGGGCGGGGGGAGAGGGAGAGTGAGACAGAGAGAGCAAGCAGGGAAAGGACAATATTTATTTTTAAGTTGTCTAAAAATATAACCATGACTTGATAAACAAAAAATGTTAACATTACCCTAGTCTATGCAATCAAAAACCACAGGATTTCTCAAAAAGTTCATTCAGGAAATAGAGAAATGTTATAAAAATTAAAGAAATTGTGATTAAAAATATTTCAATCAGTGTTTAGTGTGAAACAAATTAAACAATATAATCATATTTACATGAAAAATATGAGTCAGTTTTAAACATATGGACATAAAAGTAACTGACATTTATAGCAAAAATAAAATTTCATTTTCTGATAATCACTTTTTTTTTTTACTACCTGCATTCCATGAATATTTTATCGTTACCCTCAGTCCCTTAATCTCATTGTATTGATAATGTATGGATTAGAAGAGGAGACAGTTCCTGCTTATCTAGTATATCTCCAGCTAAAGTTCAGAAGTGAGAATCTCAGAGCAATACGGATACTTTCAATATACCCTGAAGCACATTTTTTAGCTACATTTAAATCAGTGGTTTGTTTTCTTGATAGAGCGCACTCGTCCTAGAAGTACTGTGCCATTAAAGAAGGAGATGTGTTAGATGAGATGGATCATGTCTAACATGGAAAAAGCAGACAAAAAAATCTGTTAATACGATCTAACTGGCTTGAAAATTGTGCGGTTTTCTTACAGCAACCATTTTTATTAGTCATATCATTGTGTTTATGCTTGTTATTATTTCCATTTGATTTATGTTTTAGCTGCTGGTGGGGATCAGTTAAGTTTATAATCATATAATAAGAGACATCCATTGCCTCCAAGCTAAATAGACAAGGAAAATGATGGAAGGAAATTTTATTACATGAATTTCACTGGTAGGAAGCAAATGCACATGGAGAAGAAGTGCTGTTTATCAAAATTGTAGGGAATGTCTGCAGAAAAACTAAGAAATGGACTAAGAATACTAAAGTGGTTTTGATTAACTTTGATCACAAGATCAGGCTTCCTTTCTAGGAGTTTCCCTTCACTATTATGTGTGTTCTTTGAGAAAGAGTACTCTGGAAAGTTTTTCAGTGTTTTACAAGATACTCTAGAACACTTTTATTGACCCTTTTAAACAGGTATACTGTTAAATATTTCTGGTATAAAAATATGAAATTTCCCAAGAGATTGATTTAGAAGATACTAATAAGATAACAATCATGGTGTTGTATTCATAACACTATTAGTTTGTAAAAATAGTAATAAAGTTGCTTGTCAAAGAAATACAAAGATTTCTTTTTTTTAATACGACAATACTTTTTTGGTAATAATTATTCATAGAGTCTGTGTGCTTTCTCAGAGGGGATTATAAATCCTGAGAACAAAGAACAAACCAGGTCCTGGAGTTGAATTCTTTAGGCAATCTTTCAGTTCTTTTTTCTTAATAAATTATCTTTCGCAGATATTAATATTTTTCACATTTGTAGCCTTATTAAAATTTTTTATCCGTGTTTCCAAGTAATTTCAAGAGAATTACATCTTCCAGAACAGAACTGCATCAATAACCTTCATATTATTGGGAAAATGAATGTACAATATGTATAATATTAACAGATCTTGATCATCGTTCTTTGGACGTAGCTGTCCAGGGTGTTAGGGAGTAACTGACGTGTTTCTCCTGGGAAGTATTTTTTTTTAAGGTACGTTTTCTTTGGTGGCATCATTTTCTCTTCATAAGCCAGGTAGCAGTACAGCATCAATTAGCAGTCAAGAGAAAAAGCCAATGGGTGGAGCTCTGAGGACTAATTTAAACTACAGATCGGTGAAAAATGCTGAAGCTGTAAACAAATCTTTCCCTTCTGAGGTTTATGAAATAAGTGCATAAGAATATCTATCAATACCAGCTCATTCCTAAAGCACCTTTCACTTCAATACCTCAAAGCACTTTATAAACCATGAAGTAATTATACACTAGATGTCAATAAAAGGAGCTAGGCATGTTGAGCAGGGCGGTTGAGCAACATCCCTGAGGTCTGGCCTCTTCTTCAAGATTATAGTAGAAGATGCCAGGCCTAGATTCAATAACAGGCTCATATTTAGGGAAAAAAAAAAAAAAAAGAAAAAAACAACAAAACAAAACCCAAAATGCTGAAGAAAATACTTAAAATATTCTTGATTCAGTTTTTTGTCTTCAGCTAATGTAAAAAAACTTTTCTCAACTTTTGACTCTAAACCAAGGAAAATATCAGCAAAACCCCTCAGTTTTAAGGTATTTCATGATGCCCAGTACTTTTGGGCAACGGGTGGCATGGAAAAATGAAAATTTTTAATCATAATTACAACTAATTTTGACGTGAAAAATAAGAAAAAGCCTCGCACATATCTTTTGTTCTATTTTTTAAGCTGACTGTATAATTTACATTTTAAGTGCTCATTAAGGTGAAAAATGTCAGTACTGTAGAAAGAGCAAATAAATTACCTTCATCTCTTTCCCCCCCCTTTCTTATTACTAATCCAGAGACCACAAAAAAAAAAAAAAAAGAGTATTCTCAATTAAGACAGGCATGAATTTATTATATGTCAAATCACATGCTGGTCGAACACCATTACAGTTCATTTTAATTAGGCCTTTGTGACTGCCTGCAGACAAGAGTATCTGTAGTAGACTTTAAAATACTATCACTACTATTATATAGTTACTAGTGTTTAAAATCAATTAGATTTCATGGAATGTTATTGCTCACAATTTAATTGCTTATACTGGAAGATCATAAGATTCACTGTCATCCAGATGCTTTGCAGAAGTGTGTTCAGTGTGTCCAGCTCTCTAGACTTCCATCTTCAGCCTTCGTAACGAGCGTTCATAGTTTCCAAAAGCCCTTTTAGAGGGTTTAGAGGACTGTTTTTATTCACTATGGCTGGTTAGAACTCCAAATTTCTATTCCCTAATAAAGTTTGCAAATCTATTGTCGTGAATCAAGAAGTGAAACTAGAAGTATTTTAGGCTTGAGACTCTGAAACCTTGTGACAGCTTGCTTCAGAAACATACTTCTTTTTTCCATTAAAAAAACCCCAACCAACCAACAAAACCAAGAAAACTCCCAAAAAACCCAACAAACCCTCTAGAAGACCATTTTTAGCAATAGGCAGTAAGCCAACAAATAACCATTCAATTTAGGTCAGCCATATCAAGGCCTCCCAACATCTAGAGCTCCTGGTCTTTTGTTCAAGTTCCCAAATCTGACGCTTTCCCGCATACCAACTCTTACCTCATGTCCATGGTTCAAGATTCAGGCTGAAATCTTACTAACCAGAACATCCGAACCATGAAGTCTCTGCACACTTCATAAACACAGTAATTTAATTCTCTCATTTAATAAAGATTTGTTGTTTTATAATTAACTAGATATCGGTGGTACTCTCACTAAAAGAACTTCCCACTTAATAGATCTTGTCATACAGCCTATATTTAGAATGATGATGTTTGTGTCAAAGAATAAACACACAGGTAAAGTTGCAGGTACTATAATTTTAAGTCATTCTTTTTTGCACAGGTTCCCAGAGCATTATTCTGCATATAACTCACTGCATACATTTTCTGTTGTCCTAGACCTTTATGTTTAAGATTAAGTTTCTTGTGTTTTTGTACAAGTCTGAAAATTTAGTTCTGCGATATTTCAGGAAAGAAATCAGTCTTAATTCAACTATTTTCTCTACTATTTATTCTCACAGGGCCCAAATATATGCACCTTTGGATAACCCCATTTATAAATGTCACGTTTGAATACAATATTATAAATTTACTCTGTAAATTCATATCTGATTTAACTTGCTAGATGCTTCTACCTTTTTCTGTACTCTGAAAGTGTTCAGTTATGCCAAATAAATGTAGATTTTCACCCAGCTGACTGTATTTTCTATAAATGGAGGGGGGTTTAGTAATAAAATGGAGTTTTTATAGGAACATGTGGATAATTATTTTAGAGACTTTGTGGAGAGGGAACTGATCAAGAATTAATTTCAATGAACCTTAATTCTTATTTAGCATTTTTTCTTCATTTTCACACAATCTCTTTTATAATTTCTAATGGATAGAACAAAACTCTATTTGCATGCTAGAATAAGAAAGATCTGTCATTACTGTTAATCACAGTGAATATTTCACAGCTAATATAACATGCAAGAAAGAAATGACCAGTAATTACAGCTTTGGACTGGGAAGCATGGCAATTGGTTTGGGTCCTGTTCCTGACTGAGGTAGTGTTTCCTAGTGACCCTGAGTAAATTGTTTTTATAATATATAACTGTATGATGAAGTAGCAATAAAAATTTCCCAGTGTGTGAACAAAGCAATGTATAAATATGTGACAGAAAATTAATGTATTTCTGACACTTTCTTCATTTATCTGTGAAAAGTGGTAAGTTACTAGTCATTAGGCATGGAAGAAAAATGTCCAGTATGAAGCCTATATTTTTTTGGCATTTCCTCCTGAAAATGTTCTCTAAAATATCCCAAAAGAATATTTCCAAAGGAAATAAAGATGTTTTTAAACCTAATAGAAAGTTAATCACTTTCTATTAAAATAAAAGGATTTTAAAAATATTCACCCAGATCTTTTGCTTAGTTTAAATGACAAAATAAGTGGAGAGAGTCAACATACTATTGTAAACTATTGTGAGGCTTCTGAATGAACGATGCTGTAAAAGCTACGGATTATCATAATGTTTGTTTGCATCTTTTTCAACAGTGATAAAATCTCAAGCCAGATTCTGCTGTGTAAGTGTGAAATTAGCACTGAATAATTGTTCACGTCACCTTGTTTGATATGGGAGTCTGTTTTAGTTTAAATAAAGAAAATAGCACAGAGTCTGACTTCAGACTGAAATACTTTTAGGAGGAGGGAAAATGTAATAGTTTATCTGTCAGCATTAATAATATGATGATAGTCAAACAAGGGAAAATGTGGTCATTTATCTATCAGCATTTGCACCATTGTAATAGTATTTTAGGCAAAATAGAGCAAGAGAGCAATTATCATTCACACCGGTTGTAAGACAAGTTGCAGTTAAATGTTATTTAAAATTTATGGCATCCCAGGAGCTATTGGTAAAGCCTAATAATACAATTTTCTTCATAACTGAAAGCTGTCAGCTGTCACGTTTTCTACTTTTCATTGCAACTAACCCTAAAGTAGTGACAGATCCGTTACGTATAAGAATACCACACCTTGCAGTACGTTACTGGCTTTACAACAAAGCTATATGAAGAACTGGGGGGCTCTGCTCAACCAAATACTGCAAAGCCTTCAAGAAGAAGGTGCAGTCAGATCAGGCCACATCAGGTGACAGGTGGCCTGAGGAAGAAGAATAAAGTACATTGAGCATCATTAGTCCTAGGTAGGGTTAAATCCCTGGTCAGGCCTACAAATTCAAATCACTAATTAGAGGAAATCCATGTCTAAACCTAGAGGTATCAATCACGCAATGCTGCCACAGGGTGAACTCGGAGTTGGGGTGACAACTCATCGACACTACACAGAAATGTGTGTGAACTCAATTCCAGAGGGAGTTTGGACTCAGATTTCTTTCTCCTTGTACGATGTCAACACTCATCAGAAGCCTCTACCTGAACGGCAGCTCATAGCCACACAGCATTTGGGAAGTTTGGACTCTCACAGACCCTCGTGTGATTTCAATGTCTACGTTAGATGTACTCCAGGGTTCCCAGAGGATACCCATTAACTGGAACAAGAAGAACAAACAGAGAGTAAGCTGATGAATCGACAACATCTAAAACATGATGGATAACCTGTGGAACGTCCTTTTTATCCTTGACTGGTTTGAAAGGGAAAGTCAGACTAACAGTAAAAGAACTGCTTGTGTTTCTGAAAATACAGGAGTTCTCCAGTTCAAACTGGAGTGGCTATGCTGAGCATCTTGTCCATTAGTTTTCACTCTCATAGATGCATTTTCTCAAGTGCAAGACTAAATACCTTGAGTTCTGGATTAAGCTTTCTTACAATGAAAATGAGAATTTTGCACATGAATATATGTCAACATCTCATAGGCAATGTTCCAGGTTCCTCACAATGCAGAACAAAATAATCTTGGCTTATCCTTTCTAGGGGCAATAAAATAAGCCATAACCAGACCCCAGATACATCCCCTTTACGTATCACTGAACACATCTTCTAAAATCAGCACTAATAGTTAACAAAGAAAATATAAAACTTTAAACGTCTTTTATATAAGCATATTTTGCCAAAATAATTTTGCTTTTTCTCTTACTCTTTCTTAGTTGGTGCACAGTATCTTCCATCAGAAACATAATGAGCCTAGAAAAAATATATTTCAGTCCATTGTGTTTGTTGGCAGACAAATGTTTTCCACCTGCAATAGGTCAAATATAATAATAAAAAGCAGGTTTCCAGTAATAACGGTAAATGTAATATTGAGAATGTCTTGACATCATTAAAGTTAATGATCCTTTGCATTTCTACTGATATTGGAAGATAACCATATCTAATAACACACTTGATGTTGTAAGGGGTATTTAAAAGTGTCCTAATCTTTACATCATTTTGAAGCCTTCAGTCATACTGATAAGATCAAGGTCCTGGACTAAAGGCAGTTGCTTAAATTCACATTCCTTAAACACCAAACCCCAAGATTTAGGAAATATGGGAGGTTGGGGTTCTAGTAGCTTATAATAGGATATATGGTTAAAAGGCATGAAAATCCTTAGCCAACATTTAGTCTAAAATTTTCAAAAATTTTGAAACTTTGCAACTTAACAGCACCTGCAAATCTTCACAACAGAAATCACACAGGCAGTGAATTTGTACCTCCATCTACACACGAACAGCAAGGCTGACCAAACTGTCAAGCAGCCTGAGTTTTGAAACACTGGGTAAAAAAGGTCTCCACTCTCCAGTTCCAGCCAGTCATGGGATGGAAATTAAAAGCTCTCTCAGTTTCAATGACTTCAGTTTATTCTGTTAGCTGCAGCTACCCATATATCATGGTGCCTGTAAGGAAAACCTATAGGCAAAAAATACACTTAGTAATTCCTGTGTAAATATTCATGAAGACATGACATTGTGTCATTATGAAAGTGCTGATATCAAGGTTTCTTGGTCAGCTGTATTTGAAGGAGATTTGGGCTTATTAGCAAATATAGAAAATACTTTTCTCAAGTGGAGAAAAGTATACTCTTAAATTAATTTTTTAGTCATAATAGCAGTAACGAGTCTTTAATTAGTCTAGCTACCAAAAGACCGATTATAAACTTGTACCAAGACCTAACCTAAACCACTTAAAACTATGAGCAACTCCTTTAACTTCTTTAAAAAAAAGTATTTAGCAACTGTGTCCTCCAAAAGGCCTAAAAACCTAAATTTTACTCTGTCTGATATGATGTTATGAGTGACACAACCATTATAATTTTCATTACTTTTGTTTAAGTGACTAGAAGAAGTTTGTAGTGAAGCTCCACACATAAGGAATATCCATGAAAAGTTACAGGCTTTATTGATCCCCCCTTACATGCAGTGCACCTCAGCTCATGTGTACACAAAAACATAAACCGTGAGCTGGTGTTGCCCTTTTGTAGGACTTTCTGTCAAAATATTGGATTTCCTGGTCCTTTCCCTCACTCCTATCTACGCAAATACTGCTAATTTCCTTCATGCCATAGTGCAGCAGTTTTCATGAGTTCCTGCTCGTGAAAAGTATGTTAGTAAAAGTACTAGCTTTGGAAAGTCATCTAGTAAAATTACTTAGCAAAGAAAATGTCAAAATGTAGTGCTCATTCATATACGTAAAACGCAACTTTTAAAGTGTCATGGGACAAGTACACCTTGTGTTCCCTTACCCGTGGGTTCTTCATGCAATTGTTCTTGTCTCTTAATTGATAGAACAGTCCTCAAACAGGTTAACTTCTCCAAAGTGTTAATTTGAAAGCACTGAGACATATTTTCACAGGTTTAAACTAAGCAAGGCTATTGGAAACCTTTCACAATCAGATATTTCCCTAAAATACCTTTAAAATATCCACTGAGATGAAGTATGTTATAGAAAATTTACACATGGCAAGAAATTTAATATAATCCTCATCCTTCTATGTCCTGTAAACTTTCAAGGTATGAAAATAGCTCTTGATAAAGAAGCGATTTTAATGGGTCAAAATAAGGATGGATGAGTGATTTTTACTTCTCTCACCTCATTTTTTATCCAGGGAGTACTGAGTTATCATAGACAAAATCTGTGGCAGTTAATCCAACATTTGCCAGCACAGGGAGAACCTCTGGTCTGAGGAAGGACAGCTAGAAATAGGACCTTTGAGAAATAAAAAGAACCAATTATTAAGGAGGTACAATCACATCCCTGAGGTGCACAATACATATTTCAGGAGCTTGATTTTCCCACTTTTTTAAGTAAAAGGTCTTTAGAGAAACCCAGACAAAACAAAACTTCATCAAGCTGTTTTCAAAAGTTATCATATTCACATAGTTACTTGGCAGTTAAGAGTTTATTGAGGTTTTTCTTCTTCTGTTCAGTCTCTTGTTCTTGTATCTGTACTATGTGAATAACCTATCTTCAATCCAAACAAACAAATTTTATCCACGGACTAACTCCTGTTATCTTCATTCTGAATATTTCAGTGGCTATTTACACATGATGTCGCAAAGGTTCCATCATCAAGGGTCAGCAGAGAACTGCATGTGCAATCACTCATCCACCTTTCAGACGATGGACACCCCAAATAGCACACGGACCTTCCTAGAAAAGGAATACAGCTGTGTAGGCAAACCAGATCACCGATCATAGCCCTTGAGACATCAGTACACAATATGTCACAGTGAGCAAACCACTATTTAACCACATTCTGGAGAAGCTGCTAAAAAGGAAAAAGTTACTGGATTTCCAAACCAGTTTGTGTCCAGAAGCAGCGGATCGTTGCATCTTTTTTTTTTGCAAAGCCTCTGTTTTCCTCGAAGGCGGTTTGTAGAAGCTTGTTTGTGAAGATTGTTCCTAAGGAATAGATATCTGCTACTCACTTAGCTATTGAAAGAAACTCATTTATGTTTATGGATCTTCCATCCTGAAGATGGAAATCTTTCTATAGGCAAACTCTTCTATTTCACTATGTAAGACAGAATTCAGATACACAGAGACACAGAAAAGTCCTGAACCAACAAACAAACCAATAAAACAGATTGTGTAGCTGATGTAGCCACTGGCAGGACACAGCTGGAGTTTATTATTCGTGTATTCATAAAACAACTTTGCCCTCAAATCTTCCTATTTTGATGTACTGCTTTTGTGTTTCATAATGTCAGCATTGATTGAAGCTGATTGACTTCACTCCTGCTGTAGGATACAAAATACAAAAAAAAAAAGAAAACCTGCTTCTGAAGAGACTCAGGCTGTGACTGAGGATAGGTGGCAGGAGCAGCACCAGGCGCAGTGATTAATAAATGATGGATTCTGGAGCAGACCAATATATTTCTGAAATCCTCCCGTACTGCAGAGTACCTCTGTAATACACCAGTCTCAGACCTGATAAGAAGCAATGCAGAAAAGAGCAAACAAACTTCAAGATAGCTGCGCAAAGGGAACTGGCTTTAAGATTTCCAAAGAACCTGTATGTTTGAATAGCTGCTTCAGTAAGAGATTTCTGGGACAATGAAAGGCTTCTTTTTGTATTCAGGAAAGGCAGGTGACAGGCTAGCTTTAAAAAGCCTATTAAATCATATCTGATATAAAGCAGACATACAGTCTAGAAGGAGTTATAAAAAATGTGATCTGCCTTTTTAAGACAGTAAGTGAGATGCAGATTGATACCTCCAGCTAATACCTTGACATGCAAAAGCACAGCCATTAGGTTAGAACGAGGGAGCTGAAAGCCCTCAAACTAAGTGATGCTTATTTGAAAATAAGATGTGAAGAGAGTATGGGGAAAAAACCCAGATCTTCAGCTGTTTACCCAAGTCATTACAATCTTGAAAAAAATTGGAAAGCCTACAACTGTTTCTTGAGAGAATTCATATCCTCGATGAGTGCAGCTGTGTGATTTTTCCCGCAAGGGAGAAGAGTGAAAAGAAGCTGGTGACAGCAACCTAAATTGAAAGCCAGGGGCTGAAGGCAGGCAAAGGAGGGGAACAGCACCCACCTGGGGAGCTGAGGCTGGGGTTTTGACACGTGGTCCTGCCAGAGAGACTGTACAGAACAACCTCCAAAAGGGGAACGGATGTTCTCTAAGCTGGGGTTAGTTCAGATTGAGTTCTACGACACGTGGTTTCTTTTTTTTCAATATGGTTTTCTTCCTTTCTTTTGGTACTACAGCCCGTGTTTGAATGTCAGGAAATTTTCTGTGCGTAGTCTTGGGAGGAAAACTACACTTATCGTATAAGATGTGGCAATGAAGGAAGGAAAGTTATCTGCTAGAGAATCTGAAGGAAAAAAGGTGAGGACAAGAATAAAAGGAAAGAAATACAATTGTCTTTGAAAATGTGGAAGCAAAGTCAGTGCAATTATATGAACCTCCCTATCTGTAATCCTGGGGTCTTAAAAAAAACTTTAAAAAAAACCCCAAACACACAAAATAAAAACCAAATAATGCCACCAAAAAACCCACAACAGTTTTAGCTCTGTTCAGCAAAGATTCAGGTCCCAGCTCTGAACTATATAACCTTAGATCATATTGTTGTGACAAAAGTCTATAGAAAAATGAGGAAGGTGAAACTGGAGATACAGGCTGGACTGTTGAGATGGGGCATATTAGTAGCTCAAGGCTTCAAGAGGAAAATCACCAACATTCAAAGGTATAAAATGCTGATGGGGAAAAAAGTGGGAGGCTAGTTGGAAGCTATGAAGTTGTACATGTCCTGCTTGCAGAGTTTCTGTGTAGCTGCTTAACGGTGCCTGAACAAACAGACGCAAAAAAGCGGAGAATTTGCAGAACTTACTCAAAAAGATTCTTTTTTATCCAGTTGCTAGACAACTCGATACAGAGAGAAGATTTGCATTTCTTTTCACTCTTGGGTCCTTACATTCCCCCCCAAAAAAGTTATTTTTAATGATATTGAGCTTTTGAGATTCATCTAGGCATAACGTTATTATTTTCTGCTTTGCATAATGAACAGTAGCTTTTCATTAAAAAGAAAGCCCAGTGAAAACCCAAAAATATTGTATCTGTTTGTTTGAAATATAATCCAGCCTGACTTTGAACTTAGAGAAACAGTTTGTCATGCCAACCGCATCCCTGACTTTCCTAGGGGTTTTGGGTGGTTTTTGTTTTTTTTTTTTTAAATTCTTCCCTTCTCTCTAATTAAAAACAAAATAATCTGATTAGACAAAACATTTGCATTCATTTGTTCAGCAACAAGTCAACTGAACATGAAACAACTATGATTAGTAGAGAGGAGAGTTTCCTAAGTAGTAAAACTGTGCAGGAACAGAGCTCATGTTAGTGCCCACGGCAGCAGCGAGTAACCTCTCCTTGTCTACTGTGAGTGAACAAGCCCCTGACGTTGGCAGCTGTTGCTACCATACACTTCTGCCTAGAAGCAGGAGACAAACCAGAGGTGTATATCCTGCGACACTGCTTGCATTTGAGATTCAGATCAAAACAGCAGCAGGACAAGTTTAGCTGCATTTAGGGACATTCAGTACATGGAAATACTTATAATACCTAAAATATAGAGAATTTTTTTCCTGAGTAAATGAAATAAAAGTTTAGATTACACATTTGGATAAATAAATCACAACGAAATATTTTTTTTCAACCTTCCAGACCTGCTTGTTCATAACTTCCTTAACTTTCTGACCTTCTAAGGTCTATTCCTAAGATATGGAAACGGTGGATTGCGTTGATGAAATACCACAATAGTCTTGCAGCTTGGGCTGACTTTTTGTCATTAGATCTCAGCCCCAAAAAGGTGCGTTTCCTCAGGGAGGATAGGAGATTTGGGGTCACGTGGAGGAAGGTCATCTGTCTCTTTTGGGATAATGATCGGTCAGTGTGGGGTCAGCTTGAGTTGGGCTCTCAAAGTCAGTTCCACCATCCTCTTTCTTGGATTTATCAAAAATTTATCAAAATCTGAAAATAGAATAAAGTCCTTTGTCTCTACAAGAGAGGTCAATCTTTCTAGCACTCCTAAAATGCAGCTGCGTCCTTATCAATGTTTCAGTGCTTGTGTTCAGTGACTAAATGGAACTAGGATTTAAAAAAAAAAAAAAAAAAAATCTTCAGGTCCTCAGTTGAAAGCAAGCCAGACAACCTTTCTCCAGCCTCTGGAAAATAAGAATAAAAACATCATAACGAAAAACTCTGGCAACAGATCTACATGCAGAATACATTTATCAATGTAACACAAAATGAACGAGACCCTTAAAAGGGACAATACTGTATGAATAAACATAAGCTTTTCTACTTGGCACTAATTCATTAGTCTGTCACAGAGGTGTGATGTACTACTCACTAGCGCTTTAGCAAGTGTACAAGATGGACAACAATTTTTTGGCTATAAATGTCAGTAGGACGAGGCAGGTAAGCATGGGAATATGCCGATTAGCAAAACTAGAAGTGGGTCACTTATGGAAGCTTTGCAAACTCAGACTGTCACTGTGCTCTGTCATTCCACTGCGCCCTGCTTGATGTCACAAGGAGGAAAAATAATAAAGTGTGAAGGGCCTCGTAGAGTGAACAAAAGCACAGAAGTGAAATTTCATTTATACTTGAGTAGGTTGATGTGAAATTAAAACAATGCAAGATCGTTGTGACGGACAACAGAAAGGCCTTTTCACAGAAAACTGAAATTCCCTTTGGAAACGCTGGTTTGCGCTATCCTGTCAATACAAACTCTATTTTTCAGTATTTCTGTACTCTAACTCTGCTTGGGTAAGCCTAGCTAGGTCAAGGAAACATCAGCAGATGTGTTCTAGGAAACAAAGGCTGGTGCTTAACATTTCAGAATAATCAGTAGCGTTCCTAGGGGGTATTTTGTTTCCTTTGGAACCTGCTCCAAGCCAATATGTGAACATGGCACTAAAGAGGCTTGTCATTTTTCCTATGATGTATTAAACTGAGCCCACGTCTATGTTTTTCTATGAACTATTTAGTGCATTGTTTTATTTCGATATTATTACCAATTTCTCTACTAGCAAATTATATTCTCTCTACTTCCAATTCTGAGTTCGAATTACAAAATCAAAGAACACTAAATATCCTTTTTTCCCCCATCTAGAAGTGATGAAAAGTAAGGTAAAAGTGTCAATACTCCTCTCTCCTGAATTCAATAACTGTTTACAATGTATTTTGAGATGAATGTGAAGCTTTATAAACTGGTAGAATAAGCATCACTGGATAACTGTTAGAAGTGGGAGGAGTATTAAATGGCAGAAATAAGAAGCTTGGGATGTTTATGGAAGTGTCCAATATTTTCAATCGGATCAACAAATAGAAAATCTTGAAATGTTATAGTCCATCCTGTGCACATAAAAAAAGGATTACAAAAAGTGACACAGAAGCTATTTTAATGAAACAGACTGATAGTCTGGCAGTAAACTGTACCTGATGAACTGGATGAAAGCCAAAAGAAAAAGAGCAAAAACTGAGAAGACATAAATCTAATGTCATAATTTTTGCAATGACTTCTTAAATTGTTTCTGTCATTGAATAGTTACACTTAAAAAGCTATCATACATCTTGAGCTACAGTAATTAACTTTTTCTTTCTTTTTTAGGATTCCAGGAAAAGATGATTTAAGAGTTTTTGTCTCTTAGAGATTCTGGCTGACAATGTTCACATCTGAGGAACAGTGTGATACGTTAGTATCAGAAACCTGGTTTGCATTCCTGTGGAAAACCTTGTGCTTTAATGTTCTGCAGACCTTGCTAGGGGTCATACCCCACAGGAGAAGCTGCTCAGTGCTGCACTAGCTATCTGGCAATTATACTGTTTCAGCAAGGGCAGTTATACTATTTATTAACAGGCACTGTGTAATTACTCGAGGGCGAAATATTAGACAATTTTAATACACAGAGCACTGGACATTTTCCAGCTCAAATAATTGCAGCTGCATTTATTTTTGTTTGTTTTTTTTTTTTAACAAAAGAGCTTTTCAATGGAAGATTTCCAAGTATTGAAGTAGGATCCTGATCCTCATCTATAAGTTAACTCGGAAAGGAAAGGCAGACAAACACATGGAAGCTAGGTGTTAAGACAGGAATTTTAATAGGGGTTGAGCACTGCAGGACTCTGAACAGGACCCAGAGAGTCATTCCAAGATGGCAAAGGAGAACACAGCTCTACGGAAAGGCAAGCACCTTGCGGTAGTGCAAACCTCAATCACTGTCACAAAACTCTGCCTATGCCTTTTGCTTCATAAACTCTTTAAACAGACTCTCTAATTAAGTACTACAGGATTCTTGGTTCTAAGAGAATGACTAAAGATGAACCACTGCTCTTGCAGGGATGAGTGTAACCACAAGCCTACGTGAAGACAAAGTCTTGAGTAATATTTTCCCCCAATTGGTGGATTATAATAGTAGAATTAATGGGAAATATTTGAAAGACCACTGGACTTAGATTTAATTAAGAATCCCATGAACTGCAGAGCAGCAGTGTAGTGCACAGTGTGAAATATAATTGTTAATGTAAAGGTTAATGAGTTAATTAGCCACATTTAAATGTTTAATTCAAATAAATGTTCATGCATTATCTGTAGTGGGAGCCATTTTGTTTTCTCTATTTACAGAGTCTAGGGTTTTCTATCCCCAATATTCTCTACAGGTATGAAATTCAACATACGGCAAGCTGGCTTCAGTTAAAAACTGAAAAAGAAACCAAACCCAGAAATGATGGCCTTGGTGCTAAATCGAAAGTTTCTTTCCAACCATAACATAATGAAGTTCAGTGAGGTTTAAGACACATCCCAGAGCAAGCCATAATAATCTGCATGACTGGATTTAGCACAAATTGGACACATCTCACCACTGTAGTTCTCCTCCTTGCTTCTAGGCAGCAGTAAATGTACCCAGGCATAGACCAGCACAGCGTACTACCGGCTATATGCTGCCTCAGTTACCTGGTTACTGAGCAAATATGTTACTTCTGGCCAGAAAATAAGGATGTGATGTGAAGAAAAAATAAAGATCTTCAGATTTCTTGAATAAGAACACCAATGCAACTTTTGTGTTTGCAAAAACATTCAGAAGATTTTTTTATTTATACCCGGTGTGTAATGGGGGTGGGGGGAAGTAAGGTAAATCTTACTTCTTACATAGAAGAGCCATGATCCATGATCATTACCTCCTTTGTGGGAAGCGGCGGTTTGAGTCCCAGCCCAGGCTTAAAATGTGAGTAACCCGCTTTATATGAAGAGCATATTGATGACATTAATGTTAGAAACTTGCTATTTACAGAGAATGGATAGATCTGACTAAAGTGTTGTGATTTCTTCATAACAAAATGGGAGAAACATGACATTAAAGGGACTGTAATAGAAAGAAAGTTGTTATGCTTCGTGCAGAATTATTTTGTCCTTTTTGTTTCCTAATTAAACATCAAAACAATTATTTTGTATTTCAATTTGTTTATTTACAGTAAAAGTTAAATATTTAGGGACATGGGGTAGATTAAAATACGTTTCTGCACGTGTAACTTAGCCAGTAATGTAATATAATCTGCCCTTATTAGGTTTTCTATTACAAAGATTTATCTTGAGGATGTTTTTAGTTATTGTTTTAATCCAGTATTTTGGACACATTTTTTTAGAGTGATATAGCTACAATTTAACTGCTAATTTGCATTTCTGTGCTCTCTTGGGGGTCGTCATATCAGACCATTCTGTATGATAGTGAATCCAGTTTCTGGGTGCTTGCTGTCGAATTAAAGCGACAGCAAAGGAACAAAGCAATGTTCCACTGTGAAAATGCTCTGCTGGATCAAACATTTTCAAAGGATGGTAAAACAGCACGTCCTGAAAGGGATCTGAAGTTACAGAGCTCTGTCAGAATTTGCGCCAGACTGGTTACTGCGCATACATCCACCCCACTTCCCCCGCCCTTTAGCAAGGCCAATGGATTTTTCTTCTCCTGCCCTTTCTGGTCTCATCCTTACCCTCTGAGTGTGCGGATCTTAACTTTCTTGCAACATTCCTTTCCAGCTACGCACTTTTCCTTCTGTGTAGTCAGCACCTAAGGCAGTGGAGAAACACTGATAGACCCTGAACGACAAAAGCCACAAACATCCGCAGCATGTAGCGGGGGTCGCATCCCACCAGGCACCAGACACACAAGCAGTGCACGGCCCCAGCGCAGTCACCGGGTGTAAAGCTCCCCCGTGTCCCATTCTTAATTCATACATGGCTGGTACCGATTCCTGCACAGCAGCAGCACAGCCAACCATCATTGCGAAATGAAAGACTGGGTCCCAATTCTAAAATATAATCAAGTCCTACTACCCTACGACGTGCTACTGTGTGGATAAGACCTGCTGTAGGTCACACGGACCACTTCATCCTAATTCTGTTTTTCCATCATCTTCTGCAGGTCTCTTTTTACCCTTTTGTCACCACCAGCACCTGTGGGATGCTTTCTTTGATCTGTGCTGGTCTGTAGTTGTATGTTCTCATTGCACCACCTCTCAATTATATAAAACCACTTTTCACCTCATTCAAATAATGTGATTCAGGTTACTCTCCGAACACCAAAATTGTCATGCTGTTCAGGAGAAACAAACACTTGATATCTTCTCAAAACTCTCCTCCTGCTTTCCTTGGTTCGAAGGGGGAATCACGCCATGCATCCGTTACTGCTGCTTCAGCTTGAAAACAAGTCTTTGTACAGATAACAGGCCTTCGAGTCCTCGTCTTTTTATTTTACTCTAAAGTAAGCCAGCATCAAAGACACTGAGGAGCAGTGACAGGCAACGCAACCTGAATCTTTCATAACAGTGATGCCAAGAAGGGTCACGACATTGCCAAGGGTCAGCCTGCTGTTCAATCTTCTGGACAATAAATGTGTATATTTTGGAGGGATGCTTTCCAAGTTGAAAGGTCTCTTTCACCCTTTCCTCTTCCCCACCCTCCTACCAGCAACCCACATCCTCAGTGATTCAGTTTTGCTAGAGATCCCGGGCTTGTTTTGGGAAATATCTCACTATTTGCCAATTTTTCAGCAATAAATATTTTAATCAAAACAAAATGCAAACCTTAGATCCCCCTCCAGCCTGCTCCCCAAGTTGTAGTAGAGTGAATCCAGAAATCTGCTAGACCTTTATCTTCTGAAAATTTAGCTAAATTCATTTAAATGTAAACTAGATTAAAAATCATTAGTCAGACGTACTATCATATAATTTTAATTTCCTTAGTAGATGGAAAATGATCTATGATATACCCAGCTCTCCTGTTATAAGCAAGTTCATACCCATTAATTGATGATATCAGATATCTGACATGAATTGTGAATGACATGCTTTGAATGAACAACGTTCATGCAAAGACCGTTCAATCTAAACAAGACTATTAATGTGCCATTCCCAAAGGATTAACACACTAGCACTGAATTAGGCATATATTACTCAATATATTGATTTCAGAGCACTATATTAACTGAGAGAAGTGTGTGTATTAATGAAAACTCCCTTGAAATATATCTCCTTTTAAATTAAAATGCATGTTTTATTTGAGTGGATTGCTAAGGTATCTGAAAGTGGACTGGAATGTGACTAAATGTTATGGATTAATTTCCTTGGTATTATATGAAAAAGATTGCTTTCTTCTTACGGATAACTTGCAATCAGAAAGCTAAACTATATGCAGACTTCCAGTTCACAGGTTTTAGTTATGGAAGGAGATGTTATACAGCACAAGGGTGTAAGAGTGAGAATGTCTTAGAAATAACACAATAAAAATTAATAATGTTTGCAGTGGTTGATTATATACAAAATGTGGGATTAAACTGGGAATTTTTAGCCTGATTTTCTAAGAAAATTGAATGTTTACACGTATTTGCTTGTCTCACTTCCCTAAAACTCTTAACCTTACTAGCCAATTTCACTCAAATTCAGGCTAAGGGCAAACACTTCAAAGACATTGTAAATCAATCAAAAGTTTATAAAAATATATAAATGAATAGAAGAAAAATTCTCTTAATATTTTTTTACTGACAGAAACACTGCTTTATCTTCTCAGTCCATGAGAGGCAGCGTATGATCTGCAAAATGCCAGGGGAAGCCTGTGGTTCACAAACTACCTGCCCTTACCTTTTGAGCCCGGAAGCTTTATTAATCTGAAGGAAGCAGAACTGCATGTATATCCAAAGTTAGCAATGTCATAAGCCTTCTTCTAAAATAAGGTCTTAGACATTGTACATCCACTTTTGTGGAGCTCTGTGCAGCATCGAAAAAATAAAAAATGGAGCTGTGGTTCCCAGTCTGGTGAGCATTGCTGCTAGCCCATGGGGTTGTAGATGGCAGAAGTGTTCTGGAGGTGGAAAGGTTCTGCTGTAATTTTAATGAGCTTCTGCCAACATTGTGTGGGGTGGCAGGAGCAACATGGTCAGTCCTGAACAAGCTTCCCAAGCCTGGGCAGTGCTGGCAGTTGACTAAATCTTTTCCTATTTGTTCCTACCCAGATACCTGAGAGGTGAGAAATGGTAACAATAATCGCATGAAGTAGTGACTTGTTTGCAAAACATCACAAGTCAAGTCAAGTTTTGCCAGAAACACTTTCATATCACCCACCATCTATTGCTGCCAATTTTTGTTGCTCCCTGTGACAGTTAAATTTGCAATTTGATTAATGACTTCATTCCAGTGCTTGGAGTATATTTTATATTGCTACTTCCAGAAAAGAAAGGCAGGTAATTAGACAAATACAGTGAAGTAGCTCAAAAAGACTTTTAAAAGTTATTAATGTAGTAAGAAAGTAACATGAATAAATATGACAGAATGAGGGGCCTCTAAAAATATCCCCTTCAAACTGAAAGCTTCTTTTTTTTTCTGCATTTTTCCTGCGCACTGGAACAAGGCAGCCAGGTCTTTGCTAAATGCACAAAGGAGCATGAGGAGTATGTTAAATGTTAATCTGGTCTACCTTATGAACCAGGTCTTAAAAGTGAAATTTCGTGCTCACCTGCAGGTTACTGGTCATAAAGCACAGCAAAATTAGTTCAAACAAGTTGCTTTAATTATGACTGACAAACATTATTCTTTGTGCCAAGTTGATAATTGAGATAGTTCTTTTCCATGATGTGCAACAGCAGCCGTAGGCTATAACACAGAGAAGTCATCTTTGCATTGCTCGTTATTTTTCAGTAATTGACTAATTTTATCATTCACACCTGTCTTACATAAAACCTGATATCACAATAGCCTGAAAAAGTTGATATATATCCCCTCTGTCAATCCAATACCTCTCTCTGTAAGGATTTTTTGAAAAATCCCTCAAAAAGCCACATGTTAACGTTTTGTCAAGATACAAGTTTGTATAAGCCAATGATTACCCTTATATGACCTGTGCATAATAAAACTTGCACATGGACTTGAATTAGTCAGGAATTCTGCGTTTGACATGACCAGATTTTTTTAATATGAATTGTCAATTAAGTGGCACTGTTTGAAATGTAGAGAAGCATTTTGAAGTGATATATATTGCTCTTGATGTTGCCTTGATACATAGCTTTCATTCATGTACCCATTAAAGACACTGCTCTACATCCTCCTCAAGAAAGTATTCAGAGCAGATGGAAACATAAAGAGATTTACCTGTCTTGCTTCAAACTAGGAATATGAGATTGAAAACTCAGTCTCTAGTCTTGTGAGAAGTAACTTTTCTAGATATTCTTTAAAAACAATAGCTATTCCAAAATTGTAACATAATGTTGCTGCTTTTGGTGTACCTGCCCTTGTTGTGGTGTGCTTATGCTAAAGCAGATTTCAGCTTTCTTCTGGGCATGCTTCTCTCTGTGTTGGTATTAACTGCAGAAGCATCTAGTTTTTTATCTGAACTTGCCTGAAGCTATGTTGGATGAATGTGGACCTTGGGATTTCTTGGAAGAAAGTACTGACATCATCTAAGATCTGTCACTGCCAACCTGTTCTAGCATTTGATCACTCTCACAGTAAAGAACTTTTATGTTTAAGTGGACTTTCCTGTGTTTTAGTTTGCGTGTTTCATGCATTAGTTAAAAGCCTACCACAAGACAAACCAGTTGGATAAAACTGCAAATAACAAGTCCTGAAATATTTAGAGGACAGTCATAACTAAAGAGGACTGTAAAGTTCATAATTATTTTATAACAGACTGGAAAACATATCTATCTGGCTTACAGAAAATTGATTAGATAATATAACTTCAGAAAGTTCGGCATATGTTTAGTAGTGTAGTCCCAGTTCACTGACATTTTAGCTGTGTTCAGTCCTATTGCATATACGTTTTATCAGGGACAATACTGAGGAAAAAAACCCCAAACCTTCCAGAAATGGTTTGTAGTGGTTCTCTCAGAACGTTGAATAAAAGGTTAAAATGACCATATGGAAGTCAAGTTTTTTGTTATTATATCAGTTATATGTCAGTACAATAACAAGCAGACAAAACATTTTTTTGTTAATGTGGCAGTTTTGCTTACTATTACTCATACGATTAAAAAAACCCCCACATTTACTGCTCATCAATATTCAACCTCCCTGGGGAAAATCAAAATGGTAGATAAGGGTCTCTAGATTTCCCATATGGTGATGGAAGAGAAAAGATGGAACTTGGCAAAAGCTTGGCGTAACGAGAGTAGCTCCGCTAATACAATATCCGATGAGTTCCCCTATAGCTGTTTCACACTACAGCAAGTCTGTGGTGAAGTTCTCCTTAAGGAACAAATCTCTGCTTGGGACCTCTTTCACTTGGGAGTATTCCACATCCTTTCTTCAAACTCAGAATGCCTTATTTCCTTCAAATTACCTTTCACATCCTCTCTTAATTGAAAAATCCTAAACCCTCAGGGCTCTCTATAGTATGTTCTCTCTCTCCCTTACTCACTGGGTCAAGTGCTTTCTTTAGCTTCCTCATGCCCTTTTAGTCAAGCTACTTAGCATTCTGCAGCTTAATGTAAAGGAAATTAGACACGTCCAAACTATATTTATTTCCTTTTTTTTTTTTTCCCCATCTGTATTACAGAGAATGGTCCCTGTTACCTGACCTCAAAAAAGCAAGAAAGTTCTAATTAGCAAAACTGGCTTATATTTTCACTGGCAGTTGGCAAATTAACAAAAATCAGACAAATATCTGTAACAGTCTACCTTCTATTTTTTTTTCTTTGTACTAGTCCCTTTGCCAGGACATGTGTGACTCTCAACTAAAAGATCAGCCGACAAATTTCAGTCCTTCTGAAGAGAATGTGGCCATGTAAAGCCCTTCTCAGACCTAATTTGCTTAATAGCTTCTGTCTCTAAGTGACAACTTCACAGCCTCTGACTTCAAACTCAGGTTCCTCAGTTAAGGAAAACAAGGGCTGATATACATGCACAGTGAATGTGAAAAATGTTTTACACATTCTTTGTATTTTTTTAATTTTAACATTTTGGTGTGGATTCTTCGTAATCTTACTGTCCTTTCTTTTCACTGCTGTCATATCCGTTCTCACTACATTTCACAAAAATAGCTGTTCACAATTATTTTTAGGGTTTTCAGTGTGGTTATATCCAGGCACCGTTACTGTGGACAAGACAGAGGGCCGTTCCGAAGCATGGCTACAACTCTTTCACGCGTCTCGTGGCCGTTACATGTAGTTATGAAAATACATTCTTATGAGCCAAGTACGCATAGTGGCATCTTGACCTTTCACTGGAGGTAGTCCTGGTCTATTACATCTGATACTGAAAAATGTTATAACATGTCACCAGATATGGTCTGCCCAATGCTGCCTTCTAACATAGCATTAAACAGCCACACACTGCTGTCCCCTATACGTGTGACAGTCAGTGATAACAGTGGACTCAAAGAGCTGAATTTCTAATAGTTCCACACAATTCCATGAGCAGGTTGCTGACTCTTTCCTGAAGTAACAAATTGTATTTTCTCCGTTTATGAGGTTTGGAAAATTCTAGTCTGCAGCTTATCAGAAGCATCTTTGGATCAATGTTATCCAAGGAGTTCAGAGCAGCAACACCCAATCTGCAAAAGCCATTCACTTAGTTGTTATATGGACCTGGACAGGCTGGAGCAATGGGCTGAGAGGGATCTCCTCAGATTCAACAAGGACAAGGACCCAGTCCCACGGCTGGGCTGGGCCAGCCGCCTGCTAGGGTGTGGGCTGGGCCTGCCTGGATGGGGAGAAATCAGCTTGGTCCAGCGCCATATTACAGGTGGACTGATGACGAGTCTAGAACCAAAAAGCAGCACTTACAAGTATGCTTACGTGTTCCAAATTTCCGTTGCAAATGTGTCTCTGGCTTTCATACTTTCTCTGTGCTGTTTCACTTCTATTCCTTAGACACTTATGTCGGCGACTCTGTCTGAAGAAGGTTGTGCTTCCTGATGAAATGCTGATCTGCTGAGAACAGACATTTCACCTGGTAGGCAATAGAGCGGACAGGCAGGAATGAGCCAACACACACAGCACCTCCCGCTGTTCTTCAGTTCCAGCTACCGAAACAACAACTGACGGCCTTTTGACAGCAGGTTTCAGTGGAGGTCAATGCTAAGGAGGAAGTCATGATATTCAACTTCATCATGCCTTTTCTCACCTTCATGTCCAGAGATGCAAAGATGTATAGAGCTGGCAAATGACCTCTGGATGTCACACTGATTAATTGGGGAAGTTTGTTTTCGCCACTGGATACCAAGTGGCCTGTCAGTTTAATTATCGTTCCCTCAGAAGGCTGTTTCTCTTCCAGTGCCTCCTCCAAGAGTCCCTGTATGCCTCATGCAGCATCCGGCATTCCCAAAACGCAGTTTTGGGGAGCATGGAAGCCGCTTCTAAACATCCTCTTTCTTTTGCATTGGATTAAAAAATCAGTTCCTCATTAGCAGCACTACAGGACTGTTTAAACATGTTAAAAGGCAGATTTTCCAAATTATGTGGCAGAAGTTAGAAACCGCCATTGTTAGAATGGTGTAGTGGACAGTAACAATGTAACTGTTTTAATAAGCAAGTTTATTTCTGAAAACATGATTCTAACCAGGAATTACCTAAATCTCATAGAATGTTTGAAATCTTGCCTTCTGCAGAAGTGAAAAAGCAGGAGCCAAATTCTTTTTTCCAGGTTTTACACTAGTCTACTTCCAGGTAAGTCTGGATCCAGACAACAGTTTAATCACGCATTCTGGAAACAACTTCAGGCTCTCAGATTGTCTTTTTAGTGGTCACCAGAATTGGATTTAAATGACCAGACATAGTGGCCTAAAAAGGAAAATAGTCCTGCCATGAGCTAAGTTTGCTTCTAGCTCCTTCCGTGTTTTTTTCAAGGGCCTCTTCTTACCACTGAAGCTCAATGTCTTCTTCCATTTGTAGGCTGCAGTGAAATTATAGTCTCCCGTGTCCTGGCCGTATGTTATATTCCAGCTGTCTTTCAATGTAATTCTCTATTCTTTATTTGTCCTCTTTTCTTTCTTGTCTCTATGCCCATCTTTTTATTTTCTCTGGTGGTTTTACTTTACTGTCACGCCGCCTTTACCTTAGTGAAAACAGTGTTGTTACAGACTTCACAAGAAAAATCTTTTGATTTTATCCACAGGTCTTCTGAAAGCTGAAGGAAAGAATTTAGCAGCTGAGCGGGTGAAGTTTTCATATCAGTGTTCAAGATTATAGACAGGCTGAATTGCTCCAAATGAGGTCGGCAGTTACACAGAAGTACAGATACATTAGTTTCTGGATTTTTCAGTGGGCAAAACAGGTTAAGTTTGTACAAAAGAGTGTACCGAGAAAACAAAGTTCACTCGCTGTATGGCATGAACATAAATAGTATAAAAATAAATAAATCTGAGAATGGATATTAGACCTTTTTTATCATTTCTGTCACACCTGCTTAGCAGATCATATGCATTTTCCCATGTTTTCAGAATCCAAGATTCCCATACCTGTGTCTGAGACATACAGAAGGACCCGTAGCAAGAGGCAGGACACAAAGCACAGTTGGTGGCACACCTGGGACAGGGAGACTGTTTGGCTATATCCCATGTGCTTGGGGTCAGCAGGGGATGGCAACCTGCACCAACACACCAGCCGCCGCTGGGAGTTGGGAAGACCACTCACACACCCACCTCATAGTCAAACCCCGTGCCACTGTGTGAATCTCCAGAAAGGACCCGAGACACTGTATACCTTTGAGAGAAGAATGGTTTGGTGTGAAAACTGGGCTTTGAGAGGTGGAAGAATGGATGGATTGGCTGAGAGAATTGATCTGGTTTTTAATTGTGAAACTTGATATTTATCATTGAAAAAAGCATCATGGATGAAGGGAAGGGGCAGAAATAGGCAAGCTGCATAATTTCTAAATTCAAGACCAAAGTTTCTTTCCTACCTGTGAAGAGACAGTTGGCAAAGATGTATTAACTTGATAGTCAAGCTTCATCCAAATAATACAACCAGACATTCAGACAAAAGTAATTGGAAATCCTTTCAATAATGTGTGTGGGCTTGTGGCATATTTTAGATATAATTTATTTCAAAATTATGCAGAATGTGCTTAGTAAAATTATATTTCCTATGTCAGAAAAGATATCTTTCTGATGCAAGAATTATGAGGACATGAATCATTGCTTTTTTATCTGTTTTAAGCATGATCATGCAAAGTTTAGTTAAATACAACAGGCTACTGGAACCAGGCTGCTCAGACTCATTCAGGGCCAAGAAAGTCTTTTAGTGAGGTATCATTTAGCAGTGTTGGAGATCTAATTAATCAGTACTAAGGTGCATAAGAATCATTTGTGCTCACCTTTCTGAAAGGTACAGGTCCCCAAAATTTTATTTTTGAGCCAGACATGTCCATGACAATTAACAACCAGCATTAACATAGTAAAACCTTTGAAGGGATTGTACACAGTCTGTTAACTAAGTTCATTAGTGACACAAATTCTGAGTCAACTGGGCTGTCCCACCCACCTGCACAACTGTCCTGCAGGAGCAAAGCTTTTGTTTCTGTTTGTGATGGAGATCTCTGTGGACAAAAGATGTATTCTTGTGCCCTGTCACAGCATCACAGGATAAGGCATCTTTTATTAACTCTTCCCCTCCTTCCCCTCAATGTACATCCCACCTCCAACAGGTACCTTTACAAATTAATGTTCTTTCGTCGTTTAGCCCCAGCCATCAACCAAGCCCCACACAGCCGCTCGTTCACTCCCCCATGGTGGGATGGGGGAGAGAATTGGAAGAATAAAAAGTGATGAAATTCACAGTTTGAGATAAAGACAATTTAATAAGTAAAACAAAAGCTGTGCACGCAAGCAAAGCAAAACCAGGAATCCATTCACCACTCCCCGTGGGCAGGCGGGGGTTCAGCCATCCCCAGCACAACAGGGCTCAATCACGCATAATGGTTTCTTGGGAAGACAGACACCATAACTCCAAATGTCCCTCCACCCCTTCCTTCTTCTTCATCCCAGCTTTATGTACTGGGCATGACGTCATATGGTATGGAATACCCCTCTGGCCAGCCTGGGTCAGCTGTCCCAGCTGTGTCCCCTCCCAGCTCCCTGTGCACCCCCAGCCTGCTCACTGGCCGGCCAGCACGAGAAGCTGGACCGTCCTTGATTACTTAGCAACAACTCAAAACATCAGCACGTTGTCAACATTTTCTCATCCCAAATCCAAAACACAGCCTCACGCTAGCTTCTGTGAAGAAAATTAACTCTACCCTGGCTGAAACCAGGACATGTTCTTACAGTGGTTTTTTTAGTCCCAATTCTGCTTGAGATGAACTCATGATGGGAACTTAATAAATAGATTTCATATGTACTGAAAGCCACATTTGTATCCTCATCCATTAGGAATATGGATCAAATGGGGCACAAGCAGAATGATTTGCAGAAATCATAAGGAAAAAATGAAGAATGGCAGTCGTTTATCCTGAAGACAAGAAGAAATAAAAGGCTTTTGCAAAGAGGAAGACACTATTTTCCAAGTCTGTGATAATTAGGACAAAAAGTAACGGACATAAACTGTCTTGAAATACTTAAATCAGGCAGACTTTGAGACCTTCAGAGCTTCAGTATGATCACATCATCACATGCTTCCCAAAGTCTTTTGCTTCTCTCTAGGAGAGAGAGTCTCTCTAGCAGAGCCTAGAGAGAGGCATTTTTAGAGCCTTCTTTAAGACAGATGACAGCCAAAATCCATGCTTTCTTTAAAGTTTCATTATATTTAAGACTTCCACTCACATCTTCAAGCAATTTAAACCTCTCCTTCCCCTTTTCTGATACAAATAAAGATGTTTCCCCATAGATAATTTTTCCTCTATAGACACTTTAGTCTACAGCCAGTTGCAACATATCATGGTTTGCAGTAGATATATTGTCTTTTTTTCTTCTGGAAGGAAACCTCCAGTGACTCTAACATTTAATGTCATCAGATTTGAGTGGTGCATGATTAGCAAATTCTGAGCTTGGCTTCTTTGAGCAGCACAAACTTTGCATAGCTTCACTTTCCAAAGCCAACTCTGGAGCTGCCTGTGTTGCTGTGTTATTTTCCATTTCAAAAAGTTGAGCACAGAGCCATAGAGAGGAAAATTTAAATGAAAAAGTTCCTAATGCAGTCTAGCTATGACATGATTACAACTAGGTTAAATGTATTAGTTCTCCACATATTACACTAGAGGTCATACAACATCTAATTTATTTCCTTGACTTTCACATTTCACACTCCCCTGAATGTAATTTCTTTCAATTTTCCCTGCTGTCGGTAATTGGTGTGCCACACATCTCTCTTCTCCAGCAGACTCAGTCTGATTGTAGTGGTGCTGCATTCTGTCTATCTATTAAGAACCAGGGATCAAACTTTCCCCCAGGCCTGGTTTCCATTTCTCTCTCTCATACTCGTTCATTTGTTAAGGGCATGAAGTCCTCATATATTTCACATTTAGAAAGGTTTGTGCTTTCTTAAGAAGAAAAAAAAAAACAAAACCACCATGCTTGCCAGTGGCTGAGGCTGTCTTTCAGACCTCACATGTTGCTTTGGCTTTGACGTCCCCCTGTGATCTGTTGCAGTGTTTTCAGAGATATCTCACTTAACATAGACAGGGACTCCATCTCATCTTGCAAAGTCCTTAAATTATAGTGACAATGAAATGTGAAGTTTGGATCATTTTGTAAACAGTTGTAGGGAAAATGACATATTGAAGAAGGCAAGAGCTCAATTTTGTTTTCGGATCTCAGAGTTCTTGCCACTTGCATTACATTCATGAACAGTTTCTCAGCATCTGCTTCCGTTTGTAGCACCAGTTTTTTGATCAAGGAAGTCTACTGAGTTCCAGCAAATAGGTATTTCTTACATATAGTTTTAAAACATAGCAGTGAAACTGAATTATAATTTTTTGAAAAAAATCTGTGCAGATCCTCATGGTAGAGACCCTATCATTATCGCCCAGTTTTAAGTGGTTCAGTCTCCAATGAAATATTTCTTTATATATCTCTTACATATTCCCACATACTAATCTTGTAACAGAACCAGGATCTCTTTGCACCTGGCCTCTCTCTGTCATTGTAACTACTTCACACTGTTCCTTAGGTTTTAAGAACCTGCTTTTTGTTGTTCTCTTGGCACCTGACTGAAGTTGTAATTACTTTGCTTTAACATTTAATAGCCATAAGTTATGTAAAAGAGACTTGCGAGTCAGTAGCAGGATAGGTTGTAAGAAGGAGAAAGGAATCCCTGGGGATGTCTGTTCCAGCATCCCTTCCCTCTTGGCAAATCCTCCTCTCCTCATCCCTGCTGCTTTTGCCAGCAGCCCAATCTGAACCCACTTCTGCGAACTTGAGAAGTTGTGAGTTAGATAATGACTTTTAACGATGTAAAAGACATGCGGACTGTCACGTCACATCAGGCCTCCTGTAGGAATTATTCCTGTATGAGTTTGAATATCCCCTTGAAGAAACGTTCTGATAGTACGACTGATAAAATGGTGTATTTCTGAAAAGATAATGGAAATGTGGTAGTACAAAGACACGCAATGTACTGTCCGCAAATTTAGGGAGAATTTCACAGTGCTGTGAAATTTATCCAACAATTGCTCAGTTCAGAATTAATTGTAGCATTTTGTTAATTCAAATCCACTTTGATTTCCAGATCCCCTAATGAAAGGTTTGCTGCTGAAACATTTCTTTCTGCAGTATTCCTTTCCTCTGAATAGTGAGAAGTAGAGTTTTGATTTTTTGGAGTGATAAAAAAACTCTGTTGTCGATAAAACATGTCTTGTTTTTTGGTTTGTTTTCTTTCTTTCTCTAAAGGCTTATTTAATTACTTTTCGGATTCAGATTTTGTGCATCATTCTATGATCTAACTAAAATCCCTTTTTTGAAGAATACAATATAGCCCAATTACTGTGGTTGTGTATTGTCATCAAATACTGTATCACAGAATCTGCTAAGTCACAGATATTGATGGAAAGACATAACTGACAAATAATTAGATCTAAGTATAATAACGCTTGCTAATTGCTCACCAGTTACCATTTTTGTATATAGAAGGCAGTTAAAAATAGAAAAATGTGAAAGTGAACTCTCTGTGAAGGGCAACTCTTGTATTTGTCCTTCCATTTAGCTCCAAGTAGGAGAGCAGCACATTCAGGAGCAACACACATGGAGGACCACAGGGTCTTGTCTACAGGAAGCAATGTGGGTCTCTTGTGAGATCTTGCTTTTCCAAACAGTGAAATAATTTGCCAAATACCAAATATTATTCCTGTTTCATATCACTTTTCCTCAATTCCTCTTCTATGCACTACTACCTTTTTGACTGCTCTGAAGGAGCAGATTTTCAGCATATATTGTAGTAATTACATTTAAACAACACATACCTTTGAAACCTAGTAGACCACTTAGGCTTTCTATCTTTAGGATAGCTAATTGCTGCATTTTCAGAATGCTACAGTTCATTGAAATGCTGGTGTAAAATCACAGAATCACAGAATCACAGAATCACTAGGTTGGAAAGGACCTTCAAGATCATCAAGTCCAACCATTAGTCCAGTGCCACCATGTCCCCTAAACCATGTCCTGAAGCGCCACATCCACACGTTTTTTGAACACTTCCAGAGATGGCGACTCCACCACCTCCCTGGGCAGCCTGTTCCAATGCCTGACCACTCTCTCAGTGAAGAAATTTTTCCTAATATCCAATCTAAACCTCCCCTAGAGCAACTTGAGACTGTTTCCTCTTGTCCTATCACTGGTTCCTTGAGAGAAGAGACCGACACCCTCGTCGCCACAACCCCCTTTCAGGTAGTTGTAGAGAGCGATAAGGTCTCCCCTCAGCCTCCTCTTCTCCAGACTGAACACCCCCAGTTCCCTCAGCCGCTCCTCATAAGACTTGTGCTCCAGACCCCTCACCATCTTCGTTGCCCTTCTCTGGACACTCTCCAGTACCTCAACATCCTTCTTGTAGTGAGGGGCCCTACAATGAACACAGGATTCAAGGTGCGGCCTCACCAGTGCCGAGTACAGGGGCACAATCACTTCCCTACTCCTGCTGGCCACACTATTTCTGATACAGGCCAGGACGCTCTTGGCCTTCTTGGCCACCTGGGCACACTGCCGGCTCATGTTCAGCCGGCTGTCAACCTGCACCCCCAGGTCCCTTTCCGCCGGGCAGCTCTCCAGCCACTCCTCCCCAAGCCTGTAGCGTTGTATGGGGTTGTTGTGGCCAAAGTGCAGGACCCAGCACTTGGCCTTATTAAACCTCATACAGTTGGCCTCTGCCCATCGACCCAGCCTGTCCAGATCCCTCTGCAGAGCCCTCCTATGCTCCAGCAGATCAACACTCCCACCCAACTTGGTGTCGTCTGCAAACTTACTGAGGGAGCATTCGATTCCCTCATCCAGATCACTGATAAAGATATTGAACAAGACCAGCCCCAGAACCGAGCCCTGGGGAACACCGCTTGTGACCGGCCGCCAGCCGGATTTAACGCCGTTCACCACAACTCTCTGGGCTCGGCCATCCAGCCAGTTCCTCAGCCAGCGAAGAGTAAACCAGTCTAAGCCACGAGCCGCCAGCTTCTCCAGGAGAATGCTGTGGGGGGCGGTGTCAAAGGCTTTACTAAAGTCCAGGTAGACAACGTCCACAGCCTTTCCCTCATCCACTAGGCGGGTCACCTGGTCATAGAAGGAGATCAGGTTGGTCAAACAGGACCTGCCTTTCATGAATCCATGCTGGCTGGGCCTGATCCCTTGGTTGTCCTGCAGGTGCCCTGTGAGCACTCTCAAGACCAACCGCTCCATAATCTTCCCCGGTACAGAGGTCAGGCTGACAGGCCTGTAGTTCCGCGGATCCTCCTTCTGGCCTTTCTTGTAGACGGGCATCACATTGGCAAGCAGCAGTTATTGAAGGCAAGTATTTCCCATTGCCTACCAGGGAGAACAAATCATAATTCAAATTAACCTTACTGTGTAATGAAATTTTGTTACGTGTCATTATGCTATATTATATAATATCTATAAATCAATCCTAGCAAGTCATTTGCTTAAATGACGGGGTTCTTTTGTGTGACAGAGTGAAGCTAGAATCTTCCCTATGATTAATTTTTCAAATAACAGTGAAGTACAAAGTGGAAAACATATAATTTTGTAAAATGACAGCATTTTGGGCCCTCAAAACAATTAATTATGTTTAAGAACCAATAGAGATGACTCTTCAACAATATATATCATGTAATTTAATTATAACAAGGAAGTTGGTTTTGCCTGACAACCTTCTGGAGGGAAATGTGCTCAAGTGCCCACAAAGCCAGCTGTCATACTTTTTCCCCTTCTCCTGGACCAAATCGAGTAATATGCAAACCTTTCTATAACGAGCACCATTCTGTATTTCCAGAATCTCAAAGCAATTTTTTTGCTGTTTACCAAGAACATTTCCAGGTTTTCCAGTTCAAAAATATATCCACATGCTATTTTGATGTTGCAAAGTGCTATGTTTCATCAGAAGGTGTTACTTTAAAGGATTTTCAATTGATTGCTTTAAATGTTTCAAAATTAATCAGGCATATTGCTTCTCTGTCATTTTGCTTTTCCAGCACTTGTGTTATACATATATTTTATTGTCAAAGTAAAGCTTTCAATAAGATTGTTTTTATGTTTCCAAGCCAATCTTTTTCAAGATGTTGTGGAGGGGAAAAAAAAACCACAACACAACAAAAGAAGAGAAAATGTAATCTTTTAGGGGAATTTTTTGCAATTGTTTGATTCTTTCATACTCAGATACTTCCCACCTTTTTAAAGAGTACAATTACAGAAAAGTGAATTGGGCCTGATTCACCATTACCTTTCTCTTGTTTTATGTTGAGTAAGTGTTGCTTTTAATGTCATTACAAAGGCATAAAACTAAAATAAGGCAGTAGTAATTCAATTCCAACATACATACCAGGTAGTAAAAATGTCTGTAGGGAAAGAGCTTTAAATATATTTAGATAAATAGATGCTTCAAACAACCAACATACACAGGTTTATGACTACCCCTGATCCATGGCAGACTTCTCATCACTGTCACTGGGAGTTGTGAACGTGTGAACTGAGGGTAGGCTATGCCTCGCAGAGATCATAACATCTTTAGCATTTTGTTTTTGCTTCTTTATCTTTCTTGACATTGCTGGAGAAATCAGATTTGCAAAACAAGAATGCATAAATTGTTTAGTCCTCAGGTTGCTCAGTAATTCCTAGCAGCCAAATTCATTATTGGTGCAGCTCCATCTGTTCCCAAAGAAATTACGTGCGGTGAATTTTGTCCAAAGTGTTTAAAAGCTTGAGGAACCATTAATTTTTGTAAATTTTGGAGGTGCTACCAAGAAGAGAAAGAAAGGGGTTAGTGATGTGATTTGGGAGACAATGGATAAGGAAAGGATTTAATTAAGGGTAATGGGAAAGCATTAAGGCAAAGGAAATTTGAAAGTAGGTTGATTTAAAAACATATACATATTCTCAGTGCTCTGATCAATTTAACAGTTCAGTAGTCATCAGAATAATGGTGGAGTCCCACTGTTTGAAGCAATTAAACGCATGTGTTTCAAACAGCACAAACATATAAAGCACAAACATATAAACCAGAAATAGGAAATGACACAGGTCTGTTTCATCACCAAGTACCTGTAGTCTGAAATTTATCCCAACGTGATGGCAATGCCTGGTAAAACACGGTAACGTTGCCAGTTAGTTAGATTATTAATTTGCCATCTCTGATGCTTTTTTCATTGTTTAAAGTTTGATTACTGACAAAATGCAGTTAAGTGCAGAATGTAATTTCACGTTCCTTAAATATAAATCCTTTTTTCCATTCAGTTGCTTGCTTTTCTTCTTCTCTTCAAGCAAACTATAATTAAATATATTACTGAATTAGTGAAGAAAGTAATAAAATTTTCAAAAGAGATACATAAACTGGAAGAATAATCATCAATATAAAAAAATGCGTGCCCTTATACTGTACCATTGGATCAAAAATACTTTAAAAACTATGTACGTAAATTTATAGCTGCTTATTTACATCCCATTCCACAAGTATTTAGTACCATTGATTCCTTCGTTTGAAAAGACCGTTAAAGGACAAGCCAGACATACACGCTCTTGAGAGAAATTATTGAGTGGGGTGTTAAAAAGTGAGCAGATTAAAAAGGTTACTTGCAAGAGACAGGCATACAGAGTTAACGAAGTGTGTTCCCTACAATCCATCAGTTGTCACATTGCAGCTATCTGGTGATAAAATCAATATAAATGCCGTCAGATACACAACATTGCTTCACTGGGAACTCTAACCTCAATATGTCATCATACAGGTACTTAAGCATTGGGCCAAATTGTATACAAAGCTTAATGTGTCTCTGAGCTTGTAAACTCTGACAAAGGATTTATTTATTTTGCAATTTTGTTTGCTTTTAGCACACCTCTGCTGAATGCATTCATCTTAGCAGTTATCTTCCTGAAGTGGATCAAGGTGCTTTTGTAACCAAGACTTTCCCAACACACTTCAGTGAAGAGAAATCAGATTTTTAATTAGTTTAATCAATTTTAATACAGATAGAAAAACATTTAAAAATTAGGTGTTTAAGAGATGTTTTTCCCTGATTGTTTTTCACTGCAAAAAGTGATTTTGGACATGTACACTGAGCCTGTTTTTCCATCCTCTTCTTTTTAAAAGTGTGATTTTGTGCAGGCTGGTGACTCTGGCACTATTCATGTAAAATGGAAAAAAACAAATCCAAAAAAGTATACATAGGCCGAACATGAATTTAAACCGAAATCAAATAAAACTTTAACACAGTATCTTTAGACACAAAAAAACAATTCTCATTTGAATACATGCTCTGTGCTGACTTGAGAAAGGTGTTGCTTGAAATTGTTGATCATTATAAATGTCAGCAGGACAAAAAGAAGAGGAACCCAAAAGAACAGTTTAAGTCTTCTTGCAAAGACTACGATCCATGTTGCGACCTTTTAAGCACGACTCTGAGATGAGAAAAGACAGATATGGGCAAAAAGACCTCCTTATATCAGGTCTCATTACCTTTAAGGCTTCTAGTCGTGAGTCAAATCGAGAAAAAGCAGCATAAGGAATTACACTGTGTATGATGGTTCTTACTGTTAACATCGAACATAGCACAGGACCAGTACAGAATGCATGAAATTTCTGTGTTGCTCTGTTTCCAGGAGAAATGTTAGGCATTTCGTACTTCTCTGCTCTTATCCTTTTCCTCACAAAACCACTGAAACCACTTGACCTAGTCCCTCTCAGCAGTTCCTCAGCTGCCTTCAGTCATTTCCTGCTAGCACAGACTTTGTACATAGACTCTTTTACTCCAGCAGTTTACATTTCACAGCATGTTCAATAATGTAACTTTATCATATACGTCAAGGGACCTTTTAAACAAAATCAAATACAAATTTAAAGCAAAATACTTCAGCCCCAAATAAAATAAATAATTTTTAAAAAATCCTTTGAGGTTACAAATCCTTTTATTGCATAAAAAATGTTTGTTCACATGTTCCCACTCGTGCACAAGTTTCTCTTTTTCCTGAATCTTCATTGCCTGAGACCATCTCACCTCTCTTTGTCAAGGGCTGTCCTTACAATTTCTGTTATATGGAAGAATTTGTACCTCTTCATGTAAAGATAGTTTTTGACAATCCAGATCTGAAGTGCTTGATACACATCCACCATTACCCTATTTCCTAAAGCAAGACATTTTGGTTTTTAGGGAGATGATAGGGTAATGTATAAAGAACCATTATATTCTCTTCTAGGCTGAACACATTTCAAGACTTGCCAAACTGTGATAACAGCTCTGATGGTTTGCCAGTGCCGTAATACCATCCCACCTGCGTGCATTGCCAATATACTTTCCACTGTTTTTTCTCAGTGTTTTTCAACGTGAGCAGGTTTGAAATCTAGAGGTAATAACTAAACATGTAAAGCCATGGACAACAGTTTTGAATGAAAAGAGAGTGGATTTAGACTAGATAGAAGGAAGAAATTTTTGACAATGAGGGTGGTGAAGCCCTGGGCCAGGTTGCCCAGAGAGATGGTAGATGCCCCATCCCTGGAAACATCTAGGTCAGGTTGGACGGGGCTCTGAGCAACCTGATCGTGTTGAAGATGTCCCTGCTCAGTGCAGGGGGTTGGACTAGACGGCCTTGAAAGGTTCCTTCCAACCCAAACGATTCTATGATTCTATTCCATTATTTTAATGATGATAAATGGTGTTCATGTTCATTAGTGCCAAGAATAACTAAAATCTGTGTACCATGCAGACATTCATTTACTTCCCCACCATGGTGCTCAAAAGAAATGGAAAATATGAAGACTGATATTTCACCCTAGGAAGCAATACTGAGGAGTTTGAACTCATTTTCCTCCCCTGATATTCTACTGCAACTCAGTGGAAAGCTCATGTTGGAGTTGCTGTTATCTGATGTGGTATGGTCAACTGTGGAAATCAAAGCTGCCTCCCAACTGATTTCTACAGTCCTATTCCAGTGTATTCTGCTCTCAGCTACTACTGTGCCCACTGCCTGCAGGGATCCTGTGCCATGCCCAGTTCCCCACCACTTCTCCCCTCTCGGCCACACTTGTGATGGCTCTCCAGTTCCTCTTCCCTCCTCTCTACCCCATCGTCTCCACACAGGAACTTCAATCCATGTCCTTCCAGGTTGTCTTGGCCTAAATCAAGCAGTACTGAAAAACTTGCTACAATATCCAATAAAGCTCAAAAATAACATCATTCCACATGGACATTTCAGAGTATCTGTTCTGCCCTGGCAGGTCAACTCATTTTATGAGTCACCTGCCACAATTTTATTTTATCTCAGTGAAGCCAGAAGCAATAGAAATGGCAGTAACCTGCTTCAAATGTCAACCTCATTAGGCTTTTAAACAAATTACCTTAAATCAAAGTTACATATTTTTAGCAGAAAGCATATAAATTTGACACTTGTTGCAAGTCACGCACTAGTATCCACTCACAAGAGTGCATTAAAGATGAGTAGGTAAATGAGGATTATTTTTATCTCCTATTATGTTAGCACTTGCATTTGAATTGTGTGGTTCTCTATTCTCTGCTATGGCTAGTTTAGGTATGATCTTAGAGGAAAAATAAAGAAAAAAAGTAACACAGTCAACTTCCTGTACTTTTTATCCTGTATTTGAACTACAGTGCCATTACCATGGCACAGGATTTTACCTTCATGAAGGCAACAATGACATAATTTTTCATTCCGCTGTGTGTTCTATCTTCTGATTTTCTCATTGCAGTATTGTAATATTGATAGGATGATTTCTCAGCTATTTTGTAATATTTTATTTCACAAAAAGTAACCTACTGTTATTGCCTAATCCTTCCGGTAGCATTGTGCTATACCGCCCCGACCTGTCTCACCAGCTGAGCTAGCTAGACCATGCCCAAAGGAACAGCCCCCAAAAGGTTTATATTCTTCATCTATCCAGGTAATGAAACGCACGCAACGTAATGTCAACTAAAACAAAGATGCAAACATTGGCTCCAGGTTGACTCTCAGGAATTCTTGAATCTGGAAGTAAAAGAAGGAGAAAATCAATATAAATACCAACAAGACTGTGAAAAGCAGCTAGAAAAGCATGCTTTTGTGAGTGGAAATTGAAGTTCCTGAAGCTCAGTCGTGCTGTCAGATGTTTAACTTCCTAGTGTGAGAGGAAGTCATTTAGCCAGGAGGGAATTAACAAAGAAATGCTTTCATAATTGAAGTTTTAAATTGTTTTTCTTATCGTCGAATTATAATCATGCATGGAACTGACAGAGGGAAATAAGTTCAGAATATAAGGAAGCATAAGCAGGATGATTAGCATGTTTTCCCTAAGGTATAGATCCAGCAAGAGAACTACAGTGGGTTTTAAAGATCAGAGATAGAATTGCTGGGCATGAAAAGAAAAAAGATTTGAAGTATGAAACTTGTTTAGGCCAAATCTGTTAGACATCTTTATACTTACATGTATAGTTTCACTTTTTCTAAATGTACTTTTCTAAGTATTGTTTGTTTCTCATAAAAGACCCAAATTGAAGTACATTGCCCACAAATGCTTCCTAATTTAGTTAGTTTATAACTTTAGGCTGCTGCTAGACTAAAATTCGTCATCCTTTGTTTTTTTTGGGGGTGGTGGGAAGGCAAAGGAAACATTGCAATGAAGAATTGAAGAATGAAAATCAGCAGAGGTATGTCTGTGCACACTTCTGATCACCTGATGTGTCAGTGTCACTTCCTGCCCCTTGCTAGTGCACTTTCAAGCACCGAAAACATTCTTATTAGGTGAAAGAATAAAGTAGCACTTTCCGTTCAACTTCCACACATTCCAGAAAAAGCTGAATACTCTGCCGAGAGTAGTGTCTCTTGTGTCTCTCGTATAATATGTCTCTCGTCCAAGGCTGGACGAGCTGGCCTTGTGGGATCAATGATACAAAGATTAGACCAAATCGTCACTGCAAAATCTTCTCTTACCGAGACGAAAGCTTCCCTTATAAACTTTCTGGAATGCTGCTGAAGAGCAGTTAGTTGTCATTTCTGCACGTAGGACATGCATCAAGCCTGGAAAGGATATCCATTGACAACAGCCTTTGTATTTATTCTTGTTTTTGAGATATGGGTATCAGCTGAAGCACCTCTTGTGGCTTTCCCATCAGTAACTGCTGTGAAAATAAATACCACCACAGGCCTGCCCTGCTATATGGCGCATGTCAATCACAGCTCTGGCAGTGCTCCCGTTAGCGGTTTATAAGAAACCTTTATAGAGGACTGTTATAGCAACTTAACATTAGGATAATGTTTTGAACAGCTGTGCATTTTCAAACGTTGAAAGCATGTAGAATTACTGCCTGCTTCTTCCAATGATTAGCTTAAACAGCAGTTTTATTTTTTTTTATTAAACAAAATAAAATTTGTTTTGATGACATAATGTTTTTTGGTCTGTTCAGTTCTTCCATCTTTTTTTTCCTCCAAAGGGGAAAAATGAAAGAGAACAAGAGAGTCAAGCACTTTTTTTCCCCACAACTTACCATTAAATGCATTATTTTTTTTTAAATTTTAAGACATATCTCAACAAGACATTTCTTCAATAAAATAAGCATCAAAACAGTAATCTCATTTATGTTTTAAATTATTTGCAGTAAAGGAAATATTCTCTGAACCATGTACTTTACAGAAAGATGGCCAACTCCAGGCAGTAAGACAGAAAGGATCACTGGTCAGATTAATAGACTAAGCAAAGCTGTTTCTGTAGGTGTTGTAGTAAATGTACCTCTCAAATACTCCAAAACTATCACTCTGAAGAAGGCTGTTGTTCTCCTCGAAAATGAAGAATTAATGTTTGAATAAAGTCTTCTGAGTCCTTTTAGCGAGGGGCATCAGCTTGGGACACCCGCGAGTGTGCGTGTGCCTGTGAACCCCAAGAGTGTGGTGCGTGTGCCTGCGCTGCCTCTTGTCTGTGCCAGCCCCAGGGGAGGTGAGGATGCGACTGTCGGTGCTGGTGTGTGATCTGGGTCCTCTGTGTGGCCTATATGAGCTGCTACTGGTCTATACTGGGCTCCAGTGTGGCTGTAGGTGGCTGATCTTAACACCTCTTAATAATGTATGTATAGAGAAAAGTGTCAAGAAAAAAAATGCCATTTTGTGTATCCATGTCAACATGCCAAGCCCAAATTAGGTGTACATGGGGAAGAATTTGTGGCCTTCACGTAGCTTGCTGACGCAGTCCCCGAGTGCTCCACTCCTGCTCCAGGGCCATGGGTTTGAGGTGCTCCCTTGGTGCGAGCTGAGGTTTCTCCCAGCCAGTACAGGCTGAGGGCTGCATAAACCTTGTGTGTCACCCAATGACCATTTCATATATATAGCGCTAAGCAGTTTAACTACAGGATAACCACGTTAGCCTAAACTTAGTGGTTGTACTTTTTCCCCCAGTGAAGAACTTTTTCTTGAGAATTTTAAATGTCATGAGCTGTGTGGTTTCTGAAAATTTTGTGTGAGACATTCAAAGTAAAAATGCTCCCTTTTTTTTCCTTTTGATGCCATGCTAATGAATTACTTTTTCACCCTTTGTGTTAATAGATGCCAAAACTTGTATCTGTTGTCCTGAATCCCATCAGGTTTTGGTTTAAATTATCATTTTAAGTGAGTCAGAGCAGACCTTTGGGTTATGTGTTTGAGCAACACCGGGTTGCACACTTTTTTAATGTCACCAACACAGGCATGCATGGAAACCATAGCTGCTGCTCTATTATCACACGACACTTCAACTTTGACCTGTAGTGGCCACATCTACTTATAGAAACCTTACAGAAACTTTCACTTTTTGCACTAAATTCCAAAAAGAAGCCCTGTTTTTGCTGCAAAAATATATATTTCTTACCTCACACACGGCTTCCCAATTTCTCTTCTCCTCTGGGTCTGCTACTGAAAAGGAACATCATGCCTATGGCTGCTTGTCCATCTGACTACAGGGGAGGGTTATGGATGCATGCTATAAGTTCCAGTTGAATTTAGCTAAATGTGGGATTTTTGTCATTTTACACTAGAAAAAGACTTTAGAAATGCACAGGCAGATAAAAAATAAGACTGTTCAAATCTGTTTACAAAATCTCAACCACTGTCACTGTAATGTAAGAGCTTTATGGTTTTTATGTACTTTAGTCTGAAACATTCACTGTCACTATTGCAGTTTGCAATTACAGTGAAGTGAGGCAGAAAATAGAAGTTCAGGAATGTATTAGAGTAATGAAGTTTGAAGTATTATTTGAAAGGTTGTTGTTATTTTAATAAATATTTAATCTTCCTAACTGCATGGATTCCTAATTGATCTTTAACTATTATTGTTCCTGGACATTTCTAATTGCTGTTTTAAGGCAATGTGGGATAGAGAGGATAATGTGCAGTGGTTGTGGGAGATTGTCACACTACGCCATTCAAACACACTTAATAAAGTATTTTTAACAACATTTTGCCAGAAAGGAAAAGCTGAAGTTCATATCAGCTACCGTAACCTCTTTCTCAGAGCTCCGTCGTCATATGTCAATAAACCATCACTAACGATTTAGAGTTTATACTCAGGTTAGATGAATGTAGGTTGTTAAAAGCTTTTCATGTTAGTTGAGTGAAAACACTTCATATTACTGAGATAAAGCTTTCTGGTTGTTTTTTGAGAAATCTCTTCCAGGATTCATGGAAACTCATGGGATGTTTAGGACAAAAATCTTTTATAATCCATCTATATTATGTGAACAAATATTTTGTTTATGTCCTGAGTCTGGCTGGGATGGAGTTAATTTTCTTTGCAGCAATCCCTACAGTGCTGTACTTTTCATCTGTAACCAAAATAGTGCTGATGACACACCAGTGTTCTGCTGATTGCACCATATCAACTTTTTTGGGTTTTCTTCCTCCCACTCTGCTGCTGCAATAAGTAGTCTGGGGATGGGCAAGAGGCTGGGAGGGGACACAGCCAGAACAGTGGATCCCAACTGACCAAAGGGGTATTCCCCACCACATGTAGTCATACTCAGCAGTAAAAGCTCAGGGAAAGGAGAAGGAAGCAGGGGACACATTCGTGGTTATGGCATTTGTCTTCCCAAGTAACTGTTACACATCATAGAATCATAGAATAATTTGCGTGGGAAGGGACCTTTCAAGGCCATCTAGTCCAACCCCCCTGCAGTGAGCAGGGACATCTTCAACCTGACCAGGTTGCTCAGAGCCCCGTCCAACCTGACCTGGGATGTTCCCAGGGATGGGACATCTACCACCTCTCTGGGCAATCTGGGCCAGGGTTTCGCCACCCTCATTGCCAAAATTTTTTCCTTACATCTAGTCAAAATCTGCCCTCTTTTAGTTTAAAATCATCACCCCTTGTCCTATCACTACAGGCCCTGCTAAAATCTGTCCCCAGCTTTCTAACAGGCCCCCTTTAAGTACTGAAAAGGCTGCTGAAGTCCTGCTTTCCTGGAAATAGCTTAACATCTGCCTGCCAGTGGGAAGGGGTGAGTGAATTCCTCCTTTAGCTTTTCTTGAGAACTTGGCTTTGCTTCACCCATTAAACTGTCTTTTTCTCAACCCACAGGTTTTCTCACTTTTGACATTCCGACGTGGTTTACACATAAGATGATTTATATCATCAATTTTAGTAGTTCTCCTTAAGAAATAATAGAATAGTCATCACGTTTATGCCTCAAGCATTGCTAAACAATGACTTTTGCTAGAGAATGACACTTATTACCACTTTGGTAACAGCTAGGTATTGAAATATGTTTGAGGTTTTCAACCATAATTAATATTTTGCTAATATTTTCTAGGCTTCATGCTTTGATAGACAGAGATGTTAGCCTAGGAAATAAGAACTGATTGCAGTGTTGGAGAAACATATGTTCATTCTGATTTTTATACTGATGCAACAGAAATTTCAAATGCTTTCCTTGTGAGGAGCTTATAAAATTACATATTGTTTTCTGAATACAGGTTAGGCAATTGGCCATCATGTTCCTAGGTCAGGAGCAAACAATTTGCATCAGTTTGCATTTTCATATCTACTGAAAGATGAGATCTGCTATTTAATTTCTTTTTAAATGCCTACCAGTGTCTGAGAGGAAATGTGCATTTGCATGTGATCCTTTGTGACTTGGTTCAATATTTGTCAGTATTGCAATTGCATGTAAATTACTACTGGCTGATTAGGACAGCTCAGTGTCGGCTGTAGGAATTGCCGATATGAACATGAATATACGTGGGTTTTGATACAAGATTCCTATTCAAAATTAATGAAGGTCATCTGAAATGAGAGGAGTACAACTTTGCAATAGAAAAATTTCTTTATAACAACACGGTCAAAGGTGTAGGATCTTCAAGATTCCATATACATTCACCTGCTAATAATAAACCATTATTTGTACTGTGAATAGTACATTGTCACTTTTAAAAACCAAAACAATAGGTAACTTTGAATGGCAAATTCTAGTGGGAACACCAGAATGTCCTTTCCAGCAGTGCTTTTTGTGTCAAACTTTGGCCCGGAGTTAACTAGAGTGAAATATATTGTAAACAGAGTATCCTTTTTTTTTTTCTTTTGTTTTGTGCTTGAATAAAAATGTAAAGCACTTTAATAACTCCATACTTATTTTACAAGGCGAGCCTACAGTTTTACACTTTTGTTTTAAAAAAAATTCTTAGCTATGGAAAATAGAATTGATTTTATATGCAACTTACTGACTTCACTGTAATTACTGATGTAACCAAAGCTTGACTTTGACCTAATAAATACTCATCTTGAATCATTACTTTACATTATTGCAACACCTTGAATAGGTTACTTTTTATTATTTGTATGTCTGAGCATGAGAAACACACATTTAGGTGTCAGATTGTAGTTTTGACATGCAAGCATATTTATGCCAAAAGTAATGAAAAAAAATGAAGTAGATTGGGGGCAGGTAGATGTCACCCTAGTAAACTGTGTGGGAAAAGTACAAGAACATCATCTGGACCATGATGCCTCTCTAACATCACTCCCTGTATCAACGTGTCAGTGGGACTGCTAGGTGTCTACATATTACTGTGACTTTCCTCTGGAAAATGTAATACGTAAAACCTAGGTCTGTAGTATCTCTAGTCTCATGGAGGAGTGGAAATTCTGCTTTGTATTTTGTTTTCTTTGTTTACATGCCTACTGTCTGCTGACCAGCTCTACCAGTGAAACCATGTTCTAAAGTTACCTGGGGAAGACAAATGCCATCACTCTGTCCCCCCCTTTTTTTCATCTTCCCCCAGCTTTATATGCTGAGCATGATGTCATATGCTATGGAATATCCCTTTGGTCAGTTGGGATCAGCTGTCCCAGCTGTGTCCTCTCCCAACTTCTTCTGCACCCCCAGCCTAATCACTGGTGGGGTGGGGTGAGAAGCAGAAAAGGTTTTGACTCTGTGTAAGCACTGCTCAGCAGTTACTTAAAGATCCCTGTATTATCAACATTTTTTCCAGCACAAATCAAAACCATAGCCCCATACAAACTAGTATGAAGGGAATTAACCCTATCCCATTCAAAACTAACACAAACTGGCACTTCTCTTTGTCTTAAAGTACTCAGGATAAAAGCTCCTATTAAAGTCAGTAGCAGTAGTTATGATGTCTCAGCACTGACTTCCGACTTCACTGGCATTACACAGGATTTGGTAAGATTCATCTATATATCTAATATATCTCCTAAAATTCCCAAATGTTAATGCTCCTTAGCATGAATCTGGCACAAGAGAAGTGGTCAGTCATGAGCCTCATGAGCTGGATGTGAACATCTTTGCATGGCCATGACTGAACTCATCCATCATGCCTTAGAGCACTGCAACGAAGCATGCATGCTTGGCAGGAGACAACAGTCAGTCACCAGGGTCTTACACCCCACTGGAAACTGGAACTGGGAAAGGCTGTCTCTGCTTTATGTGTGGGAGTTCAAATAATCATCTTCCAGTCTGATAGTATTAGTCTTGGCACAAAAGTTAAGTTAGTTCTGAAATGAGTTTATTATACTTATTCACGTCTGTGCATACATACAGTACACATTCACAGTATGGACATACGTTAAAATGCCAGCCTAGGACTTAAAGAAATATGTCAGTCCTTGGCTCTGTTTTTGTGACTCTTATCAGGTCACATCCATTTTCTATAAATTTAAGATACAAGTGTAAAAGCTTTTGTGATGTACAGAGATTACAACAACAGAGGTCATAAGGGTACCTTGAACGGACGAATATGGACTCTGTCACTTAAATGTAAGTCACAGAGAAGAAAAGAAAAAAATCAAACCAAAATCCCTCAAAAAAGTGTAAGGCTTTTGATACTCTGGTAGCTGTAGGATTTTTTTTCCTAAAACCTCATCAACACTCCTCAGAGACATTCCATTTCTTCCTTCTCTGATAATGTTCATTAATCAATGATATTGCTTTAATATTAGACAAAACAGATATCAACAAATAAAATAATCTACTCTTTAATGCACATAGAAGTCATATACTTCTTTCCATAAAGGAAATTCTTTTCATCTTGCATTTCTACATTTAGTAACAGGATTCCTTAAATCAATCTGGATTTGTATACCGTCTCCCTGAGGGTTCATTGTAGTCTTCTAATTCAGAAAGGCTGTTTCAAATTCATAGCTATGGTTTCAAAGGGAGCTCAGACTGCTCAGTAAGTAAGAGCAGTATAGTCAGTAAGACTACAGTGATCTGTAGTCACACCCATTGACCCATTAGATTCCGGTTAAATCCAGTTTGCTTTGGAATTGCTTATGTACAGTCAGTACATATAGCTTAATTTACTCCATCATTATCGTTGTGATGAGGGGGTGGTTACAGAGCAGGCTAATGATAAAAACATGCTGAATAACGGGCTAATTAAAGTCACTACACTTTTTGATGTTTTTCTTAATTGGTCCTGGGGGAGAGGGGGAGGATGTTGAATTAGCATGCTCATTAGAAATACAGTAGCTGCTGCCGTTCGGGTTTTATTTTAGAGAAAAAGATAGTGGCAGTTGGAGAGTCGTCAGAGGGTAGGAGCAATGATCCTGTCGTACGACCACTTTTAATAAGAAATTTGTCAAGACACATTCATTTTTTCCCCCCATTCAGCGAGCTTATAATGGACTGCCTCCTAAAAAGTCATAATTTTACACCTCTCTTGAGTTATTTGGGTGTGCCGTGTAAGAGATACCTGGAAGGAGCGAGACCGAGATGTGCATTAAAGCAGCAGGAAGTAGAAAAGGACATCTGCAGCTGATAACTTTAAATATTTTCCCAATAAAAAGCAAAAACAAACCCTAGGTATTGAGGGAGCATAATTCTATATCATTTTCCATTTACTGTAACATTATCATGCACCGAAAGGCACCCTAAGCTGCAAAGAGACCTTGCTATTTCAGTAAAAATTGTGGTATTGGAAATGGCGCATTTTTTGTCAGAAAAAGAGAATATCCCTCTATTTTGCATTGAATGCTGTTATTCTGTGAGTCACAAGAATATGGAAAACGTGCTTCATTTTGTAGCAGTATGCAAAGCAAAGCTGTGTGGAACAGTAACGGGTATTTGCAGGAGGAAGAAAGGAATGAGTTTGATTTTCCTGGTCAGATCAACACTGGAGGGGGGTGTGTGTGTGCATGTAATGAGAAGGCGTCGAGGAGAGTGATTTAAAGTGCCAATTGAGAGTGGTAAAGTGCTATATGCATTATAGTAAGTGGAAGAGGAATCATGAGATGCATCTGGTTTGGAACATTTAGAAAGCAGTAACCTAAAGGAAAATGAACTCAACACTGAAATCAGTATACTAATTAGATCTGAGCTTTACTCTGGGAATATTCACCTATTCTTTATGACATGCAACTTAAAAAAAAATGGAAACAAGAGAGCTTAGCTCATTCTTGCAACTACGTAGAGGAATTATGATTCTCAGAATAAGCCTGTGTTGAAACTAGTGCAAATAAACTGGCAAGGAACTTAATTTAATCTTTCTGTCTACACATCTGTAGGTAGATATGTTAGCTTAATGAAGTTTTACTGAAGAAGTTAAAATATCCGGGGAAAAAAGCATATATTAAACTGTCAGTTTCTCCTTTTTAAAAGAAGTATATTTATTTTATTTGTTATTTATTTAAATGAGTATCTGTACTGCTTTTACAAACCAAATAAAGCCAGTTTAGGCTGCTAAAGTAGCTACAGGATGTAATAGTTCATTCAAAATCTTGTGAAAGGATTTATTACCACATATATGTCATCTGATTTTGTTGTTTCTGCAACTTAATATTTGACTGTATAACTTATCTGAGTTCAATGTAATGCATTTTCATGGCTTTTGCTGTAGCTCAACTAGGGGACAGGGAAGCTGCTCACTGCCGGGAAGAGACATGCACACACTGTCGGCCCCCTCCAACCCTGCGCTTTCACAGGAATGATCTTAGGTGCTTTAAAAGAGTCCCCTGTGTGGATGTGTCCCCACAATCTGGACCTGGCCATGCCTATTTAGACACCTGGAAAGACATCTTACTGCCCAGGAAAAAAAACAACTGTCATGTCTTGAGATTTCCCTTTGGCAGCTGGGATAGAGGGTGGGAGAGCACTACAGCAAGTATCGGGTCACGTACCATGCAGCGATAAAGAGTAGAGACACAATCCACGTTTTGTGACTCCTCTTAACTGAGATCTTTGCAATACAGGAAAGAGCTTTCTGAACACTTCCATTTTCCATGTGCATTTTAAATTTTTGTCAATAATTGTTTCTCCCATGAGCTCCTCTTGCCCTCAGATGAAGACTAACATTTCCATCATGGCTTAAGTGTATGCTGTGTAAAACACAATCTCCTGTGGTCTCCTGGCTTCAGCTGGTGCCCCAAGATTTTGCACTAAAAGAGAATAGCTGGTCTCTATTCACCCTTTTCCCGCCACCTAGGATTTTATAGACCTCTGGCGTGTCTCAAAAATGGAATCTCCCGGAACAAATTTTCTCTCAAAGTCTTATCACGTTCTTCTGTGGCAGCTGCAGTCATGGCCAACACAGTGGAGAGTAAGCTGGAAAATTCAGGACCAAGCAAGTCAAATGTCTCCTCATTAAACCTACTTATCATTCTTATGCAGACCATGCAGAAAGAGGACTTAAAACATATCTTCCTCATGTGAAAAATAAATATTATGAAAAAGGTATTTCTTGTGGAATTGCCCACAAAGTGTTAATTTAGCATATGGTGAAAGCTATTCTGAATTTCTATCAGTTAAATTATAGCTTTAGGGGTTGATGTTGAGAAGTCCTGGTGTTTCTGATCAGTTGTTAATGAAAAGATGGTGAACTTCATTTAGTGGATCATCAGCTGCTTTTTTTCCTTACCAGGCGAACAATCTTCAATTTTCTGTGTACAGAAAATCCAGTATTAAAGAAAAGGCCTCCAGAGTGCATAGGACACTAATGATTTTTTTTTATTACTTTATTTCAGAAAAAGTGGATCGGAAGAGTTTTGATTTAATTTTGAACTAACTGAAAAATCTTACTTTCTTAAATTAAAAATTCCAACACATAGCCTTAACTTAGTGCACATTTGCTCAGACCTACACTTTCTGACATGAGCAACTAAAATTAGAATTGAGACACAATGATGGTGGATTTGCAATTTAATGGAAGACCTTTAGGAATCCTGACAGTTTGCTCCAGGGGATAAAATAACTGTTGCCACTTTAAGAGATAAAGTTTTCTGCTATTATCATCACAACATTTATGCAGCTATGACTAAAAGTGACAGAATAACTCTTTACTGAAATAAATGGCATGGTCAACAACCTTCCACTAGCAGATAAAAGCTTCATGTCAAGTGATTTCAATGACCAAGCAGAAGGTAACCTGGCAACCTGCAATAAATAAAGGGTCCCCATGGAATAGGTCAGGCAAGCATCAATGAACTTTCTGCTCCTCCAAAAGTTCCTTCAGCATAATTTAATGAATAGAAAGATACTGCCTTCCAGATGTTCAACCAGCACAAAAATACTGCTTTAAATGCCTGATGCCTATTGATTATTATATCAGGTATAAGCTTTTGTCTGATGGTGGTAATAATAGAGTCGTCTACAAAGCAATTTTCCATTACATCATCTTACGTTACCATTCATTTTCAGACCCTATTGTTGTGATAATTGCCCTACAGTATTTTACAGTGAATGTCCTATAAGGAAAACAACAACAGATGGAGAAAGGAGGAAAAGTGTACTGGAAAAATACAGCCTAGCCACATGAATAGCAAAGCTAGGAGATAGAAAGAAAACACATTTCTTTGGGGTTCATAAGTGAAGTTGTAACACAGAAAGTGTAAATGAAGCTGCATCAGTCATTAATATCACTACTAATAAAAATAATCATGAATTGACTTAAAATTGAGTAGATATTATGGCAAAAGCTGAATAAGATCATTAAACACTATTTGGCTCTGAGTGATGTGACCCTGCTTCTGTAGGACAACCATCATCCCACAATTCACTCTTTCAATGACAGCTAACATTTACAGGTGTAGGGGTGCAGAATCATTCACAAAACCCACAGTCACGGAGCATTTAAAACATACAAATACCATCAAGAGTGAGACAATTCCTCCTTAGGAATTAGGGACTTGAATGAACTTGTAATGTTGAATTATTTGAAAGCAGGTTTGTTAATGGATCCCAACTCCAGTTTTGTGATGACGTATTCAAAGCAGTAAATTGCATTAACTTCAGCAACAAAAGCTTTGACTCAAGTTATAGAAGCAGTTGCAATAGCTGGTAGATGCTGCTTATGCCTGAGATATTAAAGGACATGGTCCAGTAAACTGAGAATAGAAAAGATGCATCCTAGAAGCACTATTTACATAGGCATCATGTCTCATTGGTTTAGTGAGCCTTTTTTTAAGAAAAACATAACTCTGAGCAGGACCCTCTGCATAAAGCAGCCTCACTTCTCCAGCAGTAAGACCAAACAAAAGAAAAAAAATTGTTATCTACCCTCCATCGCTTCAGGGTAAGGAAGACCCAAATGTCCTGTTTTCAGAAAGGATGTAGTAATGTCAACACCAAGGGTAAACTATTTAAAGATTAAGCCACAATTTTTCTTTTCAATGGCCTACAAAGAAGAGTTATTTTTCTCTTTTTCCTTGACAATTCACATGCTTTATTAAATGTTGCAAATTGGAATTTGCCTTGTTGTTTTAAGATCATTTGCAAATGTATTCCTTCTCTCACTGACTCACTCACGTAGGGTCAATTTTCTGCCTATATTACAATTCCCACACTCCCATAGGGAACAAAGAGAGGTTTGTCAGAAGCCTGCAAAAGGAGACAAATGATCTGTGCTCTAGTCTAATAACCTTCCTGAAGAAGACAAATGTGTGAATTGCAAAATTTTCACCTGCAAAATCCCTACTGATATACTAATTAAGAACTAGATCTCTTCAACCACTGCAAAAAAAAGAAGAAAAAAAAAGGTCCACTGAGAAAGACTAGGGAAAGAAGAAATCAATGGATGAGAAATGGCTCAATGTTGTCCTAGAATCCTTTTCTCAGGTAGGATTACATACAACCACAGTGCATTTTAAACCAGACTCTTAAGGATTAATTGATATTTGGAGGATCTGTAACCTGCATATAGTTTTCCATATGTAATCTTTCTGTCTCTGCCCTGTTTTCATGTCTTACAGCTCTTATTTGGCAAACAAGACTCTCCATGTGATTTATTTTTCTTCTTTTTTTGGCTGACCTCCTTACTGAAACCTGTCTTGAAGTGTGGATTTTTTTTTTTCCCTAGGTAGGAAGGGTTGTGCACTGAAAGTTATTCATACTTACTACATTTTAAACTGTTAAAATCAAATCACAGTAGCTCCCACCTTTTATCCTGTGTACCTCACTCCAAACCACTGAAATAACAATAATACCCTGTGATTTATATGTCTGAACATAAACTAAACAACCCAGTTCAAAATATGAGAAGTTAATGGATGAAACTGGTAAACCAATTTTTCTACTTTACCACATAGATCACGCTACACTACCCTTTTAGAAAAAAAAATTTCACATTAACATCAATTTTGTTTAAAAAAAAAAAACAAACCTGCCAGTAGTTTTCATGATTTTTGACCAGCTGCTGAGTTTTGTTCTAACTCTGATAATTCTGAAATACCTCAAAGTAGCTCATTAATGTCCTTAATGCTTTTGAAAATGACTTATCAGCAGCAACTCTTCATGAAAATGCTAGATGTGACATGTGAATATCACAGTCTTGTTAAATGAGACTCATTAATCTTTATGTTGAGCAACACAGTTTTCTGATTTTCAAAGACTTAATGTTATTTTTTTTTTTTTAATTCTGAATACTTCATCCTGCCTTTTCCTTATCTGTAAAATGTGCAGGATATCAATGCATTTCAAAGGTTTGTGGGGAGAATAAATAAGTTCAAGACTGTGAGATGTTCAAATCCTACAACAATGCAGACCTTACCATGACCTAACACAAATGGATAAAATAAGCAAAGATTTACCCAATTAAAAAAAAATGAAAATATTTATTTTAATAACTAAGTTGTTGCTTGTGTCTTCTTATAGAGAGAAAAGAAATGGACACAAAAAATTTGTCCACAAGTGCAATCAATTTATCATTGTAACGTAGCTCTATGGAAATATTGATATTGAGAGATTACCTGAGTGGAATAAATACCCAAAGAGCTTAACACAGTCTTGAACAAGACAGCACGCACTCTGACTCCGAGCAGGCAAAATCCTATTCATAGCGAGAGTAGCAAATTCTTATAGTACATTAGCCTGCAGAAGGTTTTTGCAGTATTGAGACTTCTCCTTGTCTGTACAAACACAAGATACCGTTCGCTCCAGACGGTTACGGTAACAGCTGAAAAACCTCACCATTACACGAAGAGCTTTCCCCTCATGTAATACAACTATTCTTTTTTATTCCTATTATAAGCATGATAAAAGGCCTCAGTCAGGATGCATTAGCGTGCTAGGAAGGCATGATACTATGGCTCTTCTGCAGTCGCAGTTTTTCTCAGGCGAGCAAGCAAAATTATATTTTGTTGTAGCAGCACAGTTAGTTCTACAGCCGGGGGAAAAAAAAAGGCGTGGGATCCTGTGAGCGAGTCGTTACCATGCCTTGCACACCACCTCTCTATTAGCAACAGCAGCACAAAAGAAAAAGCCAAGCAAGTGAGAAAAAAGAAACACATGGTTTGTGCTCGAACAGTTAATTCCCTGTCTTATAGAAAAGAGGCAGTTTGCTCCTTCCCACCCCACTGACAGTCCGCTTAAGATGTAGGTGGTTATCTCATGCGCTCAAGTCTTCGGCTGGCATACCTGATCTCAGAGGGACTCAGCCTCAGCTAAGACAAGAAGTGCAAGAAGTGGTAGTAGAGAAGGGCGTCAAAGACGTCAGATCGGCATGTGCTGATAGCAATAAATGCCTGGCACCGGTGTGGCATGATGGCTGACTAAAACCCCCGGCGGAACAGGAACTCTGTGAAGTGCTGCAAAGGGCGTGTTTCTGTAAGTGATAAAGTGCACATAGACGTAAACAAGCAGCAGAATGCTCCTTTAACCCTTAGGGTAACCAATACTTCTGGACAGTTTCTGTCCAGACTTGTGGTATAAATAGATTTACTTTGGGGCTGTAAGAGTGTGAGTTTTTCTTTCTTTCTAATTAAAGCTGAGATGCTGTAGGACACAGCCACGGGGTCACAGTGGAACGTGGACAGTACCTTGCTGCTTCTTGCTGTTTCAGATCCACTTGACAACTTGAATGCGATTCAGAGGGAGCCTAAGTGCAAGGAGCTCGAGCCTTACCATGCAAAGAGTCCAGTTTTAAACTAGAATGATTTGTCTGAACCAAATGTCTACCCTTGTGGAAACTAATATGTAGGAAAAATACCATTTTAAGGATATCAGGAAGAAAGAGTACTCAGTCATTATTAGTTTATTTAACTAAGTTTTCCATGTGATATCCCCATATAACAGTCACAAAAGTGCATAAAATTCTTCATCTCTTCCCATTTGCTCCTGGCTTCATTACTTCTTGAATGTACCTGAGGACATCCATAGGTACATGTGTAGGTTATATATTTGCACAGAGGATATATCTGGCTGGGCAGAGTAGTCACTTGACGCAGGAAGAAAGAGCCTGCATGACATATCTGCTTCAGGACGCACTCGGAGACTGCTGAAAGTTCATTGCTACCTGCTGTTGGTGTGACATGCCAGTCAGGATGCTTGCCCTTGGAGAAGCTGCGGAGCCCATGTGTGATTACTCCTGGGAGCTTGCTGGAAGCAACAGCCCATTTACTCACTGCACCAGTGCTTCCTATAAATATATTTATAACCCTGGCATGCCTGCCTTACCGTAATCTCAAGGGTTTGTCTGGTTCAGAGAAAGTCATAATGGGAACTGTAAACTTTTATGCTTGCCCTCTCTAGAAATTGTGTTGAAACTTTTATAACAGAGATTTTTCACCTTTTGCTTGCTGCTTCTGAAATCTTACTCACAAAGCAGTTCTATAAAGAATTTTAAGTAGTGTGAGGTGTACCAACCGGGTTTATTGTCTGCACCTGTTACGGCTTGTTGTCTAGACTCTTCACTACGAGAGCTCAGTTGTCACAGTCTGGGTGCTATGTTCACTGTAATAACATTGACGAATACTTTTTGTTCATATCCTAATTACTTTTGTGTTGAAGACAGTAGAATATTACTTAAAAAAATCCTTTCTTTGTGCAAAGGTGTCACACTTTCTTTATAAACGTTCCAAAGAAAGGAGAAGAAAGGAGACCAAACAGAAATACTTTAGAAGTGTTGATATTATTAATATTTTCTCAGGCTTGCTCCTGGTTTAAGGAACTGGAGCAATTATTGTCATGCAAAACTTCTCTGGTTGAGTTCCCAAAACAACTGCTGAAAAGTTAAAATATTTCATGAACATCGAAAGAATTTACGTAAAATGTGCTTCACACTATGTAAGAAAAGCTGAGATGCACAGTTAATAGACAGCTTGCAAAACCTGCTGTGACCTTACCGAGGTAGATACCAATTACCATGAGAAATGTTCATAATTTTCCATTTGCCAAGAGTTATCAAGCGCTATCTAACTATAGTTTTCCGCATACACAGTAGATGCAGTTGCGTATTCATTTTTGGTAAGGGACACTAAGAACACCACAAGGGTTATTTCACCTTTGCAGCACACACTATTGGACGGATGCAGTTCTCAAGGGAATGAATCATTAATGTTTATAACATCTATGCAAAGCCTCACTTGACAACCCAGGCCATTTACACAGACATAGTATGATGGCCCCTCAACAGAAAAAGAAACTATTTCCTACAGCACTAATTAAATTCTGGAAGCTTATTTCTCTTCTACTGCCTTTTGCTCCCTGAAGACCCCCAAGCAAACCAAAGTTGCTGGGCATTTTTCAGGCACTCTTTGCATTTACAGAGGGTGTGTCATCCAAACAGTGAGCCACATTACCATGTGACACTAGTGACTATAACCAACTGTCATGCACAGTCCACAGGATGAATTTCCTCACACAAGCAGTTGATGAATACACCTGTCACTGTAAGAAATAATTGAGGCAAGACCTACTGGGACAGCCAAGACCTGAGGGCTGGGATGCCATCCAGAGGGACCTGGACAAGCTTGAGAAATGGGCCCATGTGAACCTCATGAGGTTCAAAAAGGCCAAGTGCAGGGTTCTGCACCTGGGTCGGGGCAACCACCGATATCAGCACAGGCTGGGGGATGAAGGGATGGAGAGCAGCCCTGCCCAGGAGGACCTGGGGGCACTGGGGGATGAGAAGCTGGACCTGAGCCGGCAATGTGCGCTTACAGCCCAGAAAGCCAACCGCATCCTGGGCTGCCCCCAAAGCCGTGTGGCCAGCAGGGCGAGGGAGGGGATTCTGCCCCTCTGCCCCGCTCTGGGGAGACCCCCCTGCAGGGCTGCGTCCAGCGCCGGAGCCCTCGGCACAGGACAGACACGGACCTGCTGGAGCGGGGCCAGAGGAGGCCCCGGCAACGCTCCGAGGGCTGGAACAGCTCTGCTGGGAGGACAGGCTGGGAGAGCTGGGGGGGCTCAGCCTGGAGCAGAGAAGGCTCCGGGGAGACCTTCCTGCAGCTGAGAGGGGCTTAGAAGGAAGATGGGGACAGACTTTTTAGCAGGGCCTGTAGTGATAGGACAAGGGGTGACGGATTTAAACTAAAAGAGGGCAGATTTAGACCAGGTATAAAGAAGAAATTTTTGACAATGAGGGTGGTGAAATCCTGGCCCCGGTTGCCCAGGGAGGTGGTAGATGCCCCATCCCTGGAGACATTCAAGGTCAGGTTGGATGAGGCTCTGAGCAACCTGATGTACTTGAAGATGTCCTTGCTCATTGCAGGGGTGTTGGACTAGGTGACCTTTAAAGGTCACTTCAACCTAAACTATTCTATGATTCTAAAAGACAAACTGTTCAAAGTCCCCCAAAACCCAAACAACATTGAATAATGAGAATGGAAATCACACAGTGGTCTTGAGGCCTGAGCATCGTCTTACTAGCCAAGTGCCTATGGTGAGTAGCAAATCCATTTTCTCTCCCACAGATTTATTTTGACGTCTCATAAGTGTGGTTTAAGTTCCAGAAAAATTGTTTTCAAAACCTTTTGAAGAAAAATAAGTGTAAGAAACCCTAATTCCCAATGAATCATCCGTTAGTTTAACAATTATGTCATCTAACTGGGATAGGTGAGGCTAGTTCAGACCAAAGATTTGAACTACAGGTCCTCATATATGTAACAAGTACAGACTCTCATTCAGTGGCTCCCTTGGACCCAGGAAATATTTTACACTGCCAGATTTACCGAACTCCTTTAAAAAAATATGTAAATGCATTTTTAAGGGCTCTTTGTTTAAAGTCTCAATCAGCTCTAATTTTGACCTGAAGCAACTCCATTATCTTCTGCAACATGAGTGCATGAAAAGAATGTTTCTTTTTACCATTCTTCATTCTTTACCATTACACTTGTCTTCAAAGTGTCCTCATATCCAGGCAGAAGAAATGTTTCATCTAATAAGCTCTTCTTTGACACCCTTGATCCTTTTTCTTCCTTTCCCCAAATTAGGATTCCTCTGCCAACACAGGTTACTATGATTCTGGCTGGCCTTTTACATTACATGTACTCTGCCTGGCTGAGCAGAACAAAGAGCAAGTTGCTCTTGAACTTACTACATCATTCTGAAATACCAGTCTTATCAGCTTAATGCTGCAATAATTGTTCTTTTTTCCTGTTTGTACCGTGCCGTTTCTCTGACTGCGGGACAATCCCCTTATTTCTCATTCTGTTTCGCTGAAAATGTTGCTGTTACAATATGAGTTATCTCTACTTTATAGCCCCTATCATTCAGAATGAAGTTCAGTATCTGGACTTCGCAGCCTCCAGCACGTTATCAGCTGCCATCCAGGTAGGTCAATCATTTATAACACGTTTAACTCCAATCCTTTATTTTCCTTCATAAGTTCCAAGGTCACCTTAAATGCTGGAAAAGGCCTAAAAACTGGTGGAAAGAAAGTGGTGCATTCATTGTTGCTATAGGCTGAATGCTATAGGCTGAATCCAAGTCGAATGCTGCCTAAACCACTAATGATGTATAATAGAAAGGCAAAGCAATTCAGCAAAGTCCTGACTGGTTAGTCAGATCCTCCTCTGCTAGGAATTTCATCTCTGGTCCAAGAAAATGCCATTGCAGCTGAGTAGTATTTTGCCCTGATCCTACCCGGACCCACAGTTCAGAAAGCAGCTCTCCACAGCTTTTCTGGCTCCTCCCTAAACACTCAGCATAAAGATGACAGGTTATTATTTATAATCTAAAGATAAAGACAAATGTTAACCTGTTATTACTGTACTGAGGAAGTCGTGAGAAGCACGCAGCTTTTTGCCTGGGTTTCAGGGACCTAGCATTAAGTAAAGCTGTATTGACCGGTGAGGTATGTATACTTGCGACACTTTCAGCTTCAGTGCTCCTTTCTTTACTGGAGATTGTGGGGGATTTTGGACATTTGTACCTGTTCTGGAAAGCTGAGAGTTGTGAACTGGCAAATTTTCCATGAGACTATTTTCTCAGAACTACTGAGAGTAGGTTAATCATCTACAAAGGACAGAAGATCTTAACAAAGCTTGGTATCTCAGCAGCACAATAGGGGGTGAAATTCATTGTGACAGCCGCAAAGTAAGGCACACTGGAAGGAACAATTGATACATTGATGGGATCTAAATTAACTGTAAGTACTCAGGGAAAAACGTCCCGGCTGTCATTGTGAACAGCTCCGTGAAAATCTCTGCCCAGCATTCAGTAATGATTAAAACCCAAACAAGATGTTACAATGTGCTAAGAAGAGAATAGAGAATACTTTTGAAAATGCTGTAAAGGCCATTCTGTAAATCAGTGTGTGAGCTCACCTTGAACCACACACTCAGTTTTATCACCCCATCTTGAAAAGGATGTATCAGAAATAAAGAATAGGAGCTCTGAAAGTCTATCTTTTCGGGGAGATCTTTGGGTCAAATTCATTCTTTTGATTTATACCCTGCTCTGTCCCTTTGAAATCAAACGGTTCTGTAGGTTATAAATCACTACGCAATATGACCTATTTAATTTAGTGAAGGGATGTTTGAAAATGCTTATGATGAAGGTACACAAACTAGTTAATGGCATATTGCAGACAGAGGAGCTTTTATTTTCCTTGCTGAGCAACCTTCACTCTGAAATGATCAGCAATGTGTAAAAGCAAATACAAGCATATCATCTTTACATATAAGTTAGCATCTGATACTCGCTCCATATGAAATGCATCACCTTTACCCAGTTTTTCGCACTTAAAAAATAATTTGGGGGCACAAGAGTAGAGGAGAAAGGGGATTTAAACATCCTAAGCAGACGTAAGGATTGAGAAACAGTATGACAAATTGATTCTAGAAAAATATGCCTTAAAATGAAGAGCAACTCGGAACAAGGCACAGGGTACTTCAGGACAAGGATATCGACATCATTGGTATGGAGGGCAAAGGTAAGGTCAGGGAGCAAAGCAACAAAAAAACAACCCAGGAGTTGATAAACAGGGTAACCTGGACTGGAGAACAATTTTGAGAAACTTAATAGAGTCTTAGACAACATCATATGCTAAAAGAGGGAAAAGCTACAAATTGCATCCACACTCGTGTTGCGGCAGCAAAAAAACACCTGGTCACCAAACAAATCCGTCAGGGTCTTTGACTGGGTTTTTAACAGCCTCCGCAGCCTGCATTTACACTAATTTGTAGGTAGAGCAAGGTAGAATATTTAGGTACTAATTAGAAGTCTTTGTGTGCTCCTCTGTTTGAAATGTCTAAACTGAGTCAGAAGCTCTTGCTCTAGCAAGGCAAAATGAGCTGGTTATTAGTAATGAAAACTGGTCACAGAGGGAGATAGTCAGACTGTGAATCTAATTCATAACAGGCAGGAGAGCACGATTTCAGCAGGGCAGAAAAGGAACGTTTCATTCTCTTGTTACACGACTTGGCAGGGGAGAAAGCCCAAATGGAGCATGTCACACCGAGTCTCTGTGCTGGATTATGTGATTTACCAGAGAGAAGAGGTAGGGGAATCGGGGAGAAAAATAAAAACCTAGAGACTCATCTCTCTCAGTTTGGTTTATAGATGTTATGACACATTTGACCTGGTTACCTGGGATATGGAGAAGGTTGAGGTACTCAATGACTTTTTTGCCTCAGTCTTCGCGGGCAAGTGCTCAAGCCACACCACCCAAGTCGCAGAAGGCAAAGGCAGGGACTGGGAGAATGAAGAACTGCCCATTGTAGGAGAAGATCAGGTTTGAGATGATCTGAGGAACCTGAAGGTGCATGAGTCCATGGGACCTGATGAGATGCATCTGTGGGTCCTGCAGAAACTGGCGGGGGGAGTGGCTAAGCCACCACCCATCATATTTGAGAAGCTGTAGCAGTCTGGTTAAGTTTCCACTGACTGGAAAAGGGGAAACATACCCTCTGTTTTTTAAAAAGGAAAAAAGAAAGACCCGGGGGACCTAGAGGCCAGTCAGTCTCACCTCTGTGCTTGGCAAGATCATGGAGCAGATCCTCCTGGAAACCTTGACAGGCTTGAGAGGTGGGCCTGTGCGAACCTCATGAAGCTCAACAAGGCCAAGTGCAGGGCCCTAAACATGGGTGGGGTCAATCCTGAGCACAACTACAGTCTGATGAGTAGAGAATAGATTGAGAGCAGCCCTGAGGAGAAGGACTTGGGGGTTTTGATTGATGAGAAATTCAACAAGATCCAGCAATGTGTGCTTGAAGCCCAGAAAGCCGACCATATCCTCGGCTGCATCAAAAAAATCTTGACAAGGTTGAGGGAGGTGATTCTGCCCCTCTACTCTGCTCTTGTGAGACCCCATCTAGAGTGCTGCATTCAGCTCTGTGGCCACCAACATAAGAAGGACATGGACCTGTTGGGGTGAGTCCAGAGGAAGGACACAAAGATGATCAGAGGTTTGGAGCACCTCTCCTATCAAGACAGGCTGAGAGAGTTCAACCTGGAGAAGAGAAGGCTCCAGGGAGACCATATTGCAGACTTCCAGTACCTGAAGGGAGCCGACAAGAAAGCTGGGGAGGGACTATTTACAAGGGGATGTAGTGATAAAGTAAGGGGTAATGGCTTTACACTGAAAGAGGGCAGATTTAGAGTAGATGTAAGGAAGAAGTTATTCATTATGAAGGTGGTGAGGCACTGGCACAGGTTGCTCAGAGAAGCTGTGGGTGCCCCATACATGGAAACATTCAAGGCCAGGTTGGATGGGGCTTTAAGCAACCTGCTCTTTTGGAAGGTGTCCCTCTCCATGGCAGGAGTTTGGAACTAGATGATATTTAATGTCCCTTCCAACCCAAACCATTCTATGATTCTATGATTCCATGATTTTTAATATTAGTTCACATTCCTGTCTCCACTGAACCAAGGCAGAAAGGGGAAAGCCATGGTACAAACTTTCTCTTCCCACATCATCCCTTTTCTTTCTTGAGATACCGGATTCTGAGAGATCCCACCTCAGGGGCACTGTTGTTCCGATTGCCTTTGCATGGGTGCATACAAGATTCAGGAAGTGTTCCCCATCCATGTTAAAAGATAAACCACAATGGGCACCATTTTCACATTTAGTTCAGTATCAGGTAGATTTAAGTATTATTTAGTAGTACTTTATATTAAGTAGATTTAAGTAATTTAATAAGGCTGTATATTTTATTTTTCTCTTTGGTTTACCACTTGGCGAAACTGTTGGATTTAAATCACAAATAATTCAATTTTGGTGTTGGAATAAAGACGGCATATTCCATCCTGCTTTCATAGAATCATAGAACAGTTTGGGTTGGAAGGGATCTTTAAGGGTCATCTAGTCCAACCTCCCAGCAATGAGCAGGGACATCTTCAACTACATCAGGTTGCTCAGGGCCCCATCCAACATAACCTTAAATGTTTCCAGGGATGGGGCATCTACCACCTCCCTGGGCAACCTGGGCCGGGGTTTCACCACCCTCATTGTAAAAAAATTTATACCTTAGATCTAGTCTAAATCTGCCCTCTTTTAGTTTAAAATCATCACCCCTTGTCCTGTCACTACAGGCCCTGCTAAAAAGTCTGTCCCCACCTCTCTCCTCAGCCCCTCTCAGCCCTGGCAGCTGCAGGAAGGTCTCCCCGGAGCCTTCTCTGCTCCAGGCTGAGCCCCCCCAGCTCTCCCAGCCTGTCCTCCCAGCAGAGCTGTTCCAGCCCTCGGAGCGTTGCTGGGGCCTCCTCTGGCCCCGCTCCAGCAGGTCCATGTCTCTCCTGTGCCGAGGGCTCCGGAGCTGGATGCAGCCCTGCAGGGGGGTCTCCCCAGAGTGGGGCAGAGGGGCAGAATCCCCTCCCTAGCCCTACTGGCCACGTGGCTTTGGGGCAGTCCAGGACACGGTTGGCCTTCTGGGCAGAGAGGAGCATTTTTATGGATATTTTTAGCAGCCACTCACTGTACTTTTTTTCTATAAAGCTTTTATTTTTTCTCTTCTTAATTCAGAAATAAGAACCTGTTGAATTATATACTAGATAAAGCTTAAACGTTTTAAAAACCAATACAGGCAAATAATATACACAATTATAAGATATATTTAGTCTGCAGAAACAAAACTACACAACTGCCATATGCTTCTTTGAAACTGGAAACATTTTAATAACTGCATTTTTAAAAGGTGAGTAAATGTTTACAGAGCTGTTATATGTACACTGCAAGGACTAGAGTAGGAAAACGCATAGAAATGATTTACAATTCCAATTATTTCCGTATCATCTTTCATTCACATTCCTTAAAATAAATGGGAACTACAGTTTTCTTGATAACAACCTATAGTCCAGGTTCCTTTTTCCTTAGTGAATTCTACATCAAGCTTCCTTCCTGCAGAGATTTGAAAGAGTATTTTGTTTACTGCCAGCATAACCTCTATTGAGTATCTGAAAGTCAAACTGTTTTTCCTGCTTCATACATCACCTTCAAGAGTAAAAAATGTAGAGCTCATAGTGGAAAATTTTGTAGTTACTAAGATAAACAGGAATAAAATTGTTCTTCTTTGATTTTGTAATGCCAGCGGCAAGATAGCATGCACTGTCAGTAAGACCATCAGGTGCTCTACAGAATATAATGTAAAAAATTCACCAGGAAAAGATATAACATAGCTGCAAAAAGATCAATTTTAGATTTCTGTTCTTAAGTGTACTTTATATTATAAGAAAGGTTGCTTATCAAAATGTTTAAAACTGTTTTTGATGAACACGCCTGATGATTAAATAAATAAATTAAAAAGTTTGCTTTATAAGCAATATCATAATCAAGTTCTGGTATCCAAAGCTATTTCTATCAGGTACTGGATTGCATTTCTTGATAAAGAGAACAGAAGGGGTTAGCGATCTGGTTCCACCAGGTGAACAATCTTGCATTGACTTCCTTAGGTCCAGAATTTCACCTTGTACATTTCAGTTTTCAAAATCCATAATCATTTGCATCCTTGTCCTATAATATATTAGGATAGTTGTATATCACTAAGTGGAAATGACAGCAGTTAATTTCATTTTAAAAGCAACTTATCCCTGAAAACACTTGGAAATTTCTATAATTAGAAAAAATGTTTTCAGGTATGTGTAGCTTTCAGTTGGATAAAGTCTTTCTTCTGCAGCAGGACTACCCCCACACTTTACATGGAGCATGTACTTAATTCTACGTGGGAATGGTGTCATGTATAATACAATCCAAGACACAGCTAAGTGTTGTTCATAACTAGATATTTAGAGAAAAATGCACAAGCATAGCACGTCTCCCACTAACCACCTATGTATTGCTTTCAGCTTCCTACTTCTCCACAGTTTTACTTTTTTTTTCCCAATTATTAACAGTTGCATTTAGTGGTTGGTTGTGCTGAAATACAATAGTAGCCATCGCAAGTGTATTTCACATGTTATTATTATTATTATTACTACTACTACTACTATTGATTTGAAAACTTTACTTTCCTGAACTGATTGTTCCTTTCATTTATTTATTTGTTGAAATACAGTTGTACATATCAAATCGTCCAACTGAACAGAGTACAGATGTCTAGAAGATAGCCATCAGTACTTACATGGCAGCTGGTATTTTCAAGTACATTTCAGCTTTCTGCCACTGCAATGACTATTTGTCTGCAGTCAGCTTGACTGTGCTCCTCATCCATGGCTTAGTTCTGCCTTCACAAGCAGAGTACATCACCAAAGTGGCCAGGAGGACCCCTTCCTCCAGACCTTCCCTTGAGGACCTGAACTCTAGCACCGGACTTTCTAGGTCTACATCTGATGGTTTGATGAGATTCTAGTATGGAATATTTACAGTGAATATCCATTCAATAATGCGCATCCTTCTCACTATTAACTTAAATCAATTGTTGATGAAGCTGCTGAACAGGTAGCCTAGGTGAAGAGTGTTTCAAAAGTGGAAACACTAGTCAAAAGTTGTTGATAATCTTTTTTAAAAATAAATACCTTCTGTTCATGTACGGATTGGGAGCTACGAAGATATTTACTTCCCCACGGTATCTCCATTTGGCTCAACATTTGGGTTGGAAAGGTCATGAGAACAGCTTAGACTGTCCTTTGTTTCTTCTCTGTTCCAGTGAGGGTTTTGGGAGTGGGTTTCTTCTCAGTGGCAGCCGGAGCACACATCCTGGCACATGTCTAATAGGCTATCAGAGAGGTTTTACATTCTTACAGCTTTACGACAGGTACTGCTGCCGGTCGCAGTGAATGTCGCCATGACCTGCTACTAAACCAACTCATCTGCTTAATCAGGTTCCAAGATACCTTTTACTTTGGTAGGAAGGCATGTCATTATTTTCTGATGGCTGTGCATCTGAGAGGATGAAAGCTTTAAAAAACATGATCCCCTTGCCTAATTGTTTACGATACGTGCCACTTCACACAGCTGTGATTTCTTGGCCCCAGCTGAGGGGGAGCCAGCCTTCTGGTGCAGCTGCAAGCACATTACGCTTTTGTGCAAGCAACCAAACATTGAGGAAAAAGGTTTTGTGGCTCAAGGCCTTAAGCTGGCAGAAACGATGTGCATCATTCAGGTAAACTGCTTAATGACTACAGGGAGGATGTTGGCTGCAAGGTACTTACCTTGGTCCTTGCCAGCAAATTATAACAGTAACTGTAATAGAAGAGGAAAAAGCAGCGGAGGCCATTGTACTCCAGCTGCTGGAAAAGCTGAGCTTTTGTTTAGACTTTATAGGTCTAACTCTCACATTGTTTACTTACCCTGTCAGCTTAGAATATGTTTCAAAATTATTGAGGTATGTCTGACACATCATAACAGAAAGAGAAATGAACCTACTCTTTCAGCTCCTGGTTGCTGGCTCGTATTAATGTGTATTTAACCGGCTTTTATTTAAGAAATACTTTTTACAGTTTAGCAATCTCCTCCAGCAAAGCTCTTCAAGAGTAGGATATTTGCTGAGAAACAGGTCAGGTAAAACTAATACAATTAGAGAAGGAGAAATACATGCCTCTGAACTTTTTCCTGTGCAACCATTATTACAATTTTTTTCATTTTTTATTAATTTCTCAACCTTGTATTCAATTTTTATTTTGATTAACTAGTAAATGGAAATATGTCCTATTTAGAATGACATCGCACTTCAAAGCCAGAAGATGACAGGTAAATCTCTTCGGCTATTTCTTCACTGATGTGGCAAGAAGTAAATGCCTGTATTTTTAAAGGATTTTGAGGTAATTTGTATTCTGTGAACCCATAGACCTACCTGAATTTGTTTGCTCAATAATAGACAACTCTCTGCTTCCCTAAATATCACACTTTCATCAAAGTTTAAGCAAAACTTCCACAAATTTGTTGTGTGTTTTTTTTTTTTTTTTTACATTAGTTCAGGCTTTCTTCTCAGATGCTGCAGTGTCACCTAGTCTGCAAGTTCCATTCCTGCAGATTTCCCAGAAATGTGGATTCCTGCAGCTCCTCGGAGGAAACTTGTTATGCTCAAAGATACTGTCAGTAAAACCCCATCTCTAGTGACCAGGTCTTTTTCTCCTGCTTCTTCCAATATTCTCGTTGCCATGACAGCTTTCTCCAAGGCAGCCTTTACTGACTAAAAATCTGTCTCATATCCACAGGGAATTTTGACTTTCCTACCCCAAAGCCTAAACCAACATTCATCCTCTATACTATCCACCATTCTCATGGGAATCCTCATAATTTTTCTCATATTGGACTTTTGTTTCTCTCTACAGGCATCTTCTTGCTGTACTCAGATGGAAAAAAAAAGAAGCAAAAATCCCATAAACAACTTATAATGTTTTGTCATTGTCAGGAAATGGGCACCGGAGGATGTCTTTGTAAAGGTGTAGGTTGCAGACAGAATACATTGCCTGGTTTTGGAGTACATAAGCTAAACATAATCGAGAGCCACTTCACTCTGTAATTACTGATGACACCTACTAATTAAATTTCACACAGGTGAAACAAGATGTGTCCTTAGAGGACATCTATTGCACAGGAACTTTGCTAACTGCATCATCACATGCCGCAGAAACAGCTCATTAAAAGGTTTTATTCCATTTCATAGAAGCTTTATGATGATCCCCTCCTTCCCTTCAAGGAAAATGGTTTGCAGTGTTTGGTCAGGTCTGTGGTATTGCCTCATGGACGTTGAAAGTCACAACATAGACATTATATAAGGGAAAATTAGGAATTGGGCTGCACCTGTCTAGCTCCCCAATGCTTATTATCTGAAGGACAGAAGAGCAAGGCATTTCTCTTGAAGGCACCCACAGGTTTTACATGACCTGGGACAGTTAAACTATTGGGAGGAACAAGGAGAAACAGACTGATTACATTAATAAGTCAATAATTTCACAATACCCTTGTCAGCGTTATCATATATATTTGTCAGGGTTATAACAAGAAGTTCTGCAGAAAGCAGTTCTCATATCCACTGCCAACTTTGAGCACTTCTTCCAGTTTTGCTTTTATCATGTCTAACTTTGAGGAAAGTGACGGTAAATAATAAACAGTCTCACATTTATGAAGTGGGTGTTTGAGGTTTGAGAAGTGGGTGGCCACACCTGCAACTACTTGTTCAAGATCAACAATTGGATCATTCTTCTATACTGGAAGTCATGATTTGATGTTTCTCCTATTCTTAAAAGTCTTCTCCAGTTTGTAGTTTCTTATAGATTCTAACCCAAATTAAAAAAAAAAAAAAAATTAACACATTTAAGGTAATTACTAAATTAATTGCTTACTAAAAGCAGTTTCTCCTTAAAAAATAATATTTCTTTTATAATATCCAAATGGTGGATTTATTTGTAATTATTGCCCTGGAGTTTAATCTGTTTGCTGTTACTTTCCAGAATTCATGTGCTGTATCAAATAAGAAAAGTACATTTGTTTTGTGGTTGTTACTTACATTTATTTCAAGAGATTTTTGCCACCAAACTGAAAAGGGAAAAGCTTCAGGCCATTCCCCTTATTGTCATCCAGTTGCATCAGTACATTATGATAATAAAGAAAGCAAGAATACCAATTCCCATTAACATATTAATACTAACAGAATTAAACTTGTTTATAAGTAGCTCTTCTTTTATAATAAATTTATATTCAGACCAAAATTTTTCTGAGGGTGCATATCTTTATCTGGTGATTTGTCTACTTCTATGGGGCAGGACAAGCCAGCTTTCAGAATATATCGTAAATAGAAGACACAGTGATTTGTGCAAAAAAGAACAGGCTTTCTGCATATGCTCCTGGGACAATTTCAAAGCAAAACCAAAGGCAGCCTACCACATGCTAGGGCAGATTTTCAGTACTAGCATCTGGTGAATGCGGGATGCTAAAAGAAGGGACTGAAGTGGCATAGGACTTATTTCTTTAAGAGTAAACAATCTGTTTTTCTACCAGCATTTTATATCCCAAGCCTTGCCTTAAAGCTTCTTGCTAGAAGTTGTCCCAAGAGAAATATTAATGTTTCCCCATTTCATTTTAAACAATGTCATTAACATCTAATCACATTTGTTACTTTGAAGCAGCTGGCTTGCCTGATAGTGGACCTGCAAGACCTCCACTTCATCGGTTTGCTGTTTCTTCATCTGAAAGATGTTTTGAGCTGTAGCTGTGAGATATTTTTTCTGAAGATATTTTCCTGCTCCACATTCAACACAGATCTGAATACTGGGCAATTTTAGGCTTCTGTTCTCAATAATGATTTTGTCTGAGAACCTGAAAGGATTTTTTTTTTTTTGTCAGGTTTCATTATCTTTTTTTTTTAATAATAATTTTCAGTATACATCCTCATGTTGCATGGTTACAGTACATCTGGAACATTGTTTCACAAATACCAGCCATTGGGCAAATCTAATACTCAAATTAGGATTAAAGCCTCTTTTCTTGATGCTGGACACTTCAAATGTATTGATAACCAGGAGACTTGCATTCAGAGGAATCAGAAGGCACTGATTTTAGTAGGTCACTAAATCAACAGGTTCCTTTAGCATGTATTTGCCTTTAAGAACCTCAGACCTATTAGGCTGTTCTCAGGGTTGAAGTTTGCCAGTGGTAGAGAGATCTGTGTAAATCAAATTACCCAATATCTACTACAGCATCCCAAAACAAGTCTCTGTCTGTGATAATGTGCCTTGTTACTACCCAAGAAATCCAGAACAAAAGCCTCGTTGGGTTCTTGAGGATGCACAGAACATATGAACTATGTATATGTCCGGGTTTTGGCTAAACCATGACAGTATACAAACAAGAAGACATATGAGACTGTGTATCCAACATTTTCAAGGATAGTTCTCTTAAAATAGTGTTCATCGTTTTTATATATATATATACACACACACAAAATTATTTTCTTTAGAAGATGGAAGGGGGAGAGCATAGGAAAAAGAGTAGTATAAAGTGTGCCACTCAACTGCTGTTTTTACCTCCTGCAGAAAAGTTATACTGCTGAAGCAAAATAAACATTTGGATACAGTTTAGCAGACCTTGTAAGGCCATCATATTTCCATTGAAACATGATTTATGGTATTGATTTTTTTTAACCTTGCAGAAGATCACCTACAGAAATAGACATAATTTTTTTGAATAAACTACACCAATTATCTGGTTGTCCACAGCTGATGAATTATTTATTTTTTCTCAGTTCTGTGTGATGGTCAGTAAAATATAAAACTGACTGGGACTATAATCAAAAGGTATTTCTGCAAATCACTCAATGACAATCTGGGGCAATTTTCAATTACTCTCAGGACAGATTTTTTTCCATTGACTAGACAGAAAGTGGCAAGAAAGATTTAAGAAATGCCTTGTAAGTGCTGATCTGAGAACTTAGTACCAAATATCATCAATCTGTATCCTTCTGAGACCAGAAGATTTACAAAATAGGTTATTGAACTTATATAAACACTCCGTTATAGAATTATATGTCTGATGGTTCAGTATCTTGGGAATTGTAGTATTAAAGGGAACAGCTATAGACTCACACTTTGACTGTTTACAATTATCAAATGCTTCATTAGATTAATGACTGACTGAACACTGACCCACTTTCTTTTCTGAAGATACTCACTATGGTATTTCACTTGGGTGTTTACACAGGGTTGATGTGAAAAGAACTGAACTGATAACCTTGGCATAGCAAAACCTAAAATATAACTAATAGCTTAATAGATATTTTAGTGAAATTGCAAATTAAAACCTTCCTAAGGCTGGATGTAGATATGCTACAACTGAATACATATTTTTCAGGTGTTTTGATGGTCCTCATTTTTTAATTTGCAGGAACTAAATGACAGCATACCTAAAAATAAGTTGCAACATTAGAAATACTGGTATATCTGTATTACAGTAGTGCTAACAAAGCCGTAGCAGAAACAAAGCCTCGTTATCGTCCCCAGACTGGTGTCTCAGACTTTGCCAACCCAGTAGACAGAACAGGGAAGAAAGGTGGAAAGAAAAAATTACTTATTAGAGACATGAGATGTGGGGATTACACTGTCTGATAAAGATCACCAGCAGTTTGAGATCTTGTTAGAAACCAGACATCCCAAGACAACCCTGGCTCTGTCGTGCCTCCAGCTTGGCTGCAGTGTGTTGTGGTTGCCCTCCAGACCATTTGTCCCTCAGCTTTTTTCCCTGACGGCTCACACGAAGGAGGCTGTGTGCACACCTGCCAAGCACAGGCACTGCACCAGTACCTCCACCATTAGGGTATCTCCCTCCCGACATAGTCATCAGCACTTCACATATCTCAAGCCACACTTTTTTTTTAAAAACGTGGTAGCAAAAATTATGCACCAAAATGGCAATCATGACGTGTTTTTGCATCATTGACTACCGCACCCCTCCTCACTAGCACATCTTCTTGAGAAGCTGGCTGTTAAACATTGACATGTAAGTCCCAACCTAAGACCCAGCATGCAGATCATCTGAAAATATCAGAAAATGTTTTCTTCCATAAAACTCTCTGTATTCCTGAAGATGATAAACAGATTTGATGAACGTGGAGTTTGTGAGCTGAGATGTAGCAGCAAGTCCTTCCTCCAACCTCCAGGATGATTCTTTAGAGGAAGGTCTGCCATCTACCGAATTAACAATTCATTTCTTTATATATTTCTTCATATATATCTGAAGATACACATACAAGCAAAGTTCAGCATCTGAGGACCTATAATATCACAGTTCATGCCAATGAGCATATGTTTGCTTGTGAGAGAGAAAGAGAAAATACACTTCTAAAATTTAAATAAGAATGTATTTCACTACTCGAGTAAATTGATCTTTGTTTATTTCTTTTGGGAGCAGCCCTACTACAGTCAGATTATAGTGAATATTTTCTTTAGACAAAGCATTTTAATAAGAAAACTGTGGTTTGCTCCTAAGGCCAAATCCCAAAATAATTAATAAGTATATATTAAGATTCCGCACACATGGGCATTTATCTCAGTGCAATGAAGCAAACAAGTGAACAACTGACAGCACACTGATATGGAGACCAGCCAAATTTGCCGTAGCCATCTTCTTCATACAGTGCCAATTATCCCGAGTGATTCATACCCCTACCAAAACACCAAACATGAACATTTTGATGCCTAATGTGTTATATCTACATTCATTTCTGTGCTGAAAGGCTAATTAAACTGGTAATTGTCATTCATATCTCTTGCTATTATATTTGTATTCAAAATTGCAATAGATGCAATCTGTGTGTATTTCTTTTAATTCAAGTAGTTTAAAATTAATTTGAAGCTGTACAACAGCAATCATATTCTAATTAGTGAGATAATCAATTAATAAACTTGTAACTAAGGGTTCTTATGTTGTAGATGGAGATTATTTCAACTGGGATGAAATGCAATCTTTGTATTAATTTTTTTTTTTAAAAAAAGTAAATCTATCCTACAGCCAGGAGATAAAGATACATCTGTTTGTTTAAGAGGTACCATTTTAACCCCTGCACCGTGACAGTGATTCATGTGTCTATAACCACAAGACTTCCATTAACATAACAGCTTTCTGTGGCCAAAACAGCATGCCATTCTTAAAGTGTTCACACTTGCTTTCTTCAGTTAATACATGCAAAGTGATTCCATAAAGCCATTAAAGCAAATACAATAAATGAGTTCAAGACAACTGGTTATTTGTACCAGGAATTAATTGAAGGATGCAGGGAAGAAGTGGAGAGGAGGCTGAGATTAATAAACCGTAAAGTGCAGGCTTCTTGTGCCAGTTGGCCTTTCCCCCTGTAACTGTAAACAAATTTGGATTTTGAACAATTTTAGACCTCAAAGTTCTGCATTACCAATGGCATGAGATTCCCTGGGGACTTGCTTGCATTGCTTTCCAGCCAGAAAATCCGTGGGACAAACCTGAGAATTTGTGATCCACAGAATGAGCTGAGGAAGAAAACTTTTCTTTGCCAACTTGATGGGCTACTTGCAGGAACATCTTTGGGGTCCTTTGTGTCATGGTATCTTTAGCATCAAATTAAGAGTACCATGAGGTGTGCCACTACTGACAGGTGTATTCAGATGGACTCTGCCTCTCTTCCTTACAATAAATTTCTGCAGCAGACACTGAACAACCATTAACATGGAAGAAGACCTATCCCCTAGACTGCAGAGCGCAAGAGAAGTAAAAATTCTCAGCTCTCGTTAGACTGCAATTATTGCATTATGGTGAGATACATGGACCTGACAAAACCTATGGGGCAAAGTTTCAAAACCTTCATGATAACCTTATACTGCAAGCAGATTATAAAAACGATTAACATATAAAGAGTTAACACAGCTAATCCTGTGCTTTAAAAACAAATACATGTTTAAACATTATCTGATTAAAAATATATTGGAAAGATTTTCCTGTTTTGGGTGTTTCAAGGTTTTTTTTGACAATAGGTTATGAGTTTCTACCAGGAAAATCAGAGTGAAATACTTATTTTTTTAGACTGAACTGAAATATCTTATTTTACTTATTTTTGATAACACTGAACTGAAATAGTAGCTTTCCAGTGAGGTACAAATGTACAGAAATTTACCTCTCAGTTATTTTTTGGTTTTCAGCTAGACTTTTTAAGAACACTTCTCTTACAAACAATTCATTCTATGATGTTGTGCATTCTAACACAAATCCATTGTAAAGATTACATTGTAAATTACAAGCCTGGGGTAAAAAAACAGAGTACCTGGGGTGCAGGGCATAAAACAGCATCAAAGATACTATTCTCTAAAATATAATAAAAAACAAAGAAAAGGAATGAATTAAAAATAAGTCTTAAAATAATTTTAAAGCTAAAAATATCAGGAAGAAACATATTTCTGTGTCTCCATTCTTATTGCTACTTCATAGAAAATTTGAATATATCTACTTGAAAATTCTTACTTTTTGTTTCTTATGAAAAGGCAAATGAGAAAAATAAAAAGAATTATGTTGTTTTATGTAATTTTCTGCAGAATCAAACCTCTTGTTAACATCTACATATCTTTTACATTACATTAGGATTACTTGCCTAGATGAAGTTATTGAAAAACATAAAATTAAACCAGACTTTTGTGTATATAAATTCACTTTTTCCAGTGCAACAGCCAAAATAAATTGTATCTGCATTAATTTCTCCTTCAGACACTTAAGCAATTTGTTTTCAGGCAATATAAAAACGTCTAACCTTTTTTTTTACCATTAATAATTAGAACAATGAAAACAGTATTATCACTCAGTACTAATGACCAGTAGCATTTTCTGTTCTTTTATGACTCCAGTCACAGTTCTGCAATGGAAAAAAATGACAGAAATAAAGTAGTTAAAAATTCCGTTATAGACTCACTTAGCTGATTAAATAAAAAGTGATTGCAACAAAATTTGTTTTATAATATAAGTTTGAAAACAAGGAAGAGTTCTTACGAATAGTCTAGAATTTTAGGTTTAAGACTAAGATAAAATTATAGAATCATAGAATCATAGAAACATTATGGATCATTGGAAAGAACCTGTAAGATCATGAAGTCTAACTGTCAGCCTGACACCCCCAAGCCCACTGAACCATGTCCTGAAGTGCCACATCCACACGTTTTTTGAACACTTCCAGTGATGGTGACTCCACCACCTCCCTGGGCAGCCTGTTCCAATGCTTGACCACTCTCTCGGTGAAGAAATTTTTCCTAATATCCAATCTAAACCTCCCCTGGCGCAACTTGAGGCCATTTCCTCTCATCCTATTGCTGGTTACTTGGGAGAAGAGACCAACTCCCACCTCACCACAACCCCCTCTCAGGTAGTTGCAGAGAGCGATGAGGTCTACCCTCAGCCTCCTCTTCTCCAGACTGAACACCCCCGTTTCCTCAGCCGCTCCTCATCAGACTTGTGCTCCAGACCCCTCACCAGTTCTGTTGCCCTTCTCTGGACACACTCCAGCACCTCAACATCCTTCCTGCAGTGAGGGGCCCAACACTGAACACAGCATTTAAGATGCGGCCTCACCAGTGCCAAGTACAGGGGCATGATCACATCCCTACTCCTGCTGGCCACACTAGTGCTGATACAGGCCAGCATGCTTCTTGGCCACCTGGGCACACTGCTTTCAACCAGCACCCCCAGGTCCTTTTCCACTAGGTAGCTCTCCAGCCACTCTTCCCCAAGCCTGTAGCACTGTTGTGTCCCAGGTGCAAGATGTGGCACTTGGCCTTGTTAAACCTCATGCAGTTGACCACGACCCATTGATCCAGCCTGTCCAGATCCCTCTGCAGAGCCCTCCTGCCCTCCAGCAGATCAACACTCCCGCCCAACTTGGTGTCATCTGCACAGTTACTGAGGGAGCACTCAATCCCCTCATCCAGATCATTGATAAAGATATTGAACAAGACCAGCCCCAGAACTGAGCCCTGGGGAAGACCGCTTGTGACTGGCCACCAACTGGATTGGACTCCAGTCACCACAACTCTCTGGGCTTGGACGTCCTCACCCAGCGAAGAGTAAACCTGTCTAAGCCACGAGCCGCCAGTTTCTCCAGGAGAATGCTGTGGGAGACACTGTCAAAGGCTTTAGTAATAAAGTCCAGGTAAACAACATCCACAGCCTTTCCCTCATCCACTAGGCAGGTCACCTGGTCATAGAAGGAGATCAGGTTGGTCACGCAGGACCTGCTTTTCATAAACCCGTGCTGTCTGGGCCTGACCTCTTGGTTGTCCTGTGCATGAAAAGTCATGGTGCTCAGGATGATCATAGCCGCTCCATAACCTCCTCTAGCACCGATGTCGGGCTGACAGGCCTGTAGTTCCACCGATCCTCCTTCCAGTCCTTCTTGTAGATGGGCGTCACATCTGCTAATGTCGAAGTCAACTGGGACCTCCCCTGATAACCAGGACTGCTGATAAACGATGGAGAGTGGCTTGGCAAGCTCCTCCGCCAGCTCCTTCAGTACTCTCGGGTGGATCGCATCAGGCCCCATAGACTTGTGGGTGTCCAGGTGGCATTACCTGGTAACCCAAGTTACCACATGCTCCTTGCAGTGGTAACACAAACTGAAAATAAGCTTTTCCTTTTTGATTTTTTTCCCCACAATTGATTATTTCAGTTCTTTGAAGATTACCGTGTGAAATATCCTAAGAGTGTAACTATACACTATATACTGAAATATTTTCAGTATTTCATTTAGTGTATTTATTCACAAGTAGACAGATAAAATCATTTGCTGGAGCTACTTTCTCTCCCGTTATGGCCTTCTCACCAAAGTATTCTACATTTATATCTCAGAATATTTCATGCTGTGGAAAAGCAGGAGTTTGCAATGATGGCCAAATTATGATTATTCATCCAGTGTTTATGAGTACTCATTTTTCTAAATAAACTCAAAAGGATTTTTTCAATTTAATTCAAAAGACTCACCTCTACATTTTTTGATTCCCTTACTTTTCATAAAATTCCAATAACAAACCCTACAGTTACACATAATTTCATTTAAAATTTAAATAAGATATTTTAATCAATATTTACTGTGATGAATATAGAACTTACTTAGCTTTGTTAGCTGCTGAATAAAAAGAGAACACTACTACTTAAGAACTCTTTACCTCTTTCACATGGTTATGTTTTTCAGTGCAGCCACTGCAGTTTCTTAAGTTACTGGGATAATATATGTGTTATCTCCTCAAGCCCTGATCTTCTATGTTCAGCATAATAATGTAAGTAAATATACAACTTTTATTTGCAAACAAATAACAGGGAGAGATCTTCTGGTCTATTGATATTAGAATTAAGTATCTTTCTTTGGTAATGTATGCTACATGTCAGAGAAAAGGATTAATTATATGGTTACAGAAGTTTACAAGAGGAAAACAAATATGCAAAATGGCACAAGTTAATTCTATGGACAGCCTCACATTTCAAATTAATATCCTCTAAACAGAATTTCCCATGAATCCAGTGAATGAATAAAACATTTTGGGGAAGTAGAATGTGGTGACTCATTAGTATGAGTAGTTTGACTGTTGAGGATACTTATACAGTGGGTTATACAATTAAAAATCCAAATGTAACTGTTGATGCAATAGAAAAACTAAATTACCAGGAAAGAGGAACCTAATAATTTTTTCCATAAAGCTGGTAATAGTGCTTAGGTGATAAATACTATAAAAAACACACACATGCAGAGACTAAATTAATGGCAAAGAACTGGGTCAGGATTATTCCCTCCACTGAAATTTATTAATATTTATTCTCAGCAAAACCAAAGTGGATGATCTTTTTTTACAGGAAGGTCGTTAATGAAATTACTTTTCCCAGCGGCGACTGCTGTGAGCAATATCAATAAGCGAGTATCATGTATCCAGTGTAAGTTTTTATGTTGGCCAGCGGTATCTCTGAGAGATAAGGTGACTTGTCTCTCTCGCTCATCAGTGAGACGATCGGAAGTTGAGTTTCCTCAAGGTATCATAAATTTATAAAGGATGCTCTTATGAAATAGCTTGGCTAATTAGTGAATTATCAAAATGGTAGTTTGCTATTATGATACGTATATGTAGGACTAGTAAATACCCAGCTGATCTGGATTAGGTTTCTGAAAAGGGTAACTTTCTATGAAGATGAACCAGACGAGGTAACCTCACTGGGCCTTGGAGCTGGCTCTGCAGTCTGGGTCTGTCCACACCGCATCTCCTCCCCGGACAGTGACTAGCTGCTATTAACTAAGATAACAATTATAACCAGAAAAATAAATTATTTTAGGATTTTTTTAATTTATTTTCTTACCCTCTGCATACAACCAATTTATTCAGTCAACACAAGACTGTTACAGGATCCCCACATCTGCCAGACATTCAAGGTATATGTTTGTAGCTTTCTTTAAGGTTAATTCTCTCCAAGACACAGAACAGCCTGGAATTTAAAAAATCAAACTGTAGCAGAACAAAAATAGAAATCATCATGTTTATAAAACAGAGAAAACCCAGAGGTGTTAATGAAAAGCAAGTAAAAAAATGAAAGTTTATGAATAAGTCTTCCATCTGCTTGATGCATCTTTGTAGGGAGGTTCTTGTTCCCAGGCACATGCCCAACCCAGGATTCTTTCGTGGGTTTTCTGAGTTGTGTCAAATTCCACCTCGCTGCTTCCCGCACCAGAAAAGTCTGTCTTTCCTATCTCAGAATCACAGAATCATTAAGGTTGGAAAAGACCTTTAAGATCATCAAGTCCAACAATCAACCCAACACCACCATGTCCACTAAACTATGTCCTGAAGTGCCACGTCCACACATTTTCTGAGCGCCTCCGGTGATGGTGACTCCACCACCGCCCTGGGCAGCCTGTTCCGACGTGTCCCCATGTGTCTGCTGCAGCCTCTCACTTTCCTTCGCTGTTCCACAACAGCTGCCCCAGTCCTGCGAGTTTTGGGGAAGAGCAGAAAGAAGCAGCTCCCCATATTCCTCCAGTGACTTCCACTTGGCCCAAAGAAGTCCGTGAAGTCCCAAAAAGGGGATCCTTCCCTCCCTGTGCCAGCTCAACCCATCTTCAAAGAAATATCACATACAGCATGCAGTAAGCTGCAAACAAACAATTAAAACACATCGCTTCCTTCACAAATTACTACAAGTCCAAATATACTTTTTAATTTGAGTATGTAATTAATGCAAATTAAATGCTGAAATAAAAGCTTTTGGAAATCAGATCGTGTATCAGAACACATCAACAAATAAATAGTTCCAGCAGGAACTAAATTTTCTTCCAGCCTTCACTCTTTATCAGAGATAACCTCCTATCAAAACAGCTCAAACTGTAGCTATGTCACCACACTTGATTGGAGATGCCACTTACATAGGTGAGGGCAATTTTATTTTCAGGGATGGCTGTTTCTATAAGATTTTGAAATGCTTTTCTGTAAAACTATATCCAGTAGAAAAAAAACTATGAAAAGAAATTAATTTCTATACAAAGCAAATGTAAGTTTGTCTGAATAACTGACTGCAGGAACCCGTAGGATATTGGGTGCATTACAGCTGAAGCTCATGTCTCAAGCTTACCCAGTGAAAGAAGCAGGTGAAAAAATATATCATTTATCTTGAACAATAATCTCCATTTCTTCACAGTTTACATTTCTCACAGCCCTTTTCAAACATGCTGCAAAAGGTGGTGGTTCCACATTTTTAATTGGCTTCTTTCTGTCAAAAGAAAGCATAGAGGCTTGTGCCTTGATCTAACATGTCAGATCTTGCTGTTCCCCATCAGTACCTGGTTTGTGAGTTTGTACACTATTCTTACTTTGTGGAATACTAATACAGACATTTCCTTGGCAAGGGTGTGTGGACAGAGAAAAGGTTTGAATAAGATGCTTTGTATGTCAGTATCATTCCTTCAAATATCCACAGTTCATAAAGATTCTTCAAAAATGGGCATGGCTCTCGCTCCTCAAAACAAAATACCAGATGAAAGGTAATTTAAAAAGACCAAGCTGCATGAAAAAATAAGACAGTGACATCTAACAAACTGACTCCATTGGTTTTCACATGCACAGTGTTCATTATTACTTTTTATCTCTCTAAAAGTTCATGCGTATAGTACCCAGCAGAAATATTATCATCCCCACACATACTGAGGTCACCTTTGGAGAGTCAGAGAGCAGAAGAAAA